>NC_134866.1:5225714-5556428 GCF_049852395.1 Peromyscus maniculatus bairdii | reverse complement strand
GTGGTGGTGGTGGTGTGTGTGTGTGTGTATGTGTGTAGTGGAACCCAACTCAGGGCCTTGTGCTGAAGGCAACTACATCACCAAGTGACTCATCTTCCCATTTCTGAAAAGTTCTGTTGTCTGTGAAAGAAGTGTGTCAGTGGAAAACCTGCTCAGCTAAAGTTGGAAAACTTTAGAGATAGGTGTGAGTATGTGAGCACACACATACACATACGCTTGCTCATACACACACACATGGGAATCAGAACATACTGAAGCAGTATCAACACAGTAAGCATGAACTTGTATGGGGAATTAATTCTGCACAGCCAGGACACGCACTGAGTCAAGCCGACCTGAGAGCATCCACGTGGTCCTCATCAGGTGGGACTCCAGTGGGAAGCTGTGTGTCATTGGTGTGAGATGTCAGGAAGTAAGTGTGAAGCTGCCACAATAGAAAGGAGACAAAGACCAGCTGAGTGTTGCCGTTACTGCCCACGTACAGACACAGGAGGAAGGGGGAGCGGAAAAGATAACAAGCTCTTAAGTCATTTAACTTCAGTCTGAAGGATGATTTCTCTCAGTTTTGGTCCATTGTTTTTCCTTTCCATCTTATTACCATCTTCCAAGTCACATAAACCTACATCTGGTGTGAAGCTCATCCCTTTCCAGAGCCTTCCCCAGGAGCACAAGCTAGAGACAGGGAGGAAGAATATACCACATGGACCTTGGGTAGCTGCTGACTCCAAAGGCCACAGCAAGCCACCACCGTCCTCAGTGACACCAAGTGTCTTTTTGTATGGTAAACTGTATGAACACTGGGTTTATTTACTTATCCCATTTTTAAAATTTATTCATCCAATATTGTGTGCCGTGAATGATACTTTGGATGTATATACATGTGTTTGATAACATGTACCCGGGTCACACATGGAATATCTCCTACTTCTGTCATCATAGGGTGGGATTAGCTTGATGGAAGTGTGATGGTTGAAAGGCCAAGGAACTGATCTTAAAGTATAACAGCTGTATTCAACACATTTCCAAGGCATCCCAGTGGGCATACTCTTCTCATCATAATTCCTTTACTTGACATTTCTTGATTTAGAGATCCTAAGTTCAGCATGTATTCCTTGGACATTAAAGTGACTGTAGTGATTCTTTTTGGAGGGAAGTGTCTAGCTTTACAAGTTGACTTAGGAAAGGCTTAGAGAACCTAGAATATCTAAATAAAGCCATAAACATCATACATATATTAAAAAATCAACTGTGTTTCTCTGAATGCAAACTGTCATTAATTGTAGACACTTACACTCACAACTTTTCACCATTCCCTTGATGATGCATGTCATCCATGTCCGAGGAAGCTTTCTGGAGTTATTAAGACATTAAGCTATGAGGGCATGAAAAATAGAATGTGGCAGAACTGAGCTTTTCTGATTCAGACTTGGCTCTAAACAATGGAGTCCCTGTTATAATTTCAGTTGTGTGTCATCAGGCTTTTGAGAGGTTGGAGCTGGCCATCATTTGAGTATTTCTTGATGAATACTGGGTTTGGTATGGTCAAAAGTCACACGATTCATCTTGTGTTTCTCAGTCACTGTCAGTGGGGAGAGGGTGACACTACATAAGGGTGTGAGGTGGGATGACTTCCTGGACAGTTGCCACACTCAGCTCACCACTCACCCCAGGCCAGGAAGTGTCACCAGCAAGGAGCCTGTAGTTAAATTTACTCCATTCCATTTGGACAGTGCCCTGTCTAAACGGGGCTGAACCACCGTGTCCTTCTCTACATGTGGCTAGGTCAGTATTTTTGTGTCTGAAGTGTTTCCATGAAGAATTCCAGAGAATGAATGGACATTCTGAGGAGGAGACTTGTGGGAGTAGACAAAGCTGATGTCGTGAGAAGGTAAGGGGACAGGGTAGATGGCTGTGAGGCTGTGAGGCAGAGAGAGTGTATAGGGGAAGCCTAAGTAAAGCTATACATCCATGTCTACTCCTTCCTCTCTCTCTGGTGTCTCTGTCCTAGGGTTCTCTCGCCACCTGTCCACTTCAAAGCCCAAATAAGGGAAAAGGCACACACATTTTTGAAGCCTTTCCTGAATACCCTGATCAAGAAACCTGTAGGAAAGTCTGGCCTATGAGTTATGAGTCAGCCAGCCTTGGGATTATTTTTAACTTTTATTAAACTGGTTCTTTGACAAATTCACATGCGTATATGGTACATTCTGAGTACTTTCACTCCCACCTTGTCTATTTCCCCCACCTCTCTTACCCCTCCTCCCTACAACTCCTGTTCTCTCATTCATATCTTCTCCTTTGGTGACTCACGGAGTCACAGCAGGACTGTTCGAGGACTATTGGCTTGAAGCTGTCCACTGGAGCCTGGTCGGTTCATCTGCGGTGGGCACAGAGCTGAAGACAATGACTGTGCCTCCTTCAGAACCCATCAATCATCAATAGCGGTGGTGCCTCGGGCCCAGCAAGCCTTCCTGCATCCGCGATTGGATGTGTAGGCCCATTGCAGGCAGCTATAGCTGCAGCTGCAGCTGCGGTGAGGTCATGATTTGCAGGGGTGATGCCATGTCCAGAAGATAGCATTTCATAGCTCTTCTCCCTGTCTTCTGGGTCTTAGATTTCTTTCCAGGCCCTGTCTCACAATGTTCCCTGAGCTTTACAAGGGGTAGTATAATGGCCTTGCTAAGATTGGGCACTCAGCTGTCACTGATTTTTGAGCCCCTGAGCAGCCAGGGCTCTCTGCCCATACTGTAGTTCATTGCAAAGAGAAAACTCACAGATCAAAGCTGAGCATTGCATGTGTCTACAAGTAGAAACATAAAATTTGGAAAGCGAGTTGACACTGTCATTTTTGCTAAACAGCAGTCATAAGTTCCCTCCTAGGACCCAATAACCTCCTCCTCTGTAATTTTTTGACTAGATTATGAGGCATGGATTTTCTCTTATGCAGAGACCTCAAATCCAATCACAGAACAGTTTGTTACCCCTGCAACTGAAAGGTATCTTTGGCAACACAGCGTTCACGCATTGTCATGGTTATGATGGGTACCACCTTTCAGAAACACAGTGTTCTGAATGAAGGGATAGGGTAAGAAAGAGAATGGCAATATCCTCAGAGTTGATCAAAGTAGAAAGTGCATGAGAGAAACTAAAAGTAAAGAAATTATCAGATAAAGAAACCATGGTCCAACCAAGAGCTGCGGGTGAGGAGTGCAGAAAGAGCCCTGTGGGTCAGCGAGGAGAGGGAGGGGAGACAGTAGAAGCTTCCCAAGGATGAACTCTTCTGCTGTGGACAAAAAAAGCACAGAGGAGCCATGAATAACCTTGGAATGCAGTTTCACTGTGGCTACAGTGTCCTCACATCTCTAGACATTGGTTGAATGGATATGTCCAATCATAGTTCCCGTAGTTGCAAAGATAATAGGCATCCTTGTGGCCACAGCTTCTAGCAGTAGCTCGTGGACTGACACCATTGGGTTCCATGTTGGTCTCACCTCCTTCCCTCTCCTGTCTCTTCCTGGTAGAGGACGTAGGGTGTGAGCTGGGCATACGTGTACCGCTGAGCCCGCCCTTCTGCCGTTCCAGCCACGTCTTCTGCAGGGTGATGAAGATGCAAGCCAGTCCATATTGGTCTGGCAGGGTAATTACCGTAAGTTATTGGAACCAAGTGTATGTGGTACCCTGAGTGCAGCTGGTGGCCTCCATCTCAAACTCAGCAAGGTGAAAAGTCATCATTGCAGAGTGAAAAGAAGAAAGGGAGAAAAAGAATGCATGCAGTGGAAGTCAGACTATTTCAGTCTGGGATTTACTCAAAACTAGCCTTTAGTGCATTATGTGTCTAAAACTATTTACTTCCTTCTAGCACTGTATCATCTTATCCATTCACGGCAGCGCAATCCTCTTAACATATAGGCATTATTTTAAGAGGGTACTGTGACTTCCTGCTGGCAGGTAATGAGACGCTGCAATAAAATAAAAACAAAACCCAAGCCATGCCTGTAGGACGGGGATGTGTCATTCATATAGGCACAGAATTGGATGTGTGCACCTGCGTGCATCAGCACACCAATCAATGTGGTGCCAGGAACTGAAGAGGTCTCTCTGGGGGAAATGGGGAAATGGATTTAGAAAGTCAGCTGCAGCAAGAAAAATCTTTACTTAATTTATCCTTCCATTTCATGGGCCACCTGGTAGGGTTTTCACAGACCTGGGAGGGTGGAAGTCCAGGGTGGTGGGAATGGATTTCAGTTTGAGGAAAATATGCCTGACCTTTACCTACATAATATACAGATTATGCATTGGTATGATAGTTAAATTACCCAAGTAACATTTTTATCTTTTTCACCCTTGTATTCTTTAGCTTCGTCTAGTATTATAAAATGAACTCCATAACGTGACTTGCAAAATAAGGACGTACACAGTAATTGGAAATTTAGACATGCTAACAATATTTTAATACCCTTCATGCACATATTCGACTCTTAATGCCTTCTACTTCCAACACTGTTTCTCTTCCAATAAGTATGTTTTGGTAGTGGTTCAGCATGTGTACACCCTTGCACAGTAGACTCCTCTTAAACAGTGTCACAAAGAAGTCCTTACCCTTCCAGCCATACACTTAGGAAGGGCACCATGGACAGTTCACCATCTGCTCCTGATGGTTGGAGGCTCCGCAGAGACGGCAGCCAGAGGTGACTGGAGAAGTTATCACACCCTTCCAGGGGAATTGGTCTCATTACCTGTCAGTGTACTCTGTGATCTGGCTTGGTTATGGGAACCAATGTGCAGAACAATTTCCAGAAGCAAAGACCTTACCCAGGGCTTTCTTACAAAGAGCCCAAAGCGAAGGTTGTCTTTTGGGAAGATGTGAGCCCAACCAGGGAGAATGAAAAGAAATGGGGTGGGGGATGAGGCAGGAATGTGAGGGAAGCTCTGAAGAGCAAGCATGGAGGAGATCCAGCAGGTAAGGTCAGTCCCAGGAGTTGTTGGACCCTCCACACACACTCGGGATCTACCTCCGACCCCTCAGGGATGGGCCTGGAAGCCAAATCCAGGCCAGGAAAGGTGACACCTTATAAGCCTAAATGTGACAGGCGGGCATAAGCAAGGCTCTGAGAGCCTCAGGAACTCAGCACATGGCTGGGAAAGCTGCAGCCCCCTCAGAGCCGGCAGCTGGAGCAAGGGCAGAGTTTGTGCTTAGTTCTCCTACCCAGACAAAACTGAGAATCTAGGATCACAGAAAAGGCTGATGCATTTGGCTGCACTGAGGAGTTTATCATTTATATGATAGGATATGAGCAAAATGTGCTACGTCACAGAAAAACAGCAAATATGAAATGTAAATCACACTTATATACATAACCAAGATACAATGGCCTTACGAAAATATACCTTTCAAATGAACAATAAAAAGACAAAATATCAACAAAGTGGTGGTTCTCAACCTGTGGGTTGTGACCCCTTTGGGAGGTGGAATGGCCATTTCACAGGGGTTGCCTATTACCATCTGCATATCTGATATTTACATTACAATTCATAACAGCAAAATTACAGTTATGAAGTAGCAACAAAATAATTTTTGGTTGGGGGTCACCACAGCATGAGGAACTGTATTAAGGGGTCACAGCATTAGGAAGGTTGAGAACCACTACAATACAGACAGACAATGAATATAGAAATGATATTACAAAATGATAAAAGATTTAATAACCACATATGGTATTGTAATTGTCACACAAGTAAAAGCACAAATTAATACTATAATATGGTACTACTTTCAATAACACTAAAATATTTGATACTGATAAACTATAACATTAACAGGGTAAGAGAAGTTGTCTTGGATGTCTAGCAGAATACTGGATTGGAATAAACTGTGGAGGAACAATTTTATGGTACTTGTTGAAAATTTTAGTTTAACACAATAACTTTAATATTACTCCTGACAGCTGTACATCAGCAAATAAACGTGTGTGGAGAAGTTTATCCCAGTCTCTTGGAATAATAGGAAACTGCAAATGTCTAATGTCAGTCAAATAATGAACCATGGTCATAGATAATCAATTTTATAGCATCTTATCAAAGATACATCTGTATAGGAAAACTCTAAAGGTCTCATGAAAGCCACCTGGAGAGATGCCTGCCCTGTATGGTCCCACGTGTGTAGGAATAGCCAAGGGTTAGAATACCTTTGATTTCACTATGGTCTCAAATGTGAGCCAATTGGGGATGGTGACTTGATATTTGTTGATTTAAAATCTAAGGAAATCACAAAGCAATGGTAAATGAAACTAGATCACAGGAGAGGAGCAAGCTTGAAGCCATCAGAGGATTTAGTGTGCATCTCTAAAAGTTCATGAGATTTTATTTAGGGGAAAAGGAACACAGACTACTGCTGCCTTGTGATGTTACCAAGACTTTTAAATAAAGATTTATAACTTAAGATGCAAATAACAGGATTTCCCCCAAGGGAAATAAACATGGTTGATGTGACTGAAACCCATCTCCAAGGGCAGGTAGAGAACCATATAGTAAGTTTGATAAGCTCTGCAGACTTCATGCAGGAGTAGCGGCACATTGGAGCACGGAGAGATGGACTCACACTTCCACTGGGGGACCCTCCCAGAGCTCCTGAGGGCCTGGCCATGAGCTGGCATTACGTCTCTTTGGTAACAAAATCAAAGAGTACATGAACATACAATGACATGGAACAAAATAAAAGAATGAAAGAAATCACAAAATAAAATATCAAATTACTTTAACTGTAAATGCAGGTACCATTAAAGCTATAAACATTTAAAGGAACTAAATTAGGGAATATGTTCAATGCATATGAGGCAGAGGAACAGGACCCACAATGAGAGGCAGCTTAACGTACTCTGAACATGGACGAGTTAGGCTCCCCCTAAGGATCACATTTTCAGTAAAAAATGTGATTCTTTGGAAGTCATTTTCTATTTTCAGTGACTATACACAGCTTCCACTACCCACTACGATAACGTGTTAAAGAATGGGAAGCACATCGCCAGTTATACACCCTAGGTGTGACTGCTGCTGGCACCTCCCTCCTCTTTATATCTGTCCACCTTCTCTGCTTCTAAAGAAGCCACGTGTTCTATCCCTAATATGCTTTTTAAATCGTAAAATAAAAAAAAAAGTCAGTGTTAAGTCAAGGTCTGGAAAGCACAATAAGAATATTTTCAATATTTATGAAAACTAGGCATACTATTCTAAGGTATTAACTTATTTCTTCAAAGGCTTATTGTAAATTAATGAGATTCAGGCCATATTTTACATGCCTTTCAAAATAGCTAGTAACTACTTTCAGGTAATCAAGATTATGTTCAGTAATTAACAAGATATATGTTGTCTTTAAGCACATCTTGGAGATTCTGTTAGGGAAATCTCTCAGTTGCAAAGACAGGGCTTAACTGCTTAGGAGTCTTCAACCCAAATTAATCCATAACCCAGCTGTCAAGTAGAAAGGAAATGCACTAGTTCTAACAGTGAATTCTGAGGTGATGAATGTCAGTCTTAGTTCCCAGAAACTATGGAGTAAAAGCTCAAAGAAGTGCTCTGTGTCCCAAGGTGAAATGAAGGGCATTCCTGCATGGACACGCCGTGTTTGGTATAGAGCTAAAATCTATCAGAGAGAAATAAGCTACAAGGGGCTTCCTCATTCTGACTTTCTGGGAGGGCATGGTCAAGCCTTTGCCATTTGGTTAAACAGGAAATTATGATCCTGCAGCTGCCCAGGTTCCTGTCCCTTCTAGACTCTCCTGAAATATAGGGAGACAAAAACCCCTGTCATCCTTGACAAAGCCATCTTACCCTCGGATGCTAAGAATATATTTGCATGGTGTCAGCACCTTCAGTTATGACAAACACAGTGTTGATTTTAGCTTTGGTTAGTACAAAAAATGGTATTTGCTTGATCTAATTCACTCCTTGTTGACCCGAAGTTTCAATCTGCTGATCATTCATTATACTCTAAATTAGTTAAAGAGGGAGTTGCAAGATTATTCTTTCCTAATCCATTGCATCAGCAATGCTACTTGGAATCTAAGTTTTAGGTTTTTAGTTAAACCAATCGGGAGTGTTCCATTCTGTGTGCCAGAAGCAATGGTGATGCTCATGTAAATATGTGTCTGTAAATGCACATTAAATACATTTAATAATTAGCTAATAAAGTTTCACTTTACTGATGAATTATAGTCACTCTCAGATTTAAGAACCAGTTGCTGATCACCAAGAAAGGGTCTCACTCTGAGGCAGTTAGAGCTCACACAAACTTAATGTAGATATAATTTAAAGTTGCCAGATGTGAGAAACAGCCTGGGAGACTTGTCCACAACCAGGGACCTCCATTTTGTGCATGTGTTGTACCAGCACATAAATACTTGAATATGTGTAGTTACACATGTTTGTGCATGTGGACGTGTGGGTACACATATATGTCTATGCATGTGGAGGTCAGACATTGACCTCAGGTGTCTTCTCTGCCTGCCCAGGTGTATGGGATTGTTCATTTAACTTTGAAATGTTCTCACTCCACCATCAGGTAGCCAGATGGGCAGGAGTGAACAGCCACCATTGCTGATAACCAGCTGCTCTAACCCAGGAGGATAAACACAATCCTGCTCCTCTAAAGGAAGACTGCTGTTCTGAGGTCCCTATCATGGGAAACAGGTTCATGGCTTATTTCTTATTTAGACCATGGCTGACACAGGAGAGATCAGACCTAGATAAAATCCTACTTTGCTCCCAGGCTACCCACAGGGGGAAAAAGACCCCATAACATATCATTGGCTTTGCTTCCTTTCCATATAATGGAATAAGTTGTGGAAGTTATAAGTGATAGGCTTAGTTAAAGGAGGTTGGCATGGCAGGTGGAACTGGAACCTCAGGAGAGGATATTAGCTTAGCAGTAAACGTACTTCTCTGAAGATGCCCGTCTGAGGACCAGATAACATTTTCCATCTCAGAGAGTCACCGTAGGGCCTTCCACAGTGGGTCTCCAATGTCCTACTTTCCTCTAAGCTCTCAACGAGGCAGTAGTAACATTGACCTCATCCTAATTCCTGGCAGCTGCATTGTGAACACACCTTCGTAAAGCAGGACTGATTCCCATCCTCTTCATATATTCATCTTTAATCTGATACATGTAACCACACAAGCCTAGCTATCATGGAGCAAGCCTAACTTCAATTCCCTTCCCATTCCCATTGATAATCTGATACACTGGGCGTGCCATTGAATTTTATGGATGTTTTGAGTATAAAGTATTAAGCATGTTTGACCCAGAATTATATGTGAATGTTCCTGTACTCCCTAGGGAAGAAAATGGCTATGTTATTTAAAATATCACTCTTTCAAGTTCCTTTGAAATCCAGCATTATGGGCTACTTCCTCCCCAGGCCTTCTCCTCCTCATTTTTGTGTGGAAATAATTATTACACTTTGGAATTTTCTTTTAACAGTAAAGTTGAAGTTGGATTTTCACAAAATGTTAAGAAAATTCTAAAAGCTTGCCAATGTATGAAGAGTATGACTTTTAACATGTGATTCTGGATAAAGGATATAATTCTGTGTAGGATGGTGTAGCTTTATTCGAATGAAATGGCGGGGCTATCATTAGAAATAAGTGTGGGATTTCTTCATAGAAATCTGAGCCTATACCAGCAGGTTTACTTCTTCCAAATAGCCTCTGTATAAAAAAAATTTCTTTAGCAAGGATGATGCATTTTGTTGGACACAGATAGAGTCTTCAGACTAATTCTGTCAATCACTCAGTAAACATTTGCTGGGTGAACGAACTTGCAGCAAGCACATTTATTTATGTCTGCTGCTTTTACTTTTGTTGGGTGGAAGGATGAATGATGTGAGCACACAGATGTTCCCTGAAACATCTGGGTAATTCTAGCATGTATGCATTGAATTAAATATTATTTAATTCTTTTCAAAAAGAATTACTAGAGGAGAGATGGGAAGAATTGGAAAATAAGAAATACTGACACTTGTCTGGTTTTATTTATGCAGTTATATAAAAATGCTATCCTGAATTGAATTTAAAAGGGCCCAAGAACCAGGCAAGAGAGTCTTGAAAATGATTATATGGACAAGAAATATGTGAAAAATAAAGATGAAGAAATGTCCAAACCTCTATCAGAGGGGATTGTGCCTTCGTACTGTGATATAGCACCCCTCGTCAAAATAAGATACAAGGAAGCTTCTGGGAAAATCTCATATCATAATGTGTGAACAAATCATCAGGATGCATTTAAAAGAACATGAGCACTGACTGATAAACATATTGTATCTGTCTTTTATAACTGCATAATAAATTAAAATGAAGCATCTTGAAAACATGTCATAAACATGACAATAAGTCATACATTTTAAAGAAAGTATTTTTCTACCTGCTCCCTGGAAAAAAAAATGTCATAAGAGAGTCATTATTTTAAAATTTTGTGACTCTACCTAATGTCCGAGCTAAAGAAGAGGAGTATTCCCTTGTCTGCGTCTGCATTCTGTCTGCTGCTGTGACATGTGACTTCAATTGACCTGCACAGAGAGCTGACCTTAGAGAGACCTACTTTGGAACATGGGGGTGGTGGCGTAGGGGGAATGTTTTGGTAATCTGCTCAGGTGGTTGTGAATAGCCCTCTTTGTTACTAAGCCAGAACTCCAAGGGCAGTAGCTCCTCAAAGGTTAATTGCAATGTGAAACCTGAAACCACGGTGATGAACTTGCTGTGCCCTGGACAAGGCAGTGGGGGAGATTGAAAGGGCAGACAGTGTTCTGGGTGGGTGAAGAAAGTTTGGAGGCTCTGGCTTTCTGCATACCATGCCCTGAGAGCTGTTGTTTTAACCTAGAATTTCCACGCCACTGCTTGGAGGGCAAATAGAAAAGAGATCGAATCTTAAAACCCGTGTCTTGACAAACTCAGCCGGCATTTCTCTATGTAATAGTACATGTTAAAGTTGGTGCCAGAATTGACATAGGAAGGTAAATAACTTAGAAAAACAAAGACAAACTTGTAAAAAAATCGATGTGTCAGGTGTCCACTTCTGAGTCTAAGGACTACTATAAACCTCCCCATGCTGTGAAAGAATGTGTCCCATGTACACACTGGGATTTTAGTCAGCTCTTGAGGAAAATGAAGTCATGGTATTTTCAGAAAATGGAACTAGAAATTATCATGTTAAACAAAATCAGTCAATCTTAGACAAATACTGCATGTTTTCTCTCACATGTGGAATTCATACTGAAATATATGTGTAAGTTACACACACACACACACACACACACACACACACACACACGTATATGTGACACAAAAGTAGGAAAGAGACTATGAGAGTGTAGGAAGAGAACTAACGGGAGAAAGGATGGAGGAATGTGGGGGTAATGGACCTTATGAGAAGGCGAAGCGACCATGCAGGGTGAGGAAGGAACCAGCCAGAGGTAAGGAGAGGTGGCAGGGGAAAGCAGTGTGGGCGTAAATAAGAAAAAATTGTAAATGTGTGTGTGTGTGTGTGTGTGTGTGTGTGTGTGTGTATATATGTGTGTGTGCATGATTGTATATATGCACATGTGAAATAGTCACAGTGAAGTCCATCACTTCAGATGATAACCACAAAAGTAACAAAATCTCCTGAAATAATAAGCTCCCCTGTAATCAAGACAGCATGTTTCTGCCTTCGGGATGGGCAGAGAACAAAACTGAGCAGTCTGCAGACAGAGCCTTAGGTGCGTGGGAAAATAAATTCAAGCCAATGTTCCCATGTAACTCCACAGGGAACAGAGTCTTCTCAGCACACCATCAGACACTACTGGTTATCTGTCTTCAGAAAACCTGAACCGTGTTCTGTCCCTAACATGAAAACAGACAGACGCTGATGGAGAACAGATGACATTTAAAAGCTATAATTATAAAACTTTCCCCAAAGCCTCTGAGGAAACATTTTTTTATATAACAGAAGTCCTTCAACATTCTTTAGAGAGATAACAAAGGCATTAGCCAGAACATATGTTAAAGTCAGAGAAGATACACTGGGTTTCATTACAATTAAAAACAACCATTCTTAGCTGGGCGGAGGTGGTGCATACCTTTAATCCCAGCACTTGGGAGGCAGAGGCAGGCAGATCTCTGTGAGTTCAAGGCCAGCTTGGTAGGACAGGCTCCAAAGCTACAGAGAAACCCTGTCTCAAAAAATCAAAAAAAAAAATTCTTTAAAGACTGCCAATAAATAAAAATGTAAATTATAGATTAGGTGAAATATTATAATGTATAAATAATAAAAGATTTGAAAGCATGCAGAATTTTACCAATGAAAAAGAAAATCACTGACCAATTTTAAATTGTCAAAAATGAGATGTATACTTAAACACACACACACACAACCATGATGGATAGCTATGAAGAAAGTACAGATTAAGCCCAGGATGAGATACTACCATATATAAAGCACCCAGACGGCTCCAGTATAAAGGACTTCCCACTCCAAACGAGGAGAGCTGAGCGTGGGAGGGCAGCGGCAGCCTTGTGAAATGGTACAACCACTAAGGAACACTGGATGGTCGTTTCTGATAACATTGGTTCAGGTTGTTTCTGTTGCTGTCCTAAACACCCCGACGAAAAGCAGAGGTTGGAGGATTTATGTTAGCTGTAAGTCCCAGGTTAGAGTCTACCACGGCGCAGATGTCAAGACAGCAAGACCTGACAGGCTCCGCTCCCATCCACAGCAGAACGCATACGCGCCCCCTGCCCCGCTCATGTTCTCCGCTCTTCGGCCATCCGCACTGAGCAGCCCTCACCACCTGAATTAACGAATCAAGAGAACACCTTGCAAACTTCCCCACAGGCCAACCTGATCTCTAGACAATCCCTCATTGAGACTCCCTTCCCAGGTAATTCTAGAGTATGTCCAGTTGGGGAGTAAAATTAATCGTCACATTAGACAAACAGCTACCTCATGATCCTGTAATTCTGTGCTATTCTTACACATATGAAAATATATGCATAACCATGATAGTTTTGCTTCTTTACCCATATTAACAAATGATACTAATGATCTAAATGCCAATCAATGCAGAGAAAAAGGGAATTACATTAGGCTCATCCAATGACACAATCCTGAGCACCAGGAAGAAATGAGCTAGCGATACTTGAAATGTGGATGGACATAAAAAGTATGCAGTATATTTATGAAGTTCAGAAGCATAAAAGCTACTGTATAGGATGAGAACTCCAGGTTTAGGGAGGGAATCTACTAAGAAATAAGAGGATTTGAAAGTTGATAGTAATTCTCTATGATTGACTGGGTACGGGTTTCATGGTATATAGAGAACTTAAGATCTGAGCATTTTACTATATGTAATTATATCTCAACAGAAATTATAAAAATGCAAGCTCTTCTTATCACCACGGCACTTATGAATATTTTGTTGGTTTATTAAATGAGGCGTTCAATCAAATATGCATTTTGATTGCATCATGAATATGAAGCATGCTGATTACCAATTCATATTCATTTGGAAGCCTACAGGCGAACACCAAACTACCTCGTGTGACAGGAAGATGGACTTACCCAACCCTCCGAGTCTTCAATCTCTTGTCTATTAAAATGGTGATTACTTTTAATGACTTTGTTCTCCTTAATGTAATCAGACAAGAAACTTTAGATGGAAGATGTATAAAGTATTCTAACTCCTGCCAGGAAAAGAATCCAAGTTGTTAATCAACTCCTATGTGTCTTCTTCTTCAGGATGAGAAGCTTTTCTTGCAGCCCTACTTAACCAACAAGCCACCTTGTCCAGAAGGGACCATGCTTGTTTTCAGTCCCTCTCCCTAGGAACCAAGCCCTTGACCCAGAGGCCACAGGACCACCCACACTATTATCATCTGTGCAAACTCGTCTCTCTCTTCCTTTTAAAATATCACCTCAAATGACATTAATACTATAAATAGGATGAAGTCTCATAGTTTGTTCTCACTTATGAAAAACTAAGCATGAAAAGCAGAGATTGGGAAGGAAGGTGGTAACGTCATCATTGAATTGCCCTAAAGAGAAAATAATAGAAGCTCATGGCATTGAAGTTCATTCATCATTAAATGAAGACTTTTGATGAATGAATCATCTGTGGTACACTTAATGGAAATCTTCCCTGGGTCCTGAGGCCTCTCTAAATTAACTTCTACATGATTTTCCAAATCTACACAGCCTGCACTCCAATATTTGAGATTTTTTTCCAGCATTAGAGATGTCACATGTGGTCTTCAGCATGCTAGATCAGCACGCTACCACGGAACTACATCTGCAGACCTTCACTGTAGTGTGTGAGACAGCAAAGAACCAATTGCTGAAATCTTTGATCTGAAACAACCATCTTGGCCAGGAAAGGGGTTGGGTATTTTGGATAGAGTGAATGAGAGCTAGAGAAGAAAAACAGTACAGGATTATGTTGGATCTGGTTCACAGTCAAGTCCACAAGCCATACCATAGGCACACTAGCAATAAAGTTCAAACTCAACTGAACTTTAAAAGAAGATCCTGAGTGTAGCCACCGGTGCACAAGCTTTATCAGGTCTCAGCTGCATGTGACCTCAGAGCCATGGTATGGTGTCTATCTAGCAGGCCACATTTGTTGAATGAAAAAGTTATCTAAAAATCAGATCATGGCTATTACCCTTTTATGTGAATTTGCTGTTTTGTTTTGTTGTACTGGGTGTTGTATTTCTGATGACTTACAGGTTTATATTTTGGTGTATTAGAAACTTTCCATTTATTTGACAAATCTGTTCCATTTTTTAATGTTGTTGTTGTTGTTTTTAATAGAAAAACAAGTTCCTTTGTTTTTATCTACCCAATGGTCACCCCTCTTCCATTTTCAAAGCAGACTGACTTGTCTATTGATTTTCCTGGCAATGATTACCAAGTTACAGTATGTAACACAAGTTATAGAACACATTGTGCTTGGTTCTGAAGCACACAATCATGGGTATTGATTGCCAAAGGAGCCTCTATGCAGAGTAACTACAGTGTCCCAATATTTCCAAGGGAAAGTAGTACATACCTACACTGCAGGGAACACTGTATAGTTCATGCTGAGTAGCAGAGAATTATCCTCTGATTAGAACCCAAGTTTGGTATCAAGAGGGATTTGTGCTCCAGAATGAAGGTCTAGAATATGGTAGCATTAGAGTAATAAATAACTGGACTTGCAACATCCTTATGTATTCGCTTCCTCATTTGTCATAGGAGATTGGTTTGTACAATATAAATAAGGGCTGCTTGTTTTGAAGATTAGAGTTATATACAAGTAAAAGTATCATTTCTATGACTGTCATCAGTTTGGTAATAGGTCAAGATTCATCTGGACTCAGCTATTGGTTATTACCATCACCTTAGAATCCAAAATCTTCTCATGATGAAAACTCGCATAGTGTGTGATTGCTGACCTTCCATTCATTGTAAATGCTTGTTATCCTTATGAATCCTGTGTGTGTGTATGTGTGTGCATGTGTGTGTGTGTGTGTTTGCACATGAACTGTTTTGAACTGCATAGAAAAGGGATCACATAATCATATTTTCAGCTGTTATTCCTCTATGGATATTCCAAATTTGTCACAATTTTGGATGCTAGACTGACAACATTTTAGAATACTATTTAAAACAAGCCTGTATCTTCATACTTATGCTTGAGTCTAAGAACATCTGTTTTTAATGTGTTCATTTTGTATGACATTGCAATACGATGTTGCAATCTACAACGTTCACTCTTGAGTGTGGTGATATTGTGTTCCCCAAAATATTGTGCACCCTAATAAACTTATCTGGGGTCAGAGAACAGAACAGCCACTAGATACAGAGGCCAGAAAATGATGGCACACACCCCTTTAATCCTAGCATTCCAGAGGCAGAAATCCCTCTGGATCTTTGAGTTCAAAGCCACACTGGAAACAGCCAGGCATGGTGACTCATGCTTTTAATCCCAAGAAGTAATGGCAGAAACCAGAAAGGTATATAAGGTGTGAGGACCAGGAACTAGAGGCTGGTTAAGCTTTTAGGCTTTTGAGCAGCACAGTTCAACTGACAGCCATACAGACTGAGGAAACAGCATCAGCTGAGGAATTGGTGAGAGGAGGAAGCTGTGGCTTGTTCTGTCTCTCTGATCGTCCAGCATTCACCCCAATACCTGGCTCCAGGTTTGTTCTTATTAATAAGAACTTTTAAGATCCCTGCTACACTTGAGAACTATACAAATAACACAAAAATTCATTATATACAAGTATGAATTAACAAGGAAAAAAATGAGTTTAGAGAAAAGAAAAGTTGCCATGAAAATGCTATGTAGTTTTCTGTAGATCAGGGAGTCTATTATGAGACTGCATCTCCTAATAATATCAGACACCACACTTATGCACCAAAATGACTGCATAAACATGAATACAGCAAGGACAAGATCAACAGAAAAGCCAGAGTGGATGGGGAAAGAACATGAGGTCTCAGGTCTACACAGAGAACTATAGGCAACTAAGGAATACTGAGAAATAGTCTACCCTGAGAAAGAGCATGCCAATTGGTTATCCAATACCAGATGGCCAGCCCTGAAAACATACATGCAAGTCACATTATACAGACTGAGAAGGTTATATTTAGAAATATATATGTACACACACACACACACACACACACACACACACACACGTGCACTAGCAATTAATGGGGAAAAAAAGAGGCCATGAATTTGAAAGAGAGAAAGGAGAGATACACTGGAGGGTTTGAAGGGAGGAAAAGGAGGGGAGAAATTATGTGTGTTTGTCATATTAACCCACTTCATATAAGGACAACTAGTTCCTCTCTTCTATTAATGGTGAAAGTTATACTCAAAAGAACAAAGCCAGCATGAGGAACAACTCACAGTCATTGTGACTAACACATACAGTGTGTCAGAAACAGAACTAGATCCATGTTCCCTGAGAAGACACAAGATTCCGACAAGACATGGGAGGCGACTTCCTTCTCTCTCCTCCCTCCCTCTATTCCCCAACTCATGTTTTTGTGGTATCGCCATCGACATACAACACTAACTCCACTCTAGGAAATACGCTGCAATGGGAATTAGACAGCTGCCTTTCGATGGAGAACAAAGACGCCTCCCGAGAGTCCTGGTGATCATTCTCACGTTTTGCTCCAGAACTATTTATAGCAATCGGCCTTTGACAGTGATTCCTGACTCATGCACAGAGCTTTTGAATCCAAAGTCCGTAGCAACCACACCTGTGCCTTTGATTTACCTAAGCGGCGAGCACAGGGTATGTGCAACCTGTCTCGCATGTCACATTGATCTCCTGCTGAAAGGCTGTCCTGTTGGTTTCATTGGCTCAGGGCCAAGTCCCCCATCCTGCAGGTTGTACTGAACACAGCTGACCACTACCCAGACTCCTCTTCCATCACTTCCTCTCCCGTCTCTCCTCAGTTCTAACCGAGCTGTGTCGTGTCCACGAGGCATGCTGCAATCCCCGAGCCCAGCCCTGTCTTCTCTTCCTCCTACAAACTCCACTTTGGACAGTTGTCAAGTTTTCTTTCTTTTTCAAGTCAGATTTTGAACGTGATGGACCTTCTGACTGTATAATAAGATTTCCTAAATCAACTGTTTCAGGAATCACCATGACCTTTCACTGCCAGCAACCTGGACAAACGACCAGTGTGTTAGGCCTGCATTCTGCCAGCTTTGTAGTGATACCTGGTGGTTGTGTCTGCATTTTGTTTCTTAGGGAAAGATCTCATTAGCCACTTCTTCTCAATCCCTAACAGCACTTTGATTCTCTGGTGGAGCAAGAAGGAACTCAAAACATTGTCTATAAATTAGTTTTCATTACTCAATGAGAAAATATTGGTTAGCAAATGATGTTATCTTTTAGGCTCTCCCAAACATAATTTTTGACTGATTTTTTTTCTACAAGTTAGAAAGTAAGCAAAGTAATAAAGATTGATGTAAAAAAATATTATTGTTTCTAAGAAGCCATCCAGCATTAATTCAGTGCTTTCTCATTTGGGAGAGAATTGGTTCGGAAGGTCAAGAATCTTCACTTAAACATTGATACTTAGGAGACTGATGAAAAGAAACTGATTTGTTTCACAGAGATATTTAACTTAGTTCAAACAAGGAGGGTATTTCAGCTAAAATCTCTGGCATTCTAATATCCAAGATATTTTTAGTAACTAAAATATACCTGAAGGACTTTAGGTCAGCATAGTACACAAAGTTTCACATCTGTATTTATCATAACAGCATAGTTATGGAATCAAACCACCTAGGATTTTGTCAACAGATGAATGAATATAGAAAAGAGGACACACACACACTCATACACACATGGAGTTTCCTTCAGATATAAAGAACAATGGGATTTTTCTGTTTGAAGTAAAGTGGATACAGCAATTTACAGTTGCTTATAAACTCTGGGATTAACTCCTGTCTGAAGTATATCTGGGGGAGATAGATCCTCTATGATTCTGTAGGCTGTCTCTTCACTCAGCTGATGCATTTCTGTTCCTTGAGAAGGTCTTTATTTCAATGTAATCTCCCTTGTCAATCCCTGGTGTGTGTGTGTGTGTGTGTGTGTGTGTGTGTGTGTGTGTGTGTGTGTGTGTGTGCATGTGTGCGTGTGTGCATATATATGTCTTGAAACTAGGAAGAGGATCAGAAGGAGGGGGAAAGATCTGAATGTCAGGGATAAAAGAGTAGCAGAATCATGTGATATGACAGCAGAGTGGAACTGCTGAGTGAGGAAGGGGATTGGCCAGTGAGAGCAGAGGAATTGGGAAGGGAGGTGGGTGAGAAGGAACAAGAGCAAATTATGCATACAAATGTGATAATGAAATCCATTTGTGTGTATGTGTCTATAAACTATGAATCATCCATAACAAAAGGAAAAACTGTAATGGACAGATGCCCTGTGGAAAGTTACACAGGTGGTTCATGACTGCATCAGTTTGCTCCGTGTCCTGTGCAATCAGGAAGATGATGAAGAAGACAAGGATACACTACTACACAACTACAATGTGTACACTGTTTTGAAAGCCTAGAACACAGACAATGGCAGCTGCTGGAGAACTGACAGAGTGCCAAGGCCCCACTCACGTGATCACTAGAGAGGATGTGAAGTCCCACATGTGCTTTGGAAAACACTTGGGCAGTCACTTATGAAGCCACAGGCACTCTTATTACATGATCTTCTGCACACAAGAGCTGAAGACTTATGGTCCAACCAAAGTCTGTCCAGATGTCCTGAGCTGTCACGGCTGATGTTGCAACCCCAACTTTATAACACTGCAGAAATCATATGCATTAAGTAGAAAGCTTAGTTCACATTTTGATCTTTTCTCAGGCTTAATGCTACATGGTAAGATACCGCGTGTTGAGTGAGCTGCAGCTTTTGGTCAACTGTGCAATCAAAACGACATACAACCAAGACTTCACAGAGAGCCTTGATATTTAGCTACAGCATTTCTAAACATCGAACACATTGCTGACTTAATCCTTTTCAGATCTCAGAGGTTTAATCAAGATGCAGATCTCAGAGATTTAATCAAGATGTCCCCCACTGAAAATTGAGGAAGGCCTGAACATGGATGTGTGTGGCAGCTTCTGTTACAGTTCTTAGACTTGCCATTTACCAGCCAAGTTGCCCTTCAAAGGTTGAAAGGACAGACTGGTACATGTAGAAAACAGAGCATTACTGACCACTAGGAGTGAAGGAGCCGTCAAGCAGTGAAAAGACACAAAAGAAATTTACATAGATGTCACAAAGAGTAATGTGCAAATCTGAAAAGGCTGTATGAATGCAAATAAGCCATTACAGAAGATGCAAAACTAAGGTCCGTGTTTGTCTGAGACTGAAGAGAAGGAGGCATAACATAAAAACTGAGCATGGGGCATTTTTAAGGCATGGAACAACAGTTTCATAAAGCAGAATCCCAACCTCATAGGCATAATGACAGTTTTAAGCTGCTCTGCACAATGCTCTGGTTGGTAGAGGTCCTTTCAAGTTACACTCAACACTCAGCCCCAGGAGTGAACCCTCACATAAACTATGGGCTCCTAATGGTGTACCAATGTTTATTCACCAATCTTACTGAATGTGCCAATAATGAAGGCAGTGTGTATGTGAAGTGGCTGGGTGTACAAGGAGAATATTTTTTCCTTCTGCTCAGTTTTCCTGTGGACCCTAAGATGCTTTCAATAATAAACTCTATAAAACATATATTTAGCAAAAGTAAACCTTCAGTAAGTGAGTGTTTGTCGATGAAATTGAGATGGTTGAGAAATCTATAAAAGGCAGTTATTTACCATTAATCAAGGCAAAATGTTCCAAGCAGCAGAGTCTATTCATTGGGAACAATGGTAACAATACAAAATGAAATGAGCCAAGGAGAACCAAAAAGTCTGCCAGCTTTTCTTGCAAAAGTTGTTTATAATATAACAAATAAACATGACAGAGCTGGCCAGTCAGCAAGAGGCAGAATCAAGTGTTCCAGTGAGTATACTTATTTTGTCTTTTATTTTCAAACTGCAGTGTGTGTGTGTGTGTGTGTGTGTGTGTGTGTGTGTGTGTGTGTGTGTGTGTATGTGTGTGTGTGATAGGGTATGTACATAGGAGTGCAGGTTCCTTCGGAACCAGGATCCAGAACCAGATCCAAAGGCATTGGATTCCCTTGGACCCAGAGTTACAGGAGGTTATGAAGAGCCCGGAATGGTTGCTAGGACCCAAATGTGGTCCTCTGCAAGAGCAGCATGAGCTCTTAAGGGCTGAGGCATCCCCTGAGTGAAGGCCTTTAAATCTTTGCTGGTGATCCAACAGTTTGGGTTGACTCACCACAGATTCATCTTCCACCTTGCCGTTGAGGTGGGATCTTGCTACATTGCCCAGGCTGACCTCAAACAATCTTCCTTCCCAGCCCCCTGACAGGTGGCACTAAAAGATTTCACTGTGCTTGGCTCTACTCCGGTTCCAGACACACTGTATATGGCAGTGACTGAGAGACACAAGAGGAGATGACAAACGGGAATACAGCAAGGCCTAGCGGGTAGGTGTCCAGCCTTTCAGGGCAGCTACCGTCCATGTCCATCCCTCCTTCCCTCAGCTTTGCAGGAAACACACCTGATCTCTAGGAGTGCACTCAGGATCGAGGGGCTCCATTTGCATCAGCCAACACACGGCCACAGGCTTTCTCAGTGAATGGAGCTGGACAAACCAACCATCCCTAAACAAGAATCTTAACTAAACATGAGAAAATTACCTCAAACTGGACCATCGGCAAAGGAGAGAATATAAATTATGATAATAATAATAAAATAAAGTATAGAACTGGTAAAATGAAATGCAGAGAAAAACAGTATGAGGGAAAACTTTGGGATATAAGAAATAGTCCTCAGATGTTGTCACCAGAAAACAATCCACAAAAGGAAGGTAAAGGTGCAATTCAGACCTTACCCAAAGCAAGACTTACTGACAGACTCTGTGTATAGGATACAATGACAAGCGGCGGCCTGGGAGAACAGTTTGAAGAGACAAATCTGACAAAGCACGGATGCCTGAAATAACAACAGACAACTCCCAGACTGAGCAATCCAAGTAAAAAGCAGGCCTAATCTAGCAAATGCTCCAGAAGAGCTGTGCAGAAGGCCAAGCACCACACGCAAAGATGTTCAGCATTATTAGCCATCAGGGAAATGCACATTAAAGCCATGGGATGCTATCACCATCCAGCTGTGATGTGGTTAAAATAAAAAGGGTGACAACATTAGATGCTGGTGAGGATGCAGGGAGCTGGGTCCCTGCCACACTGCCTGTGGGGATGTGGGATGGTGTAGCCACTTTGGAAATTAAAAATAATGATTGAAGAATGAAAATACAACAACTCAATATGTGTAACTGTAGGTATTAATCCCAGAGCAATGAAAACATTTTTTACTGAAAACTATATATGAATACTCAACACAACAACCTTGGATTGAGAGCATCCCCCACTCCCAATGTCACTGGATGCTTAAGTGTGGACACTCAGGACTATACCATCACTACTCATCACTGGAAACAAGCATGGAATTGACACACACAAGCACATGATTTGGACAGATCTATAGGCCGCATACTACATGATTCTAATTACATATTTTTGATTGGTTGGTTGTGTCTGTTTTAGGTTTTTTGTTTTGTTTTGAAGACAGGGGCTTGTTAGGTAAACTCAAAATTACAGTCCTCTTGGTTCAGCTTCCCATGTGCTATGATCAGACATCTCTGTGTGCCATCTCAATCAACTGAAGTTTTGAAATACAGTCTTAGAAATGCAGACAAATAGGGCTAGAGGTATGGCTCAGCAGTTAATCTCACTGGCTGATCTTCCAGAGGATCTGGATTTGATTCCCAGCACCCATATGATGGCTCACAACTGTCTGTAACTCAAGTACCAGGGGAATCTATAGCATGAATCTTAAAAGTTCTTATTAATAAAATCAAACCCAAGGCCAGTTATTGGGGTCAATGCTAGTAGACCAGAGAGACAGAACAAGCCACAGCTACCTCACCTTGCCAGATCTTCAGCTGGTCTTGTCTCCTGAGACTGGAGGCCTCTGAGTCCTCATCCAGAATGAGTCTCAGCTGAATTGCTGCTCAAAAGCCTGAATGCTTAACCAGCCAAATGCTTAACCAGCCAAATGCTTCTAGTTTCTGGTCTTCACGCCTTATATATCTTTCTCTTTCTGCTGTCACTCCCTGGGATTAAAGGCTCGCTTTCTGGGATTAAAGGCATGAGTCACCATGCTTGGCTGTATCCTTGAACACATGGATTTCTGCCTCTGGAATGCTAGGATTAAAGGCATGTGCTACCACTGCCTATCCTCTATGTTTAATATTGTGGCTGTTCTGTCTCTGACCCCAGATAAGTTGATTAGGGTGCATAATATTTTGGAGAACACCATACCACCACAGGAATCCAATTCCCTCTTCTGACCTCCATAGGCACCAGACATGTATGTAGCATACAGACATACAGACATACATTCAGGCAAAATAGCCATACGCATAAATTTTTAATTTTTTTCAGAGAGAGAGAGAGAGAGAGAGAGAGAGAGAGAGAGAGATAGATCAGTGATTGCCAGGGTCTATGACCCTGAAGGTTATGGCAGATAAGAAATTGGCTGAGATTTACTCTCCGAGTCTAATTGTGGCAAGAGATACTGGAACTCACATGTGATAAAATAGCATAGAACTGAACACACACACACACACACACACACACACACACACACACACACACACACACACACACACACACAAGATGAATCTTAAATGGTCTTATTAATAAAAAAAAAAACTCAGTGCCAGCTATTGGGGTAAAATCTGAAAGATCAGAGAAGCAGAACAAGCCACAGCTAACCTCACCTCGCCAACTTCTCAGCCGATCCTGTTTCCTCAAACTGGAAGCCTCTGAGTCCTCATCCAAGTGGATCTCAGCTGAACTGCTGCTAAAAGCCTAAAAGCTTAAAAGCCTCTAGTTCCTGGTCCTCAGGCCTTATATACTTTTCTGCTTCCTGCCATCATTTCCTGGGATTAAAGGCACGTGTGTTTCCTACGCAAGACATGAGATCTCAAGTACTGGGATTAAAGGTGTGTGCCACTATGCCTGGCTCTGTTTGGCCTTAAAGTCACAGAGATCCAGATGGATCTCTGCCTCCCAAGTGATAGGATTAAAGGTGTTTGTGCCACCATTTTTGGCCTCTATGTCTATCTAGTGGCTGTTCTGTTCTCTGACCCCAGATAAGTTTATTATGGTGCACATGATATTGAGGGCAAAATATCACCACACACATACATACCACAAATGAAACAAGCAAATCTGGGGAGTCTGCAAAAGACAGTGAGTTGTATCAATGTCAAGACCACCATTGTGACCTCCTTACCGCAAACTCTGAAACCAGACAATGTTCCCAATTCAACCTTCTTGAGTGTGCTGACATGACACCACAGGGGAATATGTCACACTGTACACTAGTGATGGGTCTGGGCCAAAATGCAGATGGACTCAGAGCATTGTATAAAATTAACTTAGGACAATGAGGTGATAGATTTCATGTTTACCCTTGCATCCCATTCTTGAAGTACCTTTTCATTTTGTGTATGAAAATATCTACAGGATCAAAAAAAAACCATAAATTTGGGACATGTATTTTGAAAAAGGGATATTCAGTCTGTAGTACTATTTTCCATGATGTCACCAATTGGGGAGGCCAGGTAAAGTGTGTACAGCTTCTTAATCTACTATGACCTACAAAGATGTGTGTGAACAATGATTTCAGTGAATGTTCCCACTGCACAAGCAATAGCTATTCTGTCCCTGATGATGTTGAGGTGATCCAGTGTGAGCTGCCCTTCAGTGGAGCAGAGAGAGGATGACTGTCCCATGTCAAGGCTATCCTTCACTCTGAGCTCAGCTTTCAGCAGTTTGTGAACCATACAAAGACTGTCACCTGCCCACTAAGCAAGTTAAGCCTTATAGATCATGTCATCATCTTCTGTTCTCAGAAATACCATCATTCGAAGTATGCAAATGTTTTACTATTTACTTTTCTTTCTTTCCTTCTTCTTCTTCTTCTTCTTCTTCTTCTTCTTCTTCTTCTTCTTCTTCTTCTTCTTCTTCTTCTTCTTCTTCTCCTCCTCCTCCTCCTCCTCCTCCTCCTCCTCCTCCTCCTCCTCCTCCTCCTCCTCCTCCTCCTCCTTCGTCTCCTTCTTCATACAATATATCCCATT
The DNA here is from genome assembly GCF_049852395.1 of Peromyscus maniculatus bairdii. Taxonomy (NCBI): domain Eukaryota; kingdom Metazoa; phylum Chordata; class Mammalia; order Rodentia; family Cricetidae; genus Peromyscus; species Peromyscus maniculatus. The sequence goes on along the minus strand of NC_134866.1, from coordinate 5,531,612 downwards.
AAGAGCTTTACTGTGCTGCATATGAGATTCAGTCAATCTCTGAACACTGCCTCTCAAGCCCACATTTTTGGTTGGCATTGTAGTGTGGCAGTGGCAATATCAGCACCATGTTTCTTCTACAATGTAAAAGGAAATTTGACTGTGTTTTCCAGCCCACAGTGAGAGCTTGAGCCTGCTGAGTTCATCCAGAATTAGTGTATTTTGTACTTTCATATGAATGTCAAGTTCAAGGTTATACGCAACACTTTCATGGCAATAACAAAATTTCTTGTCTTTGAACCTACTAATGTAGGCTCTGAAACATGCAGAATTCTATACAGTAATGAATACGAACAAAGAGAATACCTGTTATAAATGCATTTTTGTGATCAACCTCTAACATTATCCAGCCCTCATATCTCATGTCGAAAAACACAAAATCATATTCCCTGTAATAATTTCTATTATTTTCTATTTGAAACAGCAGTATGCCTGGCATAGAAGTTTTTTGAGGCCTCAAGAACATCAACTAATGCAGCCACAGAATGAATTTCCTTGAGAGGCACTGTTGCATAACATGAATGGAGTAGGTCTTCAAAGAAGCAGGAGGAAGGGGTAACTAGAGCTCCTGGCTACTTCCCACCAACTCAAGTTAGGAGGACTCAAGACAACCCCACGATTCACTCCCCAGGCACCTCAGCTCTGGAAAGCCTTCTAAAACATTAGAGCTCTTTCAGCCTGCTGTGTTCCTTTTTCCCAACTTCAAACTTCAAACTGAACAAAAGCCTGTAATTATCTGTAGTACCTTGCAGATGTTTTGTGTGCTCCACGCTGGCTCCAGTTGGTCCTCTAATGAGCCCTGGACCTGAATTTATGAAACTGGCCTCAGCAGGAACCGGCACCGTCCTCAAAGACTTTTTATTCCGGCACAACTGAGTGTTAGGAAACCAGAGTAAAAGAGGCACTCAGCTGCTGCCAGGCCACTCTGCTCACCCTTCTATCTAATTTGTATAATTCCAGCAATGATGGAGGTGAATCTGGTCACTCTCTAGTTCATTAAGCAGAATGTGCGTCTATGAATCTACCAGGAAGGTATATTACAAATGAATGTCGATATTTCCCTTTTCAATGTAATTAGATATTGTGTTTCAATCTGATGCCCTTATTGCAGCCAAAAAGGAATAATGAAGCTTTCAGGCATGATACAGCTGGATGGATTTCAGCATTTGCACAGAAAAAAAGCAGGCCATTCCACCCTCTAGGCTGTGGAAGAGGCAGTCAGAGGAAGTCTAGCTTCTTTTCAGAGAAGAGAGGACTGAGGAGTTATGGGTCAAAAATAAATCAAAGGAAGGAAAGAATGAAGGGAGGGAGGAGGAAAGGGAGGATGAGGGGAAGGGAGGAGGAGGGGAAGGGAGGAAGGAAAGAAGAGAAGGAGGAAAGAGGGAAGAAGGATGGAGAGAAGGAAGGAAGTTAGGAAGAAGGGAGGGGAGAGGAGGAAGAAAGGAAGGAGGGAGAAAAGGAAGGGAGGGAGGGAGGGAGGGAGGGAGGGAGGGAACTAATGCTGTAGTTTTGTCTTGTCTGAAATTTCAAATGTAGTGGCAAGGATTAACAAGGGAGTACAGAGAATTGATGGATGAGCAAATCCTCCTACTGCTTAGGAAAATAAACAACCAAATCCTAGGTTTTGTTCATTGTCCCCCATCTATACAGGTAACACTGAAATATCTCAACATGATGATGGTCTATGAATAAGAACTTTATGGAAATGTCTTGGTTTGATTCTTGATGCTATGAGAAACTTCCATAGTCTGAATCATATTAAAAAGAAAGGAGTTTATTTAGCTCCTGTTCTAGAGGTTGAGAAATTTGAGGGCATAGAGATAGCGTCTTGCAGGGTCTTTTCGCTATAACAAACATGATGGAAGGTGTTCCATGATGCAAATGTGAGTGAAAGCAGGCATGGGGGCAGATTTTTCTTTATCAGAGCACACTCCACAACAAGCTAACCAGTATCCAGCCACCCCAATAACAATACTAATTCATTCTTAAGAACTTCACCCTCATTAAGTAGTCATCACTCAGTAGGTCCCTCTCCTCCACTCTATGACATTGAGGATCAAGCTCCCAATATGCTGATCTGGGGGACAGACTGTAACCACAGCACTTGGTAAGAGAATGTGGTTCAGGGTAGCTCAGGAGATGTCCCAAGGGGGATTTACTTGGAGTCCTGGGAGTTCCCAGGGAAAGAATAAATAGCTCCCAAGATACTGCAACTTAGGGAGAGGTGAGAACATGCAAAGAGTTGCTGTAGAAAGCTCTGCTTCTCACGACGGCCTCCAGCTTTTCTGGTGACTGAGTTGGGCTACTGAAATTTTGAAAGGGCAACTCACCCCACGGTGGAACAATAGCCATTTAACCGCTTGGGTTGTTAAAATAGGCAGGGCGTCTCAGGACCCTGAGAAACCATGATCTTCCTTAAAATCCAAATGAAACCTACCACGATGGAGCGTGCAAGCTGCATGTAAGAAGTTCTGTATAAAATACCAAGCAAACAGCATTGATTAGTAAAACTTTACCTCCCCAAGCCAAACCCATCTTGGCAGCCTCAGCAAACCTCTTTTTCACTGCTACAGTTCATGTTTCATCGCTTCACGTACCAAAGTCATAGGAACTCTCACATTTTATAAAGAGCTTCCAGTATATTTTGTATTCTGTGAAAGATGAAGAAACTCTGAGGATACATCAACCTAGATTTGGGGATAGATTTTGTATTAAGTAGGTGATTGAAGGGAATGCACATCAGAATCGCCTCTGTGTCTATGGCTTCCCAGGTCTGGGAGTTTGGCCTTCAACCCCTCATTTGAACTGCTCAGCACAGAGTGCAGAGGGGCCCTGGTGCTGTTCCAGAGAAACAGTAGAAATGAAGAGAGTTGTGTCTCTCTGTCCTGTCCCATGTCACTGTATGACAAGGGGAATTGTGAGAAGGAGTATAGAGGTAGTGGGGGTGGAGTTGGGCTTCCTGTAGGAAATGACCCACTGCACACTCTTGTCTCCCAGGAACAGATAGGAAACTGTACTTTGGAAAATACTCATTAGAAAAAAAAAAGATAGAAAATCAGTGAATTATTTGAGTCACGGGAATAATGTCAAGAGAGGGTCCGACACCGCTGTAAGTACTTGGTGTGGGTGAACTGAACCATCTTGCCAACAGCCCAGTGAAGTGGTGACACTCTTACTTCTGCAGCAGGGATTAGCAAACAATAGCATAAGGGGTATTCAGTGGCATTCTCAAGAACCAGAGACTCTGGCGCAGTAGGGCTTCGGGGCCAGGCCAGGCTGGGCCCCATGTCTGTGCTCATGAAGGTTAATTTGTTTCATTGATTAATATTAAATGGGTCATTTGTGCAATTTTCTGCTTAGAGTAAAGGCCTTTACTAATCCCCAACTTTAAGCCAAGAGGTGTATTTATTTAGTGTTGAAGCAGGGTGGTAAGTAACGAGAACAAGCTTAGCAAAAAGCAATTTTGACTTCATTTGAAATTCAAGTATATTAAGCATTGTTGATTTTTCTTTTTAGTTGAAATAACCTTCCCATGAGGTCTATCGGTCACTTTTTTTCAGCAGTACCTCCCCCCCTACCCCCCACCCCCATGTCACTGCCCAATGGCAGATAAATCCAAATGAAGTAATCCATGTCCTGCCATCAAGAAAAATCTACTTTCCATGAATTATCTCTTAGATGGAAAAGGTCAGATAATACAGCATTTCATTGATTCCACCCAAAGGCTTTAGGACAAAGCAGAGCCACTGGGTGCCACTTAAGTGAACGTCTAAAAACACAGAGAAACAATGAAAAGGTAACTGTGATAAAAATGAGAAACTCAATGATACTAATAGCTGGGCATTGAACAGTACTCACCCTGTATGAAGCACGTGGGACGCCCTGTCATGTAATTGATCCCTCACTCAGCACAGTCCTCAGAAGAATTAATTTACATACATTATCTGGATTAACGGAAATCAAAGCAGTTTCGTTGCCACGCCGTTCAGGTCTGGGTCCAGAAACCACCCTTTCCTAGTCAATATACTGTCTACGTGAAGCCAACTCTTTCTTCTGCGTGACGTCTGCCACCGTGTGCACCTGGAAATGGTGACACCAATAGGAGAACTTCTGAACCTGTGGACAGTTTCACGATGCCATGCCACGGAGCCACACGCTGCTATCTGGGGGCAGTTAATAAAGGGAGGTGTGCCTGTCCTCTGTCATGTCCTAGAAGATGACTCAGCTAAAAGTGCTGCTTAAATCTCATCTGAAATCTAGTGGGCTTTTCCTCTGAGCAGGTTTTAAGGAGGAAATGAGACAAGGGCTATGTACTCATCTCCCAGAGCTAGGTGACAGGGTACAGTACTGCCCCTTATTCTCATGGTCCAAGAGTCACAGTGACAGCCTCAAGCCTTGGTTGTTCTCATCCCTATGTTTTCATCATGCTCAAGCATGTTTATGTTATATTTTATTTATAAATTAGACACCAGAAGAAATTAGCAACAATCATAATTCCATAGGAAATTATAAAACACAAAATAAAGATTTGAAGCCAGTATTAAACAAAGCTAAGGATCACTTGAACGTAAGAACCAACCATGGTTCTACACAGTCTGATGACTGAGACCGTTCTGGTATGAATGGTGAGAGGAACATACAGTGGATACAGTAGATGTGAAATATGAAGAAATATTTGTTCTAGGAGATGGGGCTGGCTGGCACAATATTTCATCATGTTGTGTAGACATGTTGAGTAATTGAGAACTTATGACTTGATTCTTTAAAAAAATCACTTATTATTGTTGTGTGTGTGTGCACATCATGTGTATATGTGCGTGTGCATGCCATGGAACATGTATGGAGGTTAGAGAGCAACTCTGAAGTCAGTTCTCTGTCCACCACAACATATACTCTGGGAATTGAGCTGTGGTCTCCAGGTGTGCGTAGCAATTGTTCTTACCCACTGAGCCATCTCATGAGTCCCAAAGCTTACTTCATTATGGAATTTTTAAGAGCTTGAGTTACTATAGGTCACTGAAAATTCAGAGGGTAAGATTGCCTGTAGGAGAAAGTGACATCTGCAGATCAGAATATAGCTCTCAGCCGCTGCTCCAGCACTGTTTCTGCCTTTCTACCTGCTGCCAGGCCTCCACTATGATAATAACAGACTAACTCTCCAAAGCTGTAAGCAAGCCCCAATTAAATAGTTCCTTTTGTAAGTTTCCTTGGTCATGGTGTTTTATCACAGCAACAGAATAGTAACTTAGACAGAACCTCTATCTAAAATTTGTCACATTCCTAGGCATCACAGCTTTGTATCTGAAATGTGTCTGTGAAGGGACCCTTTAGCCTCTCATGACTGTCCTACACACTTGGCTCCCATGACGGACCCAGGTTAAGTAGGACCTCCAAGTCCACCGCTTTGGCTAACCCTCCTGCTCACTCTGCCATCAAAGCACCAATTCTGGAAACGCTGTTCATTCCTGCTTATCGCTTTTGTGATTCAAATGAACTCTTTATCAAAGATGCAAAATAAGCCAAGCTTTGGAAATCTCAAGATTATACTGAGAAAAGAAAATATTTTCTGTTATTAATAATTTAGAAACACTCAAGTCTGTAAGTCATGTTGTGTAAGCTGAGAACAATAGGAAATGTTCAATAACCCTTCCTATTTTGAGGTTTCCAGTTCTTCCTGGTGGTGCTTGAAACACCTGGATGTGATTATCTCTAGCACATGTCTACACATGCAGAGAAGCGAAAAATAAATTGAGGAAAGATTCTGATCCATACTGGAATTTGTATAATTGCTCCACAGTGATTACATTTTAAAATCAGTGTTGAAAGCCTTTCTTTGGTATTTGGTATTCAAAACATTACAGAATGTGTCTGTTGATATCCAGAGGAAAGGGATCTCATGAGGTTGACTTTGTAAGCGATGACCAGTCAAGGACTTAAAGCTGGACAGCCTTTGGGTCACTCTGCCTGTCATGGGTGTCGTCTGTTTCTGAATGTTGTTTCATGCAAACCAAGGAAGAGGCATGACTGCCAGCAGGGTGGGCTCTCCCCCAGGAAGTGTGGGTGCATCCAAGATTACTCCACCCATTCAGTTTACAGAGGAAGCAAAGCCCCAGCACACATCTAGAATAAAGATGGGGCATCATTCTGGATGGAAGACCCAAACCCCAATCTTTTCCTCCCCTAGTCCCAGAAAACCAGTAATTTACTTTCTGTTTCTAAAGAGTTGCCTGATATAGATGTTTTTATAAAATGAAATGAACAGTGGTGATTTTTTTTGAGACCCCATTTGTACCAGGGCCGTTCACACGGGTATTTTTATATTCTGGCCTCCTTGGTAGTGCATTTCCAAGAATTTTAGTCAGCATAAAAAAATGGAATTTTTCTTGTAGGCACAGGTAAGTCCCAATGACTCTGGTTTGAGCCTTAAATGTTCCATGAGATTCTCCCAAGCTCTCCACTGTGCTAGAGATGCAGGGAATACCTATTACTAATTTATTTTAAAAGTTTTATATTGAGATATTTGATTGACAAATGCTGACTAGTTGCCGCAGGGACAAAAAATGATGGTTTTCACGCTTTCAGAATTGAAGATTATACTTGAGCTCATGAGTGTATCTATTATTCACGAAGTTACTGTTTTGCATATGGGTGTTGATGACATCAAATCTCTCTGAAAAGTTTATAAGTAAACAATACATTAATGTTCAAAATAACTGGTATAGGTGCCATAATTTTCAATGTTTGACTTTTTTATTGTGTACTTCATTACATGTTACCTTTAGAAGAATTGGGAGGAAAAATCGAGGAAGATTCTTTTCAGGAATTACGATTTTAAAGTATAGAAATATCCTAAATTCCACCTCAAAATGTTGTGGGATGTTCTGTATGGCAAATGTGTTGCTCTGATTGGTCAATAAATAAAACACTGATTGGCCCGTGGCTAGGCAGGAAGTATAGGCGGGACTAACAGAGAGGAGAAAAGAAAGAACAGGAAAGCAGAAGGAGTCACTGCCAGCCACCTGCCAGGACAAGCATCATGTGAAGATGCTGGTAAGCCACGAGCCACATGGCAAGGTATAGATTTATGGAAATGGATTAATTTAAGCTATAAGAACAGTTAGCAAGAAGCCTGCCACGGCCATACAGTTTGTAAGCAATAGAAGTCTCTGTGTTTACTTGGTTGGGTCTGAGCGGCTGTGGGACTGGTGGGTGACAGAGATTTGTCCTGACTGTGGGCAAGGCAGGAAAACTCTAGCTACATATATGTTTTTATTTTAGGAAAATAAGGTACAAGTGCTTTATTTATTTTAAAAGGATACATAAGCCCTTTTCTGACCTATGGATAATCCAAGGGAGATGCCCTAATCACATGACTGTCCCTAGAAGATGGGACTATCTTATATTGATGAGAATGTTTTGTAATGAGGTTCTTCTGGCCTTTTGAAAACTTAACAGTTTTCAGTGAAACAAAGACAAGACTGTGCTCAGCTGAGAATAACTTTGTAATGGATAGATAATGACTGTTTGTGCTTGGTGGGCATAAGGGTAGGATTTCACACCCCTGAAGACAATCTGATGCAGGGAATTCAGGCCAATGAACAAGCCTGGAATTAGAAGTAATAGTTCTTTAAGTGCAAATGAATTACAGCTCCTGGTAAATATGTTATCAGCCCCAAGAAATCACTCTGTCTTGAAGGATGACTCTTGGGGTTATTTGCTCACCTGTAACTGAGCTATCACATGGATTCATTCTTCACTAGTAAGCAAGAGAAATGGTTATTGGGATAGATGAGTGTTCCTCCTCTGATACTATGTGCTATTTATTCAGCACAATTTTGACATAAACTGCAAATCCAGGCTTTAAGTGTCAAGAACTCACCAGCAAAGATGGGATCTGGGCTCAGGGTGTTGTACTATCCATTTTCCACAAAGCTTGGATTTGCAGATGTTTTACTTTGCACAGACATTCCATTGCCTACAGTACTTCCATGGAAAGAAAAAGGTTCCCTTCCATAACTATATGTGTTTTACCCCATCAGGAAGTGCTAGTGTAAGATGGTACCCTAGGTCATTATACAGGCAACAAGAACGCACAAGTTGAGTGCTGCAGATCAAATTCTCTTGAAAGTGGAGTATGAAAGGATTTGTGTGCAGGGCATTTATCAGGATGACTTGGTATTGACAATAATAGGAAAACGATGACACGGGACTTTGTAGAGAAACAGAGATGGGCTTTAGATCCAGTAAGGTTCCTAGGAGTGGTTTCAGTTGACACATGCTACCCTTTTATAGTTATGGGAGTGAGAATTCTGAAACCATCTTTCAGGGATACAGTCAAGGTGACAATTGACTGGTTCCCATGACAGCTATAGAGGATGCAAAAACACCTGCTTCTGTGCATTTTGTGTCATCTGCAGGGTATCCTCAGTTGGTAGCTCCCAGTCCTCATCACACCAGCTTCTTGTCCACAATCCTTAATCTGCAAAATTCATTCTTGTTATTCAAGGTAACATTCACAGTAGCCATGGACTACACCTGGAGCTTTTTGGGGGCCACAGTTCAGCCTACCACACACCCATAGATGTTTGTTTGTTTATTTGTTTGGTGTGGGTGTGTGTATGTATGCGTGTATGCGTGTGTGTATGTGCGTGTGTATGTGCATATGTATGTGTGTATATGTGTGTGTGTGTGTGTGTGTGTGTGTGTGTGTGTGTGTGTGTGTGTTACATTTTAGGGCACATTGTTGGCTGCTCATTTTTGTGAGCTTCAGGAAGTCAGAGAATTCTTGAGTCTTATTTTCAGGACAAGCAAATGTCACACATATATGGCACATAAGACGCACCCAGATGCTTGCTGCATTGACGTAAAAGCACACTATTGCCACTGCCAAACCCTCAGTCACTGGAGAAGCTCCTGTGAAAAAGGCTTCTATGGTGAGAAGCTAAGAGGGTTTTGGAAATGCACTTGTCAAATCAGAGAGCCTTCCATGGTTTCCATCATTTAAAGTTCAGGTGGCTTTTCTCAACCCACCTTTGAGTAGGTAAGTTCAGTGTGGGCCTTGGAATCCAGATGTAGTTTTGCTACCAGGACTTTAACCCATACATTTTACAAGGGCCAGTTGCCCAAAGTGGGCACAGGACACCAGCAGGAAATGTGAATTGTTCCATGATGCAGTGATGGAAAACTGTACATGCTAGATCGGCGGAGCCAGAGATGCACAGGCATTGAGTTAAACATTATTCTGTGCTTGTCTTTGAGGGTGCTTCTGGGCAAGGCTGGCATTTGTGTTGGCATATTGAATCAAGCAGACTGTAGTCCACAATGTAGATGGGTCTCCCACTAAAGTCCCAAATAGAGTGAAAAGCTGAGAGGAACAATCGACTGTCCCTATCTGTATTAGAGCTAGAGAGCAGAGCTAAGGACTCAGTTATGTTCCATCTTTGGACCTACATTCAGATGGGGATTTTACACCATGAATTGTCTTACATATCAAGAAATCACACTGGAAAAATACCACTTGTTCTCCTCAGCTCCTAGCTCACTGACCATAGGCTTTGATATTCTCATTATTCTTAATTATCTATCTATCTATCTATCTATCTATCTATCTATCTATCTATCTATCTATCTATCATCTATTTATCTGTCACCTGTCTATCATCTATTTTTCTAGAATACATCTGCCTAATATCTATCATCTATTTTTATATCATCAATATGTCATCTATCTATATCTGTTTATCACCTATCATCAACATATTTATTATATGTCTTCTATCTATTTATCTATCATCCATCTGTCATATAGATACTATCTATCTATCTATCTATCTATCTATCTATCTATCTATCTATCTATCTATCATCACATATCAATATCTATATCTATATATCTCAGTCTACAATCTGCATATGATCTGTCCACCCAACTACCCATCTATTATCATCTCTCACTTATCCAGCCATTTGTCTATCATCATCTACCTGCTTAATCTTCTATCATTTCTGCTTCTAGGGCACTCATATCACCTAAGCAGTTTGTGAATATTGGGAAAAAGACGTCTCTTTTTGGGTGGAACTTTAATTTAGTAGCTGGAGCTAAAACATGTACATAATCTAATACAGTGTCTCTTGTTTTTTATAAAGTCCCTAAAGTCTTGAGGCAAACTCAAAGAGCAGCTGCCACCAACTTTTTTCCACAGAACAATACTAGCCAGTAACTTCCTGTTTTCATCATCCTTCTGCTTCTGGTTTTACAATCTGGGAACCCTCCTCCCAGAACCTCATTTTCTACTTGTATTAAATGTTTAGTGTCTCAGATAATAGCCTTATGGAAGAAAGCATGGCCACTTCCTTGAGGATATTTACAGATAAGTTAGAAAAGGCAAGGTAAATAACTTGTTAAAAGAAACAAGCTATCCATCCATTTGCTCGTGGGCACCTGGGCTGAGTCTATAACTTGACCACTGTGAATCATGTCATGGGTGTTTAGAATCTGTACTATATGATGACTTTGGATCCTTTGAGTACAAGTGGAAGATGTGAATGTGTAAGAAGGACTACTCAGAAGAAACAGATCATCAAGAAGATAGGAGGGGTATAAAGGAGAATTATGGGATGTGAATAAAATTAACAATTACATTTTATAGACAAATAAAAATGTCATCATGAAACCCATTACCTCATACCATTAATATATGCTGATAATATTTAAAAACCAAAACAAGCATTTAAAAGTAAAGAAAAGGTAAATAAAACAAATGGGATCTTCAAACACTTGGTGGTACTGAGAGACATGTTAGAGAAAGGGGACCAGAGACTGCTTCTTAAGTTGCAGTGGAGATGGTCCCCTGGACACATGTGTGCTGCTGTCCTTCAAGGGATGGACATGGACTCAAGACATGAGTCCATGGTCTGCAGCAGAGTGGCACGAAGCATGAGGTGATAGAGAAAGGAAGAAATAGAGACACCCAGCATTTGGTAAAGTGGGTTGGCTGACAGAGACTTATCTGGACGCTCTGTTTGTAGATTTTACCTCACTTTAAACACTCATCAGACTCCTCCTCAACTTAGGACAGCCTCTGCTGAATCCTCCAAAACCTGTAATAGCAACAGTCAGGCAGGTGTAAGTTCTGGCTTCCTAGGCTTGGTTTCCACCTGGGCTGTCTTGATTGAGTCAGTCTTTACCTTACACGGCAGCATCTGGTCCACCACCCCAAGCTGAGAAACCTCAAAGTCGGAACGACAAAGCACGTTTCCTGGCTTTACTCTCTACTGACTTCAGAGGGAATATGGAGATAAAACTCTCATGAGACAGAGTAAGTCAAGTATGATGGCCTCACAGGCTGAAGAGGCCCGGGGGGGCGGGGAGGGGGACTGGGGAGGGCTCCTCAGCCATGATTTGTCTCAAGGTAGTGGAAGACGAAGCCAAGGCCTGTGGAGCACCCACTAGTGTTCTTGTAACACCACAGCTTCAGCAGTTCGATACTGTAAAGACTCGTCCCAATTCTTAAAGAGGACTTGTGGTGGTCCCTGACGCTGAAGTTCTAGTCACTCTCTGGTCAGCCATTCTCTGTGCTGCCCGTACTCAGTTTACTTTGAGTACATCTACAGATATTTTTGGCGAGCTTTAACAGAAATGACTCCCATAGACTCAAAGCTGTCTCATGAGGTTATTGTTATTTGTAACACTTTTCCCTAACAACAGAGCATTAGCCATTAATGATCCAAAAGGTCTGTCGACATTATTGGAGCCAGTAAGATGGCTCCATGAGCCCAGTGAACTGAGTTTGAACTTCAGGCCCATGTGATGGAAGGAGAGAACTGACCTCTGCAAGTTGTCTTCTGACCTGTTATATTCACATTGTGGTATGTGCGCGCACACACACACACACACACACACACACACACACACACACACCACACACACAAAACAAAACATGATTATTGGTTTATATCTAAGCAATGGAAGGTGTAAGGATTTGAGTTTATTGCTTACAAACTTTGAGTCAATGGTCAAAGATGCTAACATACAGAGGTCACCCAAGGTAGCCAGCCTTTCAGCCACTTTGCTCAATGGTACATAGGACTCAGTCATTAGTTCCTCATACTTAGCCTCACTCCAGACTCAGAGCTACCTAAAACCAAATTCATTCACATAAAGACAATTTGTACTTGTGAAAATGTCACTTCAGTTATGTAAGAGTGTTTGGGTTACCTGCAGCAGGGTGAGGAAGGAACCTTCAAGTTAAGTCTGTCCTTGAAAATGAAATTCCAGGATCCTCACCTCTGCCTACACTTACAGAGAAGAGTAACTAACTTTTTTTTAACAAGCATTTTCTAAATGTTTAAAAGACTTTATACCTGAATCCATGAATGCAAAATGATTGTTTTCTTATACATCTTGAAGTAAGAATTTCTAACCCATCCCAGTTATTTCAATATTTGTTCTTTAAATTGGAAATGCTGTTTGTTTGTGGCCATATGTTCCTTCCACATAAAAAACATTGGTGATGTGGTCTGTGATAAGTTCTCTTAGTTCTTATCATCTCTATAGATCTTATCATTTCTTCTGTTCTAATGGGTCTTCAAAGGGGAAAACAATGGGAAAGTCACTGTTTTCAATGTCATGTCCATCGATGACTATATCTAAAACACTGATTCATTCATAGTATACACAATTGCCAAACCTAAGATTACTGGCTTCTGTGAAACATTGTAAATGAAATAAACACCTCTCTGTAGATGGGGAAAGCAACACCCTGGTTGAAATATATAGAGATAGCATATAAAACTGAGACCTCTTCTCCCTTTGACAAATCTTTTCTGTTTCTAGAGAAAAATATAAGTATAGATGTAAAGATATTTTAGGTTTTTATTTCTGCTTTTTCAAAAGAGTTTCAATGAAGTAAACACACTGCCATTGCTTGGTAATATAATCCAAGCTCAATGGTATTAACCACCCAGTCCAAAAACAATGAACATGAAACTACTGGAGTAAGAGACTGTGGTGTGAAGCTTATGGTGAATAAGAAGCTTAGAGTGACTATGTTAGAAGGAGAAGAAGAAGGATAGAGGTAGGACATCATGAGCACAAATTCATGAACTCAGTAATTCATAATAGAAGTCAGACTATGGAAGAAGTGGCCGTGAAAGTGTAAGGGCTCGTGGAGCAATCACAGTTGGTTTCAAGTCTAGGTTCAGTAGATATATGTATCATTTGGTTCTTTCCATCATAGAGCTAGAGCTGTCTATAGCTTGCAATCACCTCACAGCCAAGGTCAGTCTATAAATGGAAAAAGAGCCAAGGGACTCTCAACTGCGGGGGCTGCTGCACCGTGGCTAACATCTGCTGTATGTTGGGTACTGTTCATACCAATGAAAGAGGCTGCTATATAGAAACAATGATATGGCATAGTAGATATCTTCACTCATAATAACCACAGCTACCAAGAAACCACTTTATTATGTTTGTTTTGTGGCACTTAATTCGCATTTTTATCTGATGTAGCTTTCAGGGGATAAGCAATTTGTCTCATTTTTTCTGGCTAGATATATCAGGCTCAAAACTTGAACACGGATCTTAGATTTCCCCACTGTAGGCTTTAGCTGATCCATGGTATTGCTCCATGGTTTACAGTAAATCATATCAGTTTTTCTAATGTAGCATCCAGTTATTCAGGGTGTTATGGGCAGTGTGTGCTGTTGCAATCACATCAGGCAAAGAAAAAAATCAATATTGCTGTTTGGTATTCATGTATCATCTATCAATATTGTTTTACTCCTTTGCTTTTGGCTTCTGTGAGTCTTTTAAAATACTTCTTTTTATTTGACTGGTTCTACTATGCACAATTCTTTTCCTACAGAAGAATTTTCTTGCTGTACTCTACTTGTACACATCTCCGGCTGTTTAGTGAGGTAAGTCTACACCACACGTTTTACCTGGCTTACACGGCTAGCAACCTTATTCCTTGGTTCCTGTGCCTGCCCTATGTCCCATTCCTGAGCCTGTGTGGAAACGTGCTGCGTCTCCACTACACACCTACCGCATCCTTGCTGCTGGAGGGCAATCAATCACTTAGCAAAGGGTGCTGGGAGATGCTACCTATAATAAATACGTCTCATCAGCAGGCTCTCTATAAATATCTGCTCTCAAGGTGCTTATTTAGAGTCACCCACACACTACGGGGTATGAGTGTTATTTTCATCAGTTGGTGTTGAGTTCCGTGAGCCATGATGTTCTGAACTCAATGTCAAACAATTCCTTTTTCAGAAATACTAATCTTATGCTCCTGATACTAATAAGAATAATAAGGAACTTGAGAATTCTACAACAGCATTATGTGGTACACATTAAAATGAATAGGATTTGCATAAGTAGAAAGACAAATTATTTTAATGAAGGGGCTTTCATTTCAATTTGACAAGAAAATGTTAATAGGAAGAAGAAATGAGAAAGAATTACAGAAAATACATGTTTGTCTGACAACTTTGACATGGTTTCTGAAGCTCAAATCAATCTAGCCTGACTTGGGATGGCACATTAGGGTATCTCCCTTTGGGGCTGGTTAACTCCTTGATGTGGGATGATATGAGCATGTAACTCGGTTATAATCATCTATGAGCAGCTCTTACCAACCAGATTCGAATGCAAGTCCCAGAGAGGTAACAACGTTGTCTCCAGACAGTGCCACATTCCTTGGAGCCCAGAGAAGCCCCCAATGACAACACACATGCTTCTGTTTTCACTTTAGGGATATGAAACAAAGTAGAGATAACACTGTCATCTTAAGGTAAACATAATAGCATTTCTAAAGGAGGTGACTGCATGTGTGTTTATATATATATATATATTCACAAGGAAAGATAATTCTTGCATTAATAGATTTCCCATCAAACCTAACAACTTGAACAAAAGCAAAACAAAAAATCTTATCAATGTCTGTAGGCCATGAAATCATGGTATCATACAGCAGTTGTATGGAAGCTCCAGGTGTACTGAAAGAGTCTGTTTGAAGTGTCTTCAAACTTCAAACACTTCAGCTTTAGTTGCAGTCGAGCTGTGGGGCTCGGACCTTCGGCCACGTTGACTTATCCATTAGTGGCATCCTCATAACACAATGGGGGGCATTTTCTGGAATGAACCAACTCAGGGCTACAGAAGGCTCATCCGAGATGGAAGATGTCTATTTTCTTTCCTTCACGTTCATGATACTATGTTAACCAAAACAAATCACTACATTTTCTGGAGGGATTACATAGAAATGAAAATATCAGCCGACCAGTCCCTCTGGGGCCATCACAGGAATACCTACCAAGGTTCCTTCATAAAACACTCATTCCCTAGGAAAATGAATGGTACACACTTGCTTTGCTGAGGACAATTCCATAACCTTTTCTTACTGTCAGTGACCTATTGTAGCACGAATCTTTAAAAGGTCTTATTAATAAAATCAAACCCGATGCTAGCTATTGGGGTGAATGCTGAATGATCAGAGAAACAAAACAAGCCACAGCCACCTCAGCTCACCAGTTCCTCAGCTGATCCTGTTTCCTGAGACTGGAAGCTTCTGAGTCCTCATCCAAATGGATCTCAGCTGAACTGTGCTGCTCAAAAGCCTAAAAGCTTAACCAGCTCTAGTAGTTCCTGGTCCTCACACCTTAAATACCTTTCTGCTTCCTGCCATCACTTCCTGGGATTAAAGGCATGAGTCACCATGCCTGGCTGTTTCCAGTATGGCTTTAAACTCACAGAGATCCAGAAGGATCTCTGCCTCTGGAATGTTAGGATTAAAGGCTTGTGCTACCACTGCCTAACCTCTATGTTTAATATTATGGCTGTTCTGTTCTCTGACACCCAGATAAGTTTATTAGAGTGCACAATATTTTGGGAAACACAATATCACCACAATCTATGAAAGCATCCATCATTCCTTCTGAGGCCATGATCTCATGTTCAACCAATTAATCCCTTATCCAGCCAAACTCCCTCATTGGTGCCCACCAGTCCTTATCCCAGCTCTTCTGTATCTGCAAGAACATCCAGTGCATTCCAGGAACTGCTGTCCCTGGTCTGTGGTAGAGACCCCCCCTTCCTCTTGCTGGGACCGTGGCAAGAAGATGGTGCCCCAGCTACAGTGCTAACGGCCTTGGGAGGCCAGAAGATGCCCTGCATTTAAGCCTTGGCCCCCAGTCAGGCTGCAGGTGCACTGCTGGCTGGGGAGCCAGGCTTTGGTTTTCTGTCCTCACAATTCTTTTTGCTATATGAGCACTGCTGCCACAGACTCCCCAAGGAAACTAATAGAATAAAATATCGAGATTCACACACAAGTTCAGTGTCAAATATAATAAATGAAATTAAAAAAAATGTTTTTCCTGTCACTGAATGCAATCAAGGAACAGTTTTAAATGGAATCACATAGATAGGTGGCTGTGGAAAACACCATGACCAAAGCAACTTGGGGAGGGTTTATGTGGCTTACGCTTCCACATCACTGTTCATCAGTGAAGGAAGTCAGCACAGGAACTCAAATGTGGCAGGAACCTGGAGGCTGATGCAGAGACCCACAGAGGGGTAGTGCTTACTGGTGCGGTCCTTATGGCTTGCTCAGGCTGCTTTCTTTTTTGGAGGGGGTGGGGTTCGAGACAGGGTTTCTCTATATAGTTTTGGTGCCTGTCCTGGAACTAGCTCTGTAGACCAGGCTGGCCTCGAACTCACAGAGATCCGCCTGGCTCTGCCTCCCGAGTGCTGGGACTAAAGGTGTACCACACTGCTGCCTGGTCAGGCTGCTTTCTTATAGAACTCAGGACCACCACCAGCCCAGGGATGGCACCACCCGCAATGGGCTGTAGCCTTCCCATGTAGAAAATGCCCTACAGTCAGATCTTATGAAGGTATTTTCTCCATTGAGCTCTCCCCTTTCAGATAACTCTAGCTTGTGTTAAATTAACATAAAACTAGCCAGCACAGTAGGGCTCAGTATTTTAGCTGGCTTCCCTGGCTTTTAACCGACAGAGAAATCTGAGTCATTCAGGGAAAACCCCTGAGTTTCAAAAGTGACTTAGAATGAGATTTTGAATAATGGTGTACTTTAATTTGGGGACAGCCTGTGAGAATTAGATTAGCTTCCCTGTACTTGTTAATGGTTTTAGCTAGAGTTCCTGACAGAATCATCATTTTAGTCAGACTCCTGGAACAGGGAAGCGAATTCAGGACTTTGCCTTCATCAGTCCTTGGGATCATTAGGGGTAGTGGCCTGAGTTCAACCAGCCTCATTTATTCCTGGGTTTGCAATGAATGAGGCATATGAATGAGGTAATTTCAAGGCCACATCTGATAAAATTCAATGCTATTCATCTTTTTGTAAATAGCAATCTTATGGGGGAAGTCACACAGTAAAGTAGAAACAAATTCTTACAACATGCCATAAATCTTCTTTGTCATTTAGAAAGAGTTGCTCATCCCTACACTGAGGTCGAAGTATGAGACACATCTTGCCAGGTGATTTTCCGTGGCATAGGAGTTATGGTGAAAAGTCAAGCAACATTTTGCTTTAAAAGGAGCTAGACATGGTTGGGAGATGCTGGAGGCCAATGCAGTCTGAAAACAGGTAAACAAAGGAGAGAATCGAGCATCTGCTTTGCTTCATTGAGTGGCTGATGGCATGGATAACCCGAAAGTGGAAAGAAGCCGGCTTCATTCATAGAATTCCAGGTAATAAAGGAAGAGTAGAATAGAACCACGGCTTCAGAGAGTTAGCAGATCTCATCAGCGCATCAAACACAGCTGGCCTCCGTGGGAGCAGAAACGCCGACCAGGGGCAGTTCTTTGTGAAGACTACAGGGATGTCACCAAAGCAATCCTCCCTGCAAGCTGACACTGATGGAGCTAATCTAGACCCTGCTGTCTGTGAAAAAGTATGAAGAGGACAGAAAAGATGTAAATCACAGCAGAAGCTTGAGAACAGCTCCAGGCAAGCTGATCTTGTTTATTTTTAAAATGTCTCATATATCATATATATAATTAATAATGGTTATTAATGGAGACACAAGAGTTTTATCAGCTAATCATGATGTGTGGGGCTTTTTTCATGTTCAGACTCAAACAAATTATGAAACATATAAAGCAGAATGCTTGGGTTACCTGAAATAGAGTTTTGAGTATGGGTGAGATCTACTTGAAATGACTAATACTGTGAAAGAAATTGTATTTGTGGGTTGTAATAACAAAGAAATAGGATGAAAATACTGTAATAATGGTAAAGTAAAGAAGTTCTTATCTGTGAGATTGATTCTGACATCAGCTCATGGTTCACAGATGAAAGAAAACATGTTCCTCAAAATAAAGTGAGTTAGGAAATGAATGGAGGGAATGGAACACAGACATGGCATGATGTGGATGTGGGGAGCTGAGAGGTGATAATAAAAACCAAAAGAATTATCACACAGTTTGATATGTCTGCATGTTTAAAATATTTTAAAGCAAATGGTTAAAGTGTAAGCAAATACACACATTTGAAAGTCACTAAGTTGGGCCCTCTGTGTTCAAGATCGACTCCATACTTACAAGGACAAATGGAAAGTGAGCTTGCTTGGGCATCTGAGCATGATCTAATGTTGATGTCCTCTGATGCAAACATGACTGGATAGCCCATAATGAAATCATAACTTTCCACTTAGCTCCAAGAGTTAGAAGTAGGATAGATATAAATAATGGTATGTTAAAATCTGATCACTGGTGATGGTTTTCAGTTAGTAAATACTCTATTAAAGTTACATTATATAGCTCCAAATAATAAATAATATACATTAAGAGATAAAACAACAAATACTAAAGACTCATTACATGTTAACCTATTAATTGTACTCCCCATTTCCTATGTGGCCAGAGTTTACATCTGTTGCGTGCATGTTTGGTTCCAGTTCTATGTAGGGTGCACAGTGATGACCCTGCCATGTACTGTGTCTCTTTATACACCCATGTTCGATAATGTCATGTCATGAGGAATCAGTCATTTAGTTCTAAGATGAATAAATATTAAACAAAGAGACTGTTCTTAGCAAGCCAGGTGGAACAAGCCAGTAAGCAGCATTCTTCTGCGGCCTCTGCTTCAGTTCCTGCCTACATGTTTCTACCCTGAGTGCCTGCTCCAGCTTCCCTCAGTGATGGAGTACAATCTGAAAACTGTAAGAAGAAATAAACCTTCCCCCAACCAGCTACTCCTGGTGTTTACTGTCACAAAGAAGACAAAACTAAGACAAAATTGGTACCAGGAGTGGGGTGCATGGCACAGACCCGACCATGACTGGGGGAGGATTGTGGAAGGAGTTTAGAACTTTGGGATAGGGAAGCCTCTGAGTGTTCAGAGATTAATGAGGTGATGTGGAGATTAGAAGATAATGCTGAGAGCAGTGTGGATGATCTAAGTCTGGTTTGGGAAGTTTCAGAGGGAAGCAAAGACTCTACTGGGACCACTAGTGGTATTTTGAATAAGAATCTGGTTCTAGTCAGCTGGGACTGAAGATAGCTGTAATTAAGAAGAGACCAGCACTACTGAAATGAAACCATTGCTTGACTGGAACAGCAAATGCTCATTCTCTATGGCTGAGAAATTAGCTGTAATTAAGAACAGATCAGTGGTATTGAGGTAAATCCTTTGGAAATATTTCCTCAGCATCAGTATGTAGACACTGTAGTACTTCTCTCAGGGATGGAGTGTAATCTGAGAAGTGCAAAGTGAAATAAACCCCTTCCTCCCCAC
Organism: Peromyscus maniculatus bairdii; assembly: GCF_049852395.1. NCBI lineage: Eukaryota > Metazoa > Chordata > Mammalia > Rodentia > Cricetidae > Peromyscus > Peromyscus maniculatus. Next base: position 5,511,813 of record NC_134866.1, on the reverse strand, counting down.
GTTGCTTTTCATCATGGAGTTTTATCACAGTAATAGAAACCCTAACTAAGACAGAGCTACTGTGGAGCTAGTCACTAATAGGTCCATTCTTTGACATTTACACGTCTATATCTCTGTCTCCTCACTCATTTGTGGCCTCCTAGTGTATAAGGAGTGAACTCACTTGTCTGTCTGCTCCAACCTCAGGAGAGCAACAGAAGCATTTATTCACAGAGTGACAAATGACCATATTTGAAGTATTTGGTTGACTGGGTAATAAGTGGCCATATTTCCATTAATTCCATTTCTCCAATGGAGTCACCATTTTGCCAGGTTGTGTGGAGATGAGGAAACCTAGAATATTTTCTCCTCCATTAAAGGGCACTAAGCCCAAGTGGGGCACTCATGATAGATTGCATAATGGTATCAGTTATAAATCTAACATCCCTTGTCTCTCATGGAATAGTAAGTGAGTCAAGTAAGGGAAGTAAGGGCTTTCAGAGGAAGAATTGTCCACCAGCCTCAGACCCATGCTTGGGAGTTCGTCCTGCACCAGGCACTGTGCTAATAATGTACACACACCAGTTCATTTAATAATGTAAGGACACTCTGTGTAGCTATGATCACTCTCACTTTGCAGAAGATGAAGGGACTGCAGGGGACCAAGAGTTTGGCTTTGTCTCCAGCATTTTTGCTGTCAGAGAGTGTGACCATAGGTTCCATATGAGAGGCAAACCATAAGGAAAATATAGTTAAGTTTCAAAGGATTTGGAATACTCTGGAAAGTAGAGGAATATAAAGATACTTCACGTGGCAGGGGTGAGACATCAGGATGATGGAACGCCCTAACTGGTGAAGGGTCTGGACTGGCTCACGGTCAATTCATCTGTAGAGAGTCTGAACATGAGATCAGCTGAGAGCACTGTTCTTGAATGATTTGAAATCCAGGCAGAGAAAATTGGCTCTGAAATAGGAAACCATCTAAGTGCTTGAGCTAGAGAGTGCAGTAAATTACAGAATTCAAAGAACATTAGAAAGTAGACCAGATGGGTTGAAAAGGCAGGAAGATAAACAGATACCGCAGTGGTGAAGAGCATACAGCAGTATCTAACTCCAGCAGAGTAACGGGTGTTTTCTTTGAATTTGTCAGATTCTTTCCATTATATATTGCTCTCAGCCAGTGATGACGATGAAGTCAAAGTTCCTGTCATTGGACAGAGTGAGCACAGGAAGCCTTCCTCCTCATAACCGCAGCACATGATAGAACCACTCTTCTACATTAAGGGAGACTGGGCATGGTGGAAGTACTTTTAGAGATGTTGACACAGAAGGCCCTTGCCTATATGTCCCATGGGAAATGCAACAACCCTAGGGGGAGGCCATTCATTTCAGGTGACAGATTGCATTCATTTCTGGGCGTTTTCAAGTAGTACCTCATCCACAGAGAAGGCTTCATTTCAAACAGCATACTTTTTTTTCATTTCGAGGGGAGGCTTGCTGAAATTTAATTAAGAATCACTTTGACCTTCTATGCCTCTGACCAGAAGGATTGTTTGAACTCATTTGAAAATATTTCTTAATAGCAAAAGAGGGAATTGTTCATAAGCTCCATGAACATCATTTCAGAGAGGTAGGTAGAAATTATGAATAACCATTCATAATAGTGAAATCACAGCTTATTCAGCTTGCAAGAGCACTGGGGCTAAGATCTCTTTAGAATATAGTCAATAAAGATGAAAACCAAAGAGTTTAAATTTTCTTTGCAGGCAAAGAAAGCTGAATTTGCATTGAACATGACCAGTGGGTTTTTAAATAACTTGTTGAAGCTATCAATGAGCACCATTTTATGTGTTTAGTCTGTGCAGATCAGTTTTGTTTCCAAAGTCACATTCAACATCTGTACTTGCAAAACTTATCAAATAGCAATAAATAGTTACCAGTGATCTTTTCTAGCCCCAAATCAGTTGCTGTTTTAGTTGTCAGGAGATATCACCATAGCCCATAATACAAGCCCTTCCCTATAAAAGTATCAATAATTAGGACAAAATTCCAAAGGTATATCTTCCCTTGAAGTTTTTCACCTAAGTGTCTCTGAGCCAGAGAATACGATCAAACTAGGATATTTAGATACAGAGGGGGTGGGAATGCCCATTATCATGCTCGTACGTGAGGCAATGAGTTGAGAGTTCCTTGCCTCCAGCTAAGTGAGCCATTGCATCCTACTGCTGAAGATGCATCCTTCGCTGAGCCTGTCTTTGAAAACAGAGTAGGAAGAATCTAAGACCAGAAGGAACTGAGAACTGGGGTAATGTGACTTCATCACTCAGGGCCCCACAGTGGGGAAAGGCCAATGTTGCTTTGGAGATAATAAATGAGAAACTGAAACCTACTCAGCCTGGAGTGGAAAGAGAGGCTCTGGGTGTGGTGATGGTTTCTGCTACTCCACAGCAGATGTTCGGTTTGTTTACTATTTGAACAGATAGATCTCAAACGCCTGGCTCTCTGAGAAGTGCCAACTGTGGTGATGCCTGTACAGTTATTTTGAGCTCCCAGTTGAAGCCATCTCTTAATTGGTCTTCCTGCACTCCTTAGCACCCATTCCATTTCCAGCTCTCCCTTGCAAAGGGCGTGTCAAGTATTGCTCCTCCTCAAAATTCTTCTATGACTTCCATGTCAATGGGCACAGGAAGAAAAGCCTTTTCAGTGGCCAAGTGCTCTGAGTTATGACTCCTAGTATATGTCTGGCAGTATTCTATCCTGTCCTCTTTTGTCAACTCACTGTGAATGCCTTCCTGACGTCTTACACACAAGATACATTCTCTCTGAGACTCTGGCACAGATGATGTCCTGTTCCAGGGGTTCTGTTTTCCCTTTCTCACCTCCTTCAGGTCTTTATTCATGTGTCACCTGCTCAGATACCCTTGCCCTCCTAGTCAAAATAGTACCTGAACTTCTCTTATCCCTTTCTTTTTCTGCTTCAGGTTTCATCTCCCTTTATCCCACCATAGTTGATCATGCCAACATGACATAAGCCTGCTATCTCATAGTTTATTATATTCCTACCTACTGAGATAAAGAGGTCTTCCAAAGAGGGTGGTTCCAGCTTAGTGGTAAACACATGCAGATGGGAAACACATCTTCTTTCTTAAAAAGACTTAACAAGGGTGTTGTGTTCAGATACCAGCTACATAACACTATTTTATTTTTCACTCTAGAAGATGTCAGGTGTATGTATCAAAGAGGATGCTGTCAAATGCCAATTATGGGAGTTTTATTTTATATAATCTCTTGCCCATTTAGATCCACCCACCCACCCATTATAATTTGCTATTTTAGATTTGATTTTCAGTTTTTGTTTTTATTTTCAGAGAGACAGAGACAGAGATGGAGACAGAGACAGAGAGCGAGCGAGCATGCAGTTGGATGGGTAGGGAGGTGTGGAGGATGGAGGATCTGGGGGGATTGCAGGAGGGGAAATATGACCAAAATGCATTATATGGCATTCTTCTTTATTAGATAGCTAATGTCTTTAGATCTGATAGACACATTGAGGGTGATGCAGAAGATACAGATGTTTGGATTCTGGCTGTGCTGTGCTGTTTTTTTCTTTTTCTCAGAGACAAGCTATATATTTGGAGCTGATGTTGATCATGTCAAATTTCTGCTTTGGGATGTGATTACCTTTCCACTTTATCAGCTGCTTTCTCTAGCACTATATCACCCACAGTTTCTCATGTTATCACATCTTGTGCAGTGTGACAAAGCCATTCTAACCTGTGCCGCATCTATACTGTCTACAGTTTGCTGGACCTGTGTTGAATCCTATTCTCATCTGACCACCTGAGTGGGAGTGGATTTCAGCATTCTTGCATGCAAATCCTTCGTTAACACAGGGATTTGGGGTGATGAGTCAAGAGGAACCATGGCCTTAAACAAGCCTCAGAAACATATGTACACACTGTGTTGATGAATGTGTATGCAGTGCCCGTGATTGGGTAGGGATGACTGTTCCTCTGACCTGTCTCCACACCGTAGTCCTCACTGCAGTTAATTGGAACCATTTACTAGGTCTCTTCCTGAACAACTCCTCAAGAAGCTTTCAAAATAATATCATGAGGAATTAGCTTCTAACAAGTGAATGTACAACTAACACTGAATGATGGAATCTGCAAACATGAATGTAAATATCTGCTCATCAGAGCAGCTTGATTCTGATTTTCCCAATTGTTCTAACGGTCTGAAATCTTCATCAGGAAGGGCACTGGCTTTATCTGGTTCATTATGATATACCTTTAATCCCCAGTTGGAGGTACAAGGGGCTGAGTAGCTGTGGTTGAGAAGACAGACAGTGCTGCTCTTGCAGGGCTGACCAGCACTCCTACGGGCTGTGATTGTAGGCTCTAAAACCTTGCAGGCTGGTGTCACTTGCTAATGTGTAAGTTCAAGAAGGTTCTTTGATATCCCCCAGTGCCTCAGTTTCCCTACCTGAGGAATCAGTGGTAATACTGCTTCTTGTTCCACATGGGGATGGAACGTGAATATGACTATCAGAAGGATGAGTGGACATGGTCAGGGCTTCATAGCTATGGGAATCTTTCTCTCCTCCCACCCCCGCCCATGTCTTCAGAAAGCAGCCTCCATGAACATTCTGTGGTGTGGACCAGCTTTGATTTAGAGGAAAGTTGCTGATCAGAGCCCTGCAAAGTGATCAGCAAAAGTCCCTTGATCCTCTTCTGACTTCTGCTTAACCAGTCCATGGCCCCACTCTTAGCCAATGACCTGTTTCTGTCTGGTCACCAGGTGTCACTACATACAACAGGGCTGACACAGTCACCCAGTCCTTGGGCTGTGAAAAAGCTGGCTACTTTTTTCTCATGACCCTGAGCTGTGTGTTTACTACCCTCAGGTGCCCTGTCCTGACCTCCTGGCACCGCTATTCCTACGTGGATATCCTTGAGGACCCCGGGCTCTTCCTACCATCTGTCCATTTGACCTTATCAGCCGCAAGACAAACATCCACACTCTTTAGTCATTCCCTTATCACTGGACTAATATAGTAATCAATGCTTTCTTAGTTTTTCAGTCTAAAATTATTATCTTTTCAAATTTGAAATAGGATCTAGCACTGTGTAGCAAATGACAATTCTGTTTCTAGTTTGTGGTGATATTTTATTTGTGCTGAAATGTGATTTTATTTGTATGTTAATAAATAAAGTTGCCTGGAGATCAGAGGTAAAAGTGAGCCATTAAGCAGAAGTCCAGCAGTAGTAGCACACGCCCTTAATCCAATCACATGGCAGGCAGAGTTTCTGTGTGGTCAAGGACACAGCCAAGCATGGTGACACAAACCTTTAACCCCAGTATCAACCATAGAGAGCAGGAGGTCTGTATAGACAGACAGTGACGAGGAAGTCATGTGGTTGGGTTTAGAGCCAATGAGAAGGCAGAACCAAAAGGCAATAAAAAGACAAGTCACACAGGAAGAAGGTCTCTCAGGGGAAGCAACGGCAGCTAGTGGTAAGCGAAAGGTAGGCTTGGCTCTTTGCTAGTGCTCTTGGGCTTTAACTCTGTAGTTGGCTCTGTGTTTCTTATTTAATGAGACTGTTTAGAAATTCATCTACAAGTTTAGCAGTTTAGCACTGCCAACATGAACCCAGCATACAGGGCCGTAATGAGTTGAGCATCTTTATAACAAGCTGTAATCAAAGAGCGAGAGCCACACTCTGAGATCTCTCCAGAGTATATGCGTAGTGGCACTGAGAGGACCCTGGAGAGACCCCTCTGTGGAGGTAGGGTAGGGTTTTCATATTTTCTGACTGTGGCTAGTCAATATCCATCACCTTATTACCTTACTTGGTGAAACAGTCGTTACATGAAATAAATTCCAATGAAGTTTAAAAATGGTTTTAACATTCCTAGACATTTCTCTACCTATAGAGTGTTGTGGGTATTTTGTTTGCATTCTGACATTCCTAAGACTGCCAATACTTTGAATTGGAGGGTGGAGCTAGCTACTAGCTCACCAAAATTAGCCATAGAGGTTTTGAAGGATTGAGGACATATAGAGAGATGTAGGAAGTAGTAGGGAGGGGCTTAGAAAGATTCTCTGCCCTTTGGGATCAAGGAAGGAGAGAGAGGGGGGAGGTCACTGGAACCTTTTTCACTGCTTCTCTGATCAATCAGCTTCTTACCCCGACCTCTGACTCCCAAGTTTTTATTTATTGATAAAGAATAAATAGATAAACATTTCAATAGAGAAAACTAGTACAATAAAACACATGTGAACCCAAGTATAGATGCCTCCATACCAGAAAATCATGCTAATGACTTTAAATGATTGGTAATAATAATAATAAATTTAAATATCTTAGGAAATTGTATGTCTAATTTTAAATAAATATACAAAGAAGATTTTGGTAATTTCTAAGCAAAGAAAAGTCTTTCAAGTAATGTATTCAATGGCTAACTGCTAAGTAAGACACTGAAAGGTACTTGTCACATAAATGATTTTAAACCTGTCAATTATAAAGTCAGAGATGCTGACTAACTATGAGCAACAATAATTGATTCTACTACAATTAATAGCTCTAACATCTCTTCTGCAATTTAAAAATATAATCAAATAAAAGATGACAAGTATGTAGTATTTATTTAAAAATCAACTTCACTATTTACTACTGAATTTCCCTGCCTTGGGATATCTATAATTTGAAGAAAAACACTATTTTGTGAATAACGAATTAATTTACTATTCATAATTTATCATTTGGAATCAATGTCTCTTTTCCCACAAAACAGACTATTCCTATTTGTGTGTGCATGCATGTGTATGTATGTGTGTGTGTGTGTGTGTGTGTGTGTGTGTGTGTGTGTGTACAGCTCAGATAAAAACAGTTCTTCATAAAAAAAATAAAAATAAAAATAAAATAACAACCAAACAAGTCCAAGTCCTATAAAGTCACAGTTGGCTGAAAAACCTGCAGCTGGTTGTATAAGGCATTTAATTGCAATTGTATACAGTTTTACCTTGGATCTGTCTTGGAGACAGAATACAAACAGCAGAATTAAGTCACCTATTTTTTAAGCTTCATTGTCTGTGAGAAGGATAAAATGGATTGATGACCGGCAGTAAGCCAGTGACTGGTAGAAAAAGAACAAAAACTACATATCGCACTGGGGGTGATCCCTCTATGTGAGCGGGATGACAATGAAATAGTAATTGGCATTCTCATCCAATCCTGTTCATTTCAAAACCACTTTACATGCCCAGACTCATTCAAGCACAGAAATAAATGACTTACACCAAGGAAAGCATAAAAGCACCTTGGAACACAGACATTTAAGAAAAGGCTCTCATCAGGACAATAAATGGAACTTGAGACTGAGATCTGGGAAGCAATGGTGTGAGGCAATGCCGTCTGAAAACAACATGGAATACTTTCCAAGTGATGCTGCTCCTTGTCATTATTATCACGTGATAAACATCCCCTATGCATAGACATGGAGGCACGGACATGAATCAGGACTTCACAGCTGAAGAATGGTAAATGGGACATGAGGGGTTTCAATGGAGAAATCTGAATTGTTCATGGTTTTAGTAATTAAAATAGAAATAATGATTTCTAGGACAGGAAACCATTATTTAGTCTAGTGGGGGAGGCAAAGGAGATAATAATGTTCACTTAATACATTAACTATCTCTAACTGCATCCATATATTTATTTGTGACTATCATGTATCACAGGTGTAAGTACACACGCCCTGTAAGCAAATGTGAATATATACTCATACTACATTTGTACTTTTATGGAGGTTAGAAGTAAATAAAATCAGCATTATATTTTGAAACTGACCACATACTACTTTAGACTAGAAGATGCATAATCTATTTTTTGTTTCACTTTTTGTTGAGAATTACATGTGAGTACATAATTTCTACCTACTTTGATAACTCTATGACCCCCTCTCAAGTTCATGGCCTTTTCTTCTTTAATTATTATTAGCTATTTAATATTGCCCGTGTGCACATGTTTAGGGCTGGCCACTTGGGACTGGATAACCTATTAGGGTGCCTCATCCTGGAGAAAAATCTCTCTCTCTCTCTCTCTCTCTCTCTCTCTCTCTCTCTCTCTCTCTCTCTCTCTCTCTCTCCCTCCCTCCCTCCCTCCCTCCCTCCCTCCCTCCCTCTCTCTCTCTCCCTCTCTCTGTCTCTCTCTCTGTCTCTCTCTCTCAGCAGTCACTGATTGCGTGGAGCTCTTCGTCTAAGGGTGGGGTCTTGTGATTCCCCATCTATGCTGGCATGTTGACTGGCTGTCATTATGCAGATTTTGTTTAGGTGGCCATGTTGAGTGCAGTTTCCTTGTCAGGTCCAGGAAATACTATGTAGTCACAGGCATCCTGGTCCTCTGGCTCTGACAATATTAACTCCCCTCTTCCACGATGTGGCCTGAGCTTCAGTTGTAGAGATTGCATTGTAAGCATGTTCTCTTGGGCTAGGCACCCCATGGTCACTTATTATCTGCATTTTCACTGATTATGGTCAGCGAGAGTAGCCTCTGTCTTCTGCAGAAAGGAACTTGACTGACGAGCTGTGAAAGCCACAGTTAACTGTGGATATAAGGATAAGTATTTAGGATTCAGTTTCAGACTATATTGGTTTAAAAAAAAATGGTAGTAATAGGTTGTCCTCCAGGGTCCATGGCTTCATCAGCCATTGGTAGTTGGCTAGGTTCTCAGTACCAGACATAAATTTGCTCCTATGGAGTGGGTCTTAGGTCTAATTAGACATATGTTAGCAACCCCAAAGATAAAAGTAAAACCAGGACAAATTCCTGTTTATCTGTATCCTCCTGAGTACTTTATTTCTCTGAAGTAAGTAAATTAAAAAAATACACACACATCAAGGGCAATGCTCTTTTGACCACTACAGAACTCAGTAATTGTATGTGAGAGGCGCTTTCCTAATGCAAGGCATCCCAAAGGCTTGACCATTTGGCATTGAGAAGATTAGGGCATGATGCTGGAAGTTCTCCTCCACCTCAGCACAGAGGCACACAGGAGTCACTCAGCAGGTCACAGGGAAAATGAAAAAAGAAACTCATTACTGGAGCCAATTCGGTGACTCTGCCACATGCCCTGGCTGGCGGTCTATTTCCTGGACCAATGCAAGGACGTGTTCTCATCTAAACCTGCCACATAAGGAAATGAAGACACAGGGCACAGGGAGGCTGTGCCTGGGGATGTATGTATCTGTCCCTGTTCATCTGCTGCCTGACTCTGCCATTGCACAGAATTTAGAGAAACATATGGCCTGTTGATGACTAATCTGCCATTAACGTTTTATGATTTATGGAAAGTACCATATTGGAAAGTACCATATCTGGCCCCTTTACTGTATCAGTCTGGACACTTACAATCTTTGTAGCATGTTACCTGAGCCTTGTTACCAGGTTATAGCCAGGACACTGTTTATCCTCTGTAGATAAACCCATCTTCCGGTCTCCACCAGAAAACCTCCCTTATTTGACAGGGTTCCTTTGGAGCCTTCAAATGATTTGGACACTGAGCTGTTTGTCTACGTACTAGTGGGGAAAAATCAGAATGTGATGTGAAATTATGCAATAAGATGTGAGTCTTAGACTTCTGTTTTTACATTTTGACAACTAGGTCTAAACACCTGCCTTGGGGTCCTCACAAGAACAGACAGGTAAGAGAAAGTTGGTCAAGGAGAAAGTGAGTATCAAGCCATGAGTAAAAGCGTCACAAGGAGACAACTCTCTAAAGCAAGACAGGGGGGGACTTGGCAGCACAGGAACCACAGGATTGAATTCCTTTGCACAGGATTTTTGAACCACTGATTCCGTCTTACAGGTCCCTCCCTCACAGTTTTAGCTCTGAGAGCGATCTTCTTTTTTTTTTTTTTTTTCAGTTTTCACAGGATCTGTAGCAAGTAACCCCTACTGCTGAATTCACTTGACTGTCTGCAGAACAAGACATATTGCAAATGCAAAGTCAAGGACACCAGACAAAGGAATAGATGTGATTTTTGTTTTCTAGTCATTAAAAGTTTTTAATTCATTAAAAGTCATCATGAAAATTTTCAGTTTTATTATTTCTTTGGGAATTTAATATGATGAACTTTGATTGTATTCACACCCAACTCCTGCCAATTCCTCCCTCATCTTCCTACTCCCCCAACTTCATTGTGATATATTATATATATATTATATATATATTAATTCATTGACTCCAATTTGTGCTGTCCATATACTTCTGGTTGTGTACCTATCTAGTGGAGTGTGGTCAACCACACACTTAAAGAAAACTGACTCTCCCTGCCCGAGAAACCACCAACTGCCCATAGCTCTTCATCTGGGGACAAAGGCTCACAAACCTCTTCGCCCTCCATGCTATAAAGTTGACTGCCTTCATCATGTGCAGATGTGCCCAGCTACTGTGAGTTCATGATTGTAGTGGTCCTGTCATATCAAGAAGACACTGGTCTGGTCTCCCCAGACCTATGGTTCTTACAATTGTTTGTCCCCATTTTCAAGATGGTCTCTGAGCCTTGGGAGGAGAGCATAGGATAGACCTCCCACTGTGGCTGAGTACTCCACAGACACTTGTTCTCACACTCTGACCAGCTGTGAGTTTCTGTGTTAACTATGATCAACTGCACACGTACACACACACACACACACACACACACACACACACACACACACACACCTTCTCTAATGAATTCCCACAACTGCAAAAGGTAGGAGTTTTATCTTTTGGTTTTCTCGGGGACCATATCTGTTGCTTTGACAACACATACTTCCCCTGAAATTGGTGTGGAACCTCGTTAGATATTGAAGTACAGGACTTGGTATTGTCACTCATTTGTGTCTTTAAGCAGAGGACGTGTGCTTTAAGCTGTGGTTTAGTGTCTGGTGTCCCAACCAAGGAAGAAGTGCACTGCTGTTTGGTGAAAGGCCAGCGTTGGTAGCAATAAACCAGTGGGTTTCTTAGGAAAGTAAAATTGACATGACCCAAGGTCACATTGACCAGATCTTGGCAATGGAAGGGAGAATTGGAAGGCTATGCTTCAACTGTTTCAGAATTTTAGTGAAACAAAAGACATAAAGATGGGGTGAGATTCTAAATACTCAATTACCCCAAGTGCAAATGTCCTCTTTTTATTCATAAAGAGGAAGAGATACTTAGATGACATAAAAGCAAAGGGTGTGGCTGATGAACAAGAGAGAATTGCTATCGAGAGAAATGGCTAACCAAATAATTTTAACTCTGCCTGTTTTCAATAACTATTCTTTTTATGACAAGTGATTTATTCATGTTTGTTCCTAGTCATTAACCCTCTGAAGGCTGCTGAAAGCAGATGAGCAATTGCTCATGCGTGTGTATGTGTGTGTGTGTGTGCACGTGTGTGTGTGTGTCTGTGCACGTGTGTGTGTCTGTGTGTGTGCACGTGTGTGTGTGTGTGTGTGTGTGTATGGGTGTGTGTGTCTGTGTGTGTGTGTGTGTGTATGGGTGTGTGTGTGTGTGACTCTGTGTGTGTGTGTGTGTGTGTGTGTGTGTGTGTGTGTGTGTGTGTATGTGTGTGTGTGTGTGTGATGGGTTGCACAAGATCAGAGTCACCCAACTGGGATGAGCAGTCAGAGCTCAGACTCAGACTTCCTGGTTGCCCAGCTCTGGGGACTTCCCACCAAAATACTACAGTGTTTCACTGAAAGAGACTGTTTCTTGGTGATATGTAAAATCAAAACTCACAAGCTATAATTCTTTAACTAGAAAATGCTAGTATACTCTTCAAAATTCATATCTTATTTCACCTTCAGTGGCATAAGGTTATGTCACATCATTGTAATAACACAGAACTTGTATAGCTATACAATATGTATTTATGTATATATGCATGTGATGTGTGTTTATGTAAAGACAATAAATAATTTGGAAATCATGAAAAGTGTTCTTTAACTTAAAGTAGTCATAGAAATAATATTTTGGAAAAGCATTTTATCCTATTAAGTAAGTATAAGATATTACATTATCTTCTCCACATAATAACTAAATGAAGGCAATGTAGTCTTGCTTTTCGTGTGTCAATGGAGGTTGAACTCTGGGCCTTGTGCATGTTACCTAAATGCTCTACTACTGAGCTACACCATCAGACAATCTCACAGGTCTTTCCCATTGGTTAGTTACTTTTCCAGTAATTACTCTAGTTAAGATTCTTTTTAAAAAAAAAAAATCATTTATTCCTTTTTGAGAATTTCATGTGATAAATCTTATTTATAATTATCCCCCCAAACTCCCATCTTCCTACCCACTCCATTTTATTTTCTCTCTCCATCTATATAAACTAAGAACCCATGGAGTCCACTTCATGCTGGCCACCTATCCCTAGAGTGTGACCAATATAGGTAGTATCATTCCATTGAAGAAAGCTGACTTCCCCTCTCCTGGCTGAGATAAAATGCCAATATCTCCTTGACTAGGGATGAGATTTCATGGCTACCTCCTTCCTCCATAGGGGGATTTGTCTGTTCTTTAGCTGTACAGGTCCTGCGCATTCTCCACAGGAGTTCGTATATACATCTGCCCTGTTGTCTGGAAAACCTGTTTCATTGAATTCATTACCTTTGATTCTTACAGTCTTTCAAACCCATCTTCTGCATAGATCCCGAGCCTCTGGGGAAAGGATGTGCTATAAACATCCCATTTAGGGCTGACATCACAAGATCTTAATCAGTGCATGTTGACCAGTTGTATATTTCTGTGGTAAGATTATTGATGTTATATGTAATACATACCTATACTTCAAAAAGACTTTTCTCACTAAAGTACTTCACTATGGGCAATACAAGGGAATATAAAACAGTGTCCAAATGCCTCTCTTGACTGTGAATTTCTTCAGCTCTCACTCCATCAAAGTGGATTTAGAGTCTTGAATCCCTTTTGCCACATGAAGGGGTGGGGCACTGAGTAGCATGCCCCCCACCCTGCAAGTCCCCTTGCTGTTGGAAAGGGAATGGGGGGTTATGATAGGCATACAGAAGCTCCCCCCACTAGACATGGTCATAGTCTGGGCATACTTTTATTAGTGTAGCCTAAAAACTGGATCGCTGACTGGCCTAACCCATGTATTATTACTAAAAGCCATTTTATGTTTCCACCATGTTCTCTACCTCTCTCAAAAGGACCTTTTTAAATTTTCCATTGTGGACTGGTTGGTTTCTCTCAGTTGACAGGACTTTACAGCATCAGTCACAGATTCCCAACATTAACCAGTGATCCTTTTCCAATTTGTTTAAGAGATGAGCTTCCTAGTGCCAAGTGAAGTAGTTAACACTTACCAAGGTCTCCTACACCCTCCTACTGCTCTCTCTAATTACATAACAAAACTGATTGCATTTTATTAGTTTCAAAATTATTTCTGTGTTAATTAAATATACCATTTGATTGTTTTTCTCTTTTTATTAATATCTGGCTTTGTCTTCCTTGATTCCTTATTTCAGGTTTTCAAGTTGTTAGCTTGAAAATCTTCCACGGATTCTTTCCAGTTCTGATTTTTTTTTTAAATTAATGCATTCACGGCAGTGGCTTCTCTTCTGCCTGCCACACTTATTTCAGGGTTTTTGCAGGTTATTTCTGCTCATCTCTAAACAGGTTTTAGTTTTTAATTCTTATTTATGTCTAGTCAAAAAGATACTTAGGTGTCTTTTTCTTTCTGATAATCTATATGTTGTATCCGAGTGGTGTGTGTGTGTGTGTGTGTGTGTGTGTGTGTGTGTGTGCATGTATACACAAACATACAGAGACTTTTTTCTTTTTAATTTCTAAACTTACTGCACATTAGTTAGTCAATATTGTTGTGGAATATTATTTTAAGATGGGTTAAATTTGTTTATGCTGTGGAACATTAGTTTAATGATGCAAAGATGTGTTGCATTATTTTATGTTGCATTTGTTTAACTCTGTGAAGTTGTGCTACTTTGCCTGTCTAAAACACCTAATTGGTCTAATAAAGAGCTGAACATCCAATAGCGAGTCAGGAGAAAAGATAGGCAGGGCTTACAGGCAGAGAGAATAAATAAAAAGAAGGGAAAATCTGGGAAAGAGGAGGAGGAGCAAAAGGAGGAGGAGCAAGAAAAGAAGGGGCCAGCCACACAGCCACACAGCCACAGCCACACAGCCACACAGCCACAGCCACACAGCCACACAGCCACAGCCACACAGCCACACAGCCACAGCCACACAGCCACACAGCCACACAGTCACACAGCCACACAGTCACAGCCACACAGCCACAGCCACACAGTCACAGCCACACAGCCACAAAGCCACACAGCGACACAGCCACACAGCCACAGCCACAAAGCCACACAGCCACACAGCCACAGCCACACAGCCACACAGCCACACAGCCACAGCCACACAGCCACACAGCCACACAGCCACACAGCCACACAGCCACACAGCCACACAGCCACAGCCACAGCCACACAGCCAGTCAGGGAGTAAGAGTGAAAGAGATTACAGAAGTAAGAAACTAAAAAAGCCCAGAGGCAAAAGATAGATGGAATAATTTAAAGTTAAACAAAGCTGCCTGGCTAAAAACAAGCCAAGCTAAGGCCAGGCATTTATAAGCAATAATAAGCCTCCATGTGTGATTTATTTGAGGGCAGGGTGGAAGCCCCCCCCCCCAACAAAGACCTAAGAGCTAAAGAGTAAAAAACAACCAACAACACAACATACTATTTCCATGGAAGTTAATGTGATCAATAAGCATGGTATGATATCAATGACTGAACTTTGACCTCTTAGACATGTAGTAACTTCAACATTACACATTTATACTGAAATCCCATTTGGGTGGAAAATTTTAATCCATGGGAATTCTCTCAGACATTTTAAAAAAGTCTCCCATTTTCTTCTTATATTTGTTGCTGTCTTTTAGAAATCTAGAATTAAAAAATAGACACAAATTAAAAAACCCTTGTGTGTATATACCACTCATGGATATGCACACAGACACTCACATTCTCATGCATATTTGCACAGATATGAATACACAAAATTTAAATTTAAAAATAAAAATGGAGAAAATTATTCTATCAATGATATGATGCTCTTAGTTCTACTATATTTTGTCATCTTTTTCTCTATGATAGAAATAACTTGTATTCTATATTGGCTTTCTGAAGTTCCATGACATGTGTCTATTTGGTAGCGTTTCACACTGTGTGACTCTGTGTAATTTAAGAGCGAGCTGGGAATTCTATCTTTTCCTCAGCTCTAGGACATCCTTTCTTAGTCACTCTCTTATTTCTGCTTCCCCTACACCCCCAGCTCCTCCCTCTTATAGTCTCACGTGATTGACACTAGGCTCTCTGAGTCTCTTCATTGGGACTCTTGACTTTCCCTTCTTGCTTGCACAGTCTATCCCACCCTGTGGCTTTCTGGGAGGCTTCTTCGGGCTCCCTTTCTGACTAAGTTGTGATCATGTACTGTTCTGCTGGTGTGCTGAGCTTTTCTTCCGTGTGATCAGTTTTTAAGCCCTGCTCCCTATATTCCCATAGGTCCCTTTCCCACCCCAGAGGCGCAGTGTGCTTGGCCTCTTCCAAGCTGCCATCTGACTGTTCAGTTTCCTGCAGCCTGCTGGGTGAGCCTTTCCCCCTTAGCTGGGATTGCTCATTCACAGTCTGCCAGCTATTCACCGTTGTGCTTTAGGCTCTGGATCTGAAAACAGCACTTTCTCCACATGAGGCTCCTTAGGAGAGAGATGGAGCTGCAGCTAGGCTCTGGAATCCCAGCTTATTTCCTCGAGAATGAAGAGGCCCTGGTGCCACCTTGGTAGTGTGCCTTCTGCCTTGCCCTCCGTCCTCTCCAGCCACACAGCAATCCTTCTTGTTTGCGCAGCCTTGCTGGCTAGCCCATGTGCACAGTGGGCTGGAGGTCAGGGCCAGGGCCAGCCTGAGGCTCGTCTGGGCAGCAAGGTGCTCAAAAAGAACTTTGCGTCTCGGGTATTGGTTGCACAATGCATATTAACTAATATAATCATTTAACTATCAATTCATTTAATATCAATAAAATGTCTCCCAACCCCCTACGGATGGCATCAAAAAGCTGAGGAGGCTGGGAAATACTATATCAGCATGTCCTATAGGAGAACACACAAGTAGGTAAGTATCCAGCAGTCAGTCAGATGTTACTCTGGGTAAGACAGAAATGTGCAAAATGCCACCTTCTGGGACAACCGAACTTCAATAGGGAGACGCCACATGTAGGAAAACTGAACAGTTACTGATCCTTGTGATTGGATCCAAGAAAATCTGGTATAAATGGCAGGACCTTGCTCTCATGTGCTCATGTTTCAGCTTGCTTCAGTGTCCCCAAAGAAATCTCTTTCACTAAGTGATAAAGAATCCAGGAAAGTATTCACACCAGATTCCCATCATTGTACTGCTGTGGCCGAGTATCACAGCATGGGTTATTTAAGTCAACAACAAAATGGACTCAGTCTTGCAGGATAACACTTAAAATAAAGTTCACCAGGCCTGCTTTTACTCCACGGACCCTGACGGAGGACTCTTCCTTACTTTCCAAACCTCACCTGACCCAAGAGATGTTCCCCAATCCTGGCATTGTCAGGACAGTCTCCACTCCATCTCCCTGTAACTCTCTTCCCTGCCTGCCCAGTCTTCACAGGACAGCCTCCCATGTCAAAATCTCCTTCTCTTTAGGAGGACATCACCTAAAGGTTCATCACAACTTGGTGAGTTGTACAAGGACTTTATTTTCAGATATGGTCACATGCATGTGTCTTAGTGGTTAGGACAGTACCTTTTGATGTGTATGTGCAATTGAGTCCAAACGCAATGCAGGCAAAGAGAAAGATGAGTCAATCAACTTGAACCCTCTCAGTGAATTAGAGTCCTTTAGCTAAAGGTATTCTCACAGGGAAACTTGAGTATCACCTAGGAAACCGGCCTCCTTTGAGACCCCCAGGCTTTGTCTGTCTCCTTGTCTACCATCAGATGACTTGATATTCCAAAGTATTGCCTCACGAAGATTCTACTTTACATGATCTGTACATGCTACTTCAGTCTCTTTCTCAAAATAGAAAACCTGAAGTCAAAACAAACAAAACCCACTAAGACAAAAAAGCACCACCACCTCGAAAAAAGAATAATCCCAGGGAGATAATTTTGTCTTGGTCAACCCCCGCAGCCACTGATGGGGAGCGCACGGAGCTCCAGTCTCTTTTCCTGGGGTTCTTCTCTCCCTTCTTTCCCCATTCTTAGCTAATCATGTCACTAGGATACAGGCAAAATCAATAGCTTTTGACTCCGCCATGGGCGAGTTCTGTTCTCTGCTCTCTGGGCAACCGTGGCCTCTGCTTCTAAATCTGCCAACTCAAACAACAGCCAGCGCCACCTGCGTCTGGGCTTAGTGTTTTATGGCAGTGAAAGTGCCATAAGGAAGCGAGCTGCAGCCAGAAAGGAAGTCACAGCATGGGGCGGGGTAATCCCTCTGCTGCGGAGCACTTGATAAGTCCTCACTGGGTGACCTCCCCATGTCTAGCTTTTCAAGGAAGGAACGTGTCTTTTTCCTTTTAAATCTTTATGTATTCTTCTCTAATATACTATATCCTGATCACTTTCCCCTCCCTCCACTCTGCCCAGTTCCACTCTTCCTCCCCAAGATCTACTCCCCTCATCTCCCCCAGAAAAGAGCAGGCCTCTCAGGAACATCAACCAAACACATCACAAGACACGCTATGACCAGGCACAGACCCCCACATCAAACCTGGGCAAGGCAACCCAGGAGGAGGAAAGGGTCTCACTTCTTATGCCACACAGTGGAAAGGGAGCATCTGTGCTGTTGGCACAGGTCCGACACCCAGTTCTCCACATGCATGTCTGCAGTCTGCCTAGCCAGAAGAAGGTGTTAGATCTCCTGCAACTGGAGTTACAGATGGTTCTGCAGTGTCCTGTAGATGCTGGGAACCAAGCCTGAGTCCTCTTAACTGCTGAGACCTCTCCCCAGTCTCACACGATACATCTGATCATGAAATGCACCACAGTGGAAAATGGAAGCGTTCAAATTCCTTGTACTCCCCCAGTAAACGGCAGGTGAGTGTGGACAGACTGAGTGTAGGAAGACAGGATGAGAGTTGTATGCCTCAGAACATGTATTTGAATGATGCAGAAAAGCAAATATTAGAAAAGTTCTAACAAATTTTTTTTGAAAAAACATTAAATCTCCACTGTAAGTAATTTGAACAACGAAGAAAAGCACACACACACACACACAAAAAAAAAAAACACAAATCGTGACCTAAAATCCCATATTGAGGAATGCCACTGTGGCTGTTAGGTGGACATCACATGTTATTTCTACATGAGTACAAATGTTAGAGAGCAGGTAAGTGACTAGACAGACAGATTAAAGTAAACATGACTTGGTGAGTACTTTCCAGTCTCTGACAAAGTGTATTTTTATTGAATTAATATGACATTTTAATGTGATGCTTGCTCAGCTAAACTTCGTTATTTTTTCTCTCAAAATATTCTTTGTTACTTGTAGATTTTTATTGCTTTGCAAGAATTTTGTCATTTTATCTTGGAGTAAATGACTATAATAGTGAGCTTTCATGTTCTATAGTATTCCATTTCTGGTCTTGTGCTTAATTCTTTCATCCATTAGCAACTTCTATAAAATTCTCTTGTGTGGGTTGAATATGAAGCATCCTCTCTAGGCGCATGTGCTGAAGACTACTTGCCAAATGGAGATGGTATTTGGGAGACGGCAGAAACCTTTGAGTGGTGAGTCTCACTGGAAGAAGTAGTTCACTGGGGGTGGGGAGGTGCCTTTGAAGGGTCTACCTTGCTTCCCTACTGCTTTTTCCTCTTTTTTTCCCCTCCTGGTTGCCATGACATGAGTACCACTGTGATGCTCCCGTCTTACCACAGGCCCAGTGCTAATGGAGCCTCTTACCATGGACTGCAAGCTCAAAATCCATGTGCTAATTAACTCCTCTGTGGTGTTTGTCATAGTCAACATCTTCATTAAATGTTTCTACGTATATTACTAGGTGTGCCTTTAAATATATTATTGTCACTATTGCAAATACTTACCCCAGTATACCCTTTTAATTGTTATCATTATTTTTATCTAGTTAACAAAAGAGTGGGATCTGTTGTAACACTTTTAAATTTTATATTGTTGTGCATTCTCATAATCACCGCCCATTACCCTCTCATATCTCTCCTTCCTCCCCTGTCTCCTACCGGCCTCTTCTTACCCATTCTAGTTTCAACACACATAGACTTGCACACGCGCATGCACACGCACACTAATTTTCAAATGCACAGTACTAGGGAAGACAAGAAACACCCTGTCACATTCTCTGTGGTAGCAAGAATTCTCTCAATTAAGGTTTTTTTTTTTTTTTATGGACTTGAGTAAGCAATTCACTTTTTCAACATTGCTAAATGTGTAAGTTTTTCAAAACGAAAAGTGAGTTTTGATAATGAAGGATTTTCAGTTGCTGTGTTCGTTGATTTGTGTTCTCTGGCTCATTTGTGTGATGAATTATAATTGACAGACTTCCCACTGTTAGACCATCTTTGTTTACTCAAGACAAATGCTAGTTCCGTTTGATGACACTATTCATTAGTACAGAGCTAGACCCGTTTTCTCCATGTATATTTAGAATCTGAGTATTTACTTTGTGGCATGTATGGTATGTAATTTTCCTTTCTTGCCCAATTCTTGTTTATAACTGTGGCGAAGGTTGTGTTTGCATCACAAGACGAGCCTTGCTCTACTCGGGTATTGAGAGGATGTACATGGTAAAGACTTGCTGAAATACAATCATAAACCTTCCTGTGTAACGAATTGCTAGAGACAGAAGGTGAAGATAAACAGAGGGTCCCACCCCTAAACAATGCATTACAGGAAACTGGTGACTACTGGGAGGAGGAGGATTAACCTCTCCTAGGGATGAGTCCTTTATTGGTTGTCTAATTCAGAAAATCAACCTTGAAAGTGGGAATCAGCAGGGTGTATTTAAATATCTGTTTGTGCGTGTGTGTGTGTGGGGGGGGGTGGTGGTGGTGGTGTGTGGCGTGCATGTGTAATAATGATAAGAAATGAGGCTATCAGCTTGAGAGTGGGTGGTCGTGGTAGGGGCTGGAGGGAGGAAAGGAACAGGAAAGTGATGCAATTCCACTTAAATTAAAATATATATATATATTTTAAACTATGAAGTGTTTTGCTTTTTCATTCTAAAGGCTTTAGTTATAATTGGGCAGGCTGGGTAGTCTTGTCCTCTTAAAGCTTTTTGCTATTTTTTTGATTTCTAGAAAATTATGCATCTTTTTAATCTTTCATTTCACAGTTACTGGAGAATGTTGCTGACAGTTATGACCCTCCATGCCATGCACACTGCAGCTTTTCCAGCAGTTTTGGAATCCTCCATTTGTCCCTGTGTCTATCTTGAGTTCTCATGTTAACTATGTGTGCATTTTTTAATTATTTTCAAAAACAAATAAAGTATTTGCATTCTTATCCAGTTGCTCTCCCTGCCAAAAGCTCTGCTTCCCTCGGATTAGCTTTAAATTTAGCTTGATATTCCTGTTTCTAATTTCTTCAGAGAGAGCACTTGCAAATGTGAATTATGCACTTTCTTGTTCCATAAAATTTTGATGTTCAGTGCTTTTAATTTTTCTCAAAGCATGTCTCCAACTTCAGTTCACACTTTACAATGCAGTGGTGTGCTGTCATTCCATTAGAAATATTCCCTTAGATCTCTATGGTGATTTTGCTGAGCATGTCAGATATGTTGAAGTTTGTTGCTTGCTTCCAAATAAGGAACTACCCTGGTCATGTTTACTGACATATCGGAGCCAACAAAGGACATGGCTATCCTGCATCCTGCTTGAATCTGTAAGCATGATTCAATCCTTCGGGATTTATGGATTCGTCCTTTATGGCGTATGTGCACATTTCTTTGAGTGGCTTGTGTGAATGTGAGAAGACTGTATCTGATGTTTGATGATGTTCTTCTACATACATTGTCATCTGTGTGCATTGTGAGTGTTCTGGTGTGAAGCTTCTGTATCATCCTTGTATCTGCCACTGGTAACCAAGAGGGGATGAAGAGATGACCGAACTTCTTGTCAGATAGTTTGTTCATTTCTCCTTTGGCCCTGGTCATTTCACTTCATAAGTTTTGAAGGTATGCGTAGATGATATTGCCATGTTCTCTGAATTTTTGTGGTGGCTTGAATGAGAAGCGTCCCCCATGGGCTGATGTATGGTCATACATGTTCCTCAGTGGGTGGTGTCGTTTGGGAAGGTTATCGTGAAGTGCAGGAGGTACATTGGTGGGGGCAGGCTTTGAGAAGTCATAGCTTCTCAGCCATTTCCAGTTTGTTCTCTGCTCTGTGTCTGCAGGTGAAGGTTTGAGCTCTCCGATTCCGGCTCCCGTCCCCATGCCTGGTGCTGGCTCTCATGGCTCCTCGTCATGACGAACTTTATCCCTCTGGGACCAGAAGCTAAAATAAACGCCTTTTTCTGTATGCTATTTTACCACTGTTTTATCACAGCAATAGAAAAGTAACTGACAAAGTAACTGACACGTTTTTTGAAATTTCATTGTATGAAATTTCCCTTTCTGTTTCTAGTACAGTGCGTGGCCCTGAAGTTCATCCCACTCTACATCAGTGCAAACCACATCAACTTCTTCCACTTTTACTCCATGTGAAGATTGCACTCTATGTATTTTTCTGAGCTTCTCCCATTATTTTTCTTATGAATGCTATTTAACTGACATAGTTTTTCTTGTCTATGCAATATATACATAATCACACACACACACACACACACACACACACACACACACACACACACACTTTTTTTTGAGACAGCATCTCTCATTGGCCAGGAACTTGATAAGTAGACTGAGTTTGCTGTCTGGCAAGCTGTGGGTGCCCACCTATCTCTACAGCATCAACACTGGGATTGGAAGAGCACACCATCTTCCTAGCTTTGTTCACAAGGGCTCTGAGGATCAAACTCAGGTCCTCTTGACTAAGCTGTCTCCCAGGTCTGAAAGACTACTGTGTTTCCATTTAATTGCTTTGACGGCATTGTCAAAAGGATCATGAATGCCATATACACACTATTCTGTTGACCTGAATGTCTACCTCTTTTCGGGGACTCTCAACACTTTCTTCCTGTTATTATGTAGTTAAGTTTTGAAGTGGGTGAAAATGAATTCTCCAACTTTGTTCTTCTTTTCAAGAGTATTTTAGTCATCCTGATGTCTTGCCTTTCTATCTCAATTTTAGAGTTAACTGTTTTCACTCAAGATTTTTATTCTTTTTGTTGATGTGTGAATGTGATTATTTACTTATTTCCAATCTCAATTTGCTTATTTCTCATATTTCTGTACCTTTAAAATTCATAAATAGAGATAGGGCCTACTGACTCATGCTTATAACCCATGCTTTGGAAGACTAAGACAAAAAGATGGCCTGCCCATGCTAAAAGGTGAGTTATAGACTAGCCCGGGCTAGAGTGAGTTTCTGTATCCAAAACCAATCCCAGTACCCTATGTAATAGTATTAGAAATTTAGTGAGTTGAAGATAATTAGTTCACGAAGTCAAAAATCTCATGCATGGGATTAGTTGCTCTTAAAACACGTATCCAAGACATGTTCTTATCCTTTTTATATTGATAAAGATTCAAGAAGAATCAGTTGTCTGCCATCTGGAAGAGGCACCTTATCAGAACCCAATCATACAGGCATCCTGATCCATGAGAGATAAATACTCATTGTTTAAACTGCTCTGCCTAGGGTAATTGATTATCACAACCCTCATTGACATTTGCTCATTGATCTTATATACTTAAAGATTGTCCACATCACTGACTCCCCATGGGAGGAATTACCTTCTTGTAGGAGGGAATGGGGGAGTTTCAGGGGGAGGGGAGGCAGGAGGGGCATGAGGAGGGAAGAGGGGGATCTGTGATTGGCATGTAAAATGAATAAAAAAATTCTTAATAAAAAGGAAAAGAAAAAGATTGCCAACGTCAAAGTTTTTAGTAGACTCCTTAGGATTATCTGCCTACAAAATTGTACCACAAGTGGAGACAGTTCTATTTCTTCTTTGAAAATCTGAATGATGGCTTTCCCCTGCATTGTTCATTCTTCTTATTTTGAGACACAGTGAAAATTTGCAATTTTCTGGCATAGCTCCATGATCTGCCCTGTAAAATCTGAGAAATGTGACAACTACCCTTATGTCACTTCAAATGGGTACTTACCTGGGGTACCCTCCTGGGGTGGCTGATGAAATACATGACTCACTGATGGATAAGCATTAAGCCAACTGCTGTGGGATGGTCTGTATGTCAAATTGCTCTGATTGGTCAATAAATAAAACACTGATTGGCCAGTGGCCAGGCAGGAAGTAGGTGGGACAAGGAGAGAGGAGAATTCTGGGAAGCGGAAGGCTGAGGCAGAGAGACACTGCCAGCTGCCGCCATGACAAGCAGCATGTGAATACTCCGGTAAGCCACAAGCCACGTGGCAAGGTATAGATTTATGGAAATGGGTTAATTTAAGATATAAGAACAGTTAGCAAGAAGCCTGCCACGGCCATACAGTTTGTAAGCAGTATAAGTCTCTGTGTTTACTTGGTTGGGTCTGAGCGGCTGTGGGACTGGTAGGTGACAAAGATTTGTCCTGACTGTGGACAAAGCAGGAAAACTCTAGCTACAGCCAACTTCGCGTTCGTGAGGCAAAGCTACTCAAACATGATATGTAATCTTTTTCCGTGTTTCTAGTTTAGCTTTGCTGGCATTTTTATCTGGAGATTTTGTTCATCTGTTTATAAGAGATAGTGGTTTGAAGTTACCTTCTGATATCATTGTCTGATTTCTGTCTTGTGATAATACTGGACTCACAGAATGAGTTGGGAAGTATGTCCTCATCTTCCTATAAAAACCTAACAAAATGTAAGTTATTCTTTGACCATATGATAAAATTCATCTTTAGTGCCTGAGTTCTTCACAGGAGACTTTTATTCCTAACTCGGTTCCTTGTTGTGGGGTTATTACCATTTTAAGATCTCTTGAGACAATGTCAGCAGTCTATATTTTTCTTGCAATTTTGTTCATTTCACCTAACTTGTTAGTATAGAGTTTATTGTACTATTTTCCCAAACCATTTTGTTACTGTAAGGATGGCAATGGTACTTAAGGATGGCAATGGTACTTCCTCGTTCATCCCTCATCACTGATAATTAATATCATCTCTCTCTCTCTCTCTCTCTCTCTCTCTCTCTCTCTCTCTCTCTCTCTCTCTCTCTCTCGCTCTTGCTCTCGCTCTCTCTCTCTTTCTCTCCCTCTCTCCCCCTTCCTCTGGATCTCACTCTTGCTCTCTCTCTGTCTCTGTCACTCCCTGCCCCTCCCGCAGTCTATCTTGTCAGTTTTGGCTGGATTTTCACACCGTCTGCTGTTATAGTCTATACTTCATTGTTGGTTTGGAATCCTTCTTAGTTTAACAGTACAACTTTGCTCAGCTGTAATTCCCTTCTAAGCGCTGCTTTATTACCACCACATGCTCTCTGATATGCTGTATTTTTTCTTCATTCTTATATTTCTGTTCCACTGATTTATTTTGAATTGAATGAAAATTTAAGGTGGTAATTTATCAAATGATGTTTCACTATATTTTTTGTTATTTTCTTAGTGGCTATTCTAGGTATTATAATATATGTTATTTTTCATATTTATTCTAACTTAATTCCAGGAAGACATATGTTTATACTATTTCTGGCTTTCTTTTGGGGTTGTTGGTATTATGCTTATAATACCTACAAGTATACCACAAACCTGAAAGCTCATTACTGGTTTTTACAACATAACTTGTGTCTTTTAAAGTAGCTAAGAGAAGAGAAAACTAAAATCATAAAGTCCTCTTAAACAAGTAAGCCAATAATGGCCCCTTTGTTGTCTTTCCTACACAGCACACAAGATTGTTTACATCAAAAGCTCTGTAATGTATATTTTAATTAAAGAGCGAGGAAACAAAAGTTTGGCAATGTAAAACATTTGCACAAACCCCTTATCGGCATAGTGTACCATTGGGCCACAGAGACCTCAAGTGACCACTATCCTTTGGATTTCTCTAACCCCAAGGTGGTCCTCTTCCTGTTACAGAGCAGAAGCTTCTAGTCAAGCACTCTCTCCTGTCCTCTCTTCCTCAGAAATCCCCTTGCTCACCTCCTTCCTGCTCAGTGGCTCATTCACCATTTATTAAAGGTTCTGAAAACCAGCCTCTTGGAGGGGCCCCTAAATAATGCCTGAAATGCTCTACTGCCCCCTGGTGGCCATAATTTCCTTGGGACGACCCTGTAGAACATAGACTCACCTTGTTTGCTGCCTTAAAAAAAAATTGTTTTGAAATTAAAATGTAATTACAGCATCTTCTCCCTTTCCTTTCCTCCCCCGACCCAGCTCTTTCTATGAACTCTCCTTGCTCCCTCTCCGCCCCCTCTCAAGTTCATAACTTCTCTTTCTTTAGTAGTTGTTACACACATGTGTAAGTAGAACACAAAGAAGAGACCAAGGGGTGCCCAGGCCCAGCTGACATGTCTACAACACAAGTCCTGCACCTAAGACCCAGAGACTGGAAGAGGTGGGACAAAGAGACTGTAAGAGCCAGAGGAGCAGGAAACCTGCCCTGAGATTGCACTTCCTCCAAACGTCAGAAACTATACCCACGGAGTCTTACCAGCATGGCTGCCTACACTAGACCGGAAGAAGATAGACATACTAATGTGGAAGGGGGAAATCCCATGGGGCCTCAACCCTAGAAAAAGAACTGTCAGCAAGGAAGGAAAGCCGGGAGCAGGAGAAATAGTCTTCCCCAGGGAGGAGACCTGTAGTTGATTATCCAATACCACATGGTCAGCCTTGAAATTACACACATACAAGTAACATTATATGAACTGACAAGATTGCATTTATATGTATGTATGTGTGTGTATGTATGTATGTATATATATATATATACACACATATATATGCTTTTGAATAATCTTTATGAAACTCATTTCTTAAAAATTTCATACTAGTATGTGATGAATGCATTTGGATGACTGTAACTACTCACCCTCTCATCTTCTCCTTTCAACAGCTCCTCCGAGGCCTTTCCTCACATCTGTGCCTATGTTTTGGTTTGAGTCTCACGGACCTGAGGGTCATACTCCTTCCAGCTCAGCTCCTGGCTCTTGATGGAGTCTGAAGGAGAGACAGTCATTGTCCTCTGCTTTGCTCACACGGACTCACCTACCAGTCTCCCGGGGACAGTCCCAAACCCATCACAAAGACGACCACACGAGTTTGATGCTGGCCTTCCCATTACATCTGCTGCTTATTTTGTTTTGTTTCTCAGTTTTGAGTGGTCATTTGTTTATCCTGATATAGCTTTGATCATGTCCACTGCCTCTGTCTAGTGTTTTTAAATATTAGCACTCAAATAATAACTATATATTATTTTATAAAAATATAGTCTGTATTAGTTAAGAGAATTAAAGAAAAATTTATATTGAGATTTTTCTATACCATTACTTTTACTGAGGGAATTGTGGATTTTCTATGCAAATATATTTCAAGTGCTTTATGGGGTCCCTGTTTTCAACTGAAAATTTTAAAGTATTTCTTTGAACATACATTACTTCTTCATCTGACCTGATTGCATTGTGGCTTCTTTTCGAGGTTTGTATGTGAAGCTAGTCTTGGATGTTCTTGCTGACTGAAGGAGGAATTCTCCAGACTCTCTTTTACCTGGTCTACTCACAATCTAGAGGACCAACCAATGGTTTAGCTTCTTGTTTCCAGTGCACTGCCCACTTTACCGATTCCTCTAATCCATATTCACTGTTTTTAAGACCGCCCACCAACTAGCATTTTCCCAGCCTTTGCTACAACAAAATCCATTTCAGGAGACATTCTTCTTAGTATGTAAATATGGCTTTTATTTTACTTTTTATTTAAAAGTTTGTACATGGAATATATTTTGATAACATTATTTCTCTCCCAACTCCTCCCAATGCGCCCCACTTCCCTACACAACCAATTTCAAGATCTTGCTCTCTATCAAAAAGCACAAAACAAATAAGGATGCAAAAGTCAAAACAAACAAACCATCAGACAAAAAATAAAGCAAAACATAACATAACAGGCACAAAACACATGGAGTCCCTTTTGTGTTGGCTATCTTTTCCTCGACATGGGAACTGTCTTGGAGTGTAGTTCATATGCCCAGTGAAACTTCAACCAGAGAAAACTTATTTTGTCTTGCCCAGCAGGTATCAATTGAAAATACCTTCTTTGTTCAGGGTAGAACTTTGTGCCCAATTCCCTGCTCAGTGCTGGGATTTTGTTAGTTTTGGAACTGCTCAGGTCTGTGTGTCCCATCACGGTATCTGTGAGTTTATACATACATTAGCCCTGTTGTGTCTTGAAGAGACTGTTTTCTCGGAGTCATCCATCCCCCTCTGGCTCTAACAATGTTTTCCTCTCCTCTTTCATAGACTTGAACTTGAAGGGAAGGGTTGACTAAAGGCATCCCATTTAGAGCGGAGTATTCCAAAGCTTTGGTACCTATGATACCAAGTAGAGATGGAGCATTCTCTCCCCTGCTATATGGGGACTCCATTGAAATTCCCTCCATGTATGTTTATATTTTAGGAAGCGTCTACAGCAGCTGGGTTAACATGGCTTTCGTCTGAGTTGTCCTGCTCCACATTCCCTCCTTAACCTTGCTCTGCCATTCTCCTCACCATTTACTTCTTTACACAAATTTAAAAAACAATGTTAAGTTTCATACAGAGACACAAAAATCCAGGACAGCGAAGACAATCTCAAATAATAAAAGAACCACTGCGATGTCTCTGACCCCGTTTTCAAGTCCCATTTCAGAGCTGCAGTAATAAAGATAGCATGGCATTGGCAAGAGACAAATCTACCAATGGAATAGAATTAAAGACACAGACACAATTCTACATGGTAACATGTAGCAGGAATCTTAAAAGTTCTTATTAATAAAATCAAACCCGAGGCCAGTTATTGGGGTCAATGCTGGTAGATCAGAGAGACAGAACAAGCCACACCTACCTCACCTCGCCGGATCCTCAGCTGGTCTTGTCTCCTCAGACTGGAGGCTTCTGTGTCCTCATCCCAATGGCTCTCAGCTGAACTGCTGCTAGAAGCCTGAATGCTTAACCAGCCAAATGCTTAACCAGCCAAATGCTTCTAGTTTCTGGTCCTCATGCCTTATATATCTTTCTGCTTTCTACCACCACTCTCTGGGATTAAAGGCTGGCTTTCTGGGATTAAAGGCGTGTGTCACCATGCTTGGCTTTTTCCAATGTGGCCTTGAACTCACAGAGATCCAGAGGGATTTCTATCTCTGGAATGCTAGGATTAAAGGTGTGTGCTATCACTGCCTAATTAGTGGCTTTTCTGTTCTCTGACCCCAGATAAGTTTATTAAGGTACACGATATTTTGGCGAACACAATACCACCACAGTAACACACCCCTGACTTTTTACAAACAAACAAACAAGCCAAAAATACACACTGTGGCAAAGACAGCATCTTTAACACACGGTGCTGGTCAAACTGGACGGCTGTGTGTAGAAGAGCGAAACAGATTTGTATTTACCACCCTGCACAAAAGTCAATTCCAGATGGATTAAAGACCTCAATAAGACTGAATCTGTTAGAAAACAAAGTTGGGAATAGGCTCAAAATCATTAGCACAGGAAAGGATTTTCTAAACAGGACAGTGGTAGCATAGCCATTAAGACTAAAATTCAATAAATGGGACCTTATGACGCTAAAAGCTTCTGTTCATTGAAGGACACCATCATTTAGGCAAAGTGGCAGCCTACATAATGGGAAAAATCTGAACCAATTTTGCATCTGACAGACAGGTTAATATCTAGAATATACAGAGAACTAAAAATCCCAGTTAAATGAACCCAGTAAAAAATAAACAACAACCCATGTCTAGTGAAGTAATGGACCTTGGAGACGAACCACCACTTTACTAACCCAGCATAATCTCTAAATACAATCTAAATATTTGTTCTTTAACCCACAGATAAGTG
Organism: Peromyscus maniculatus bairdii; assembly: GCF_049852395.1. Taxonomy (NCBI): domain Eukaryota; kingdom Metazoa; phylum Chordata; class Mammalia; order Rodentia; family Cricetidae; genus Peromyscus; species Peromyscus maniculatus. The sequence goes on along the minus strand of NC_134866.1, from coordinate 5,482,632 downwards.
TAGTCCTCATCCCTCAGCAAGGAAACTTCTCTTTGCAACAGATGGAGACCATTACAGAAAACCACAACCAATCAAAACGCAGAGTTGTGGAGCTCAGTTCCATTGGATACATCTATAGAACAACTCCCAAACCTCAGGCTCAGGAAACATTGAGAAAGGGGGAGGGGAGATTGTAAGTCAGATGATCAGAGAGTTCGCTGTGAGATTGTGTCTCCTAGGAATGTCAGAAGCTGCATACATAAAGTCTCACCAACATGAAGCCTGAGCATGAACAAGGATAACAACAGCAGACATCCCGAAGTGGACAGGGGAAAGCTCCCAAGTCCTCAACCCTACACATTGACCTATAGGAAACTACGGAATGCTGAGAGGTAGAAAAAGAACCTTCCCCAAGGAAGAACATACAAATTATCCAATACCAAATGGTCAGCCCTGAAAACATGTATATGAGTAACAGTATACAGACTGAGAAGGTCATATTTAGGAATATGTATGTATATACATATGTGCATATTACAACAATTAGTGAAAAAAGAAGCAATGAATTTCAAAGAAAGCAAGAAGAGGGGTTTGGAGGGAGGAAAGGGGAAGGGAAGTGATGTAATTATGTTAATTTCAGAAATAAGAATATTTTTAAAAATCAATAAATAATTGAGAAGAAAATAAAATATAAATGAGGAAAAACTGGAGTATAAAAGTAAACAGAGTTCTCAAAAGATAAAGCAGAATACTTATAGAAATGTTCAAAGTCCTTAGCCATCAGAGAAATGCAATTAAAGCTACTTTGAAATTTCATTTTATGACGATCCGAGTGGCCAAAATCAATAAAATAAATGGCAGCTTACACTGGCAAGGATGCTGGGAAAGAGGGATGCTTATTCCATGCTGGAGGAGTAAAAACTGGTACAGCCACCATGGAAATCAGCGTGGCAATTCCTCAGAAAGTTGAAAAATCAGGCTTAAGATCCAGCTCTACCACTTACACTCTATCACCTTAAGATCCAACTATTCCACTCTTGGCTGTGTCCCACTGCAGAAGTACGTGCTCATCCATGTTATTGTTACTTTACTGATAATAGCCAGAAATTGGAAATGGTTGATTAGTTGTAGAAATAACTTGACATTTAGATGAGCCTGTGTTTCTCCAGACAATTTACTTTAAGTCTAGCAGGAAACTTGAGTGATTTGGTGCCTCCTTAACAAGTAGCAACTTTAGGTTCCAGTGCACATTAGTCTAGGGGGGAACTGCTGTCAATGGCCTTATCCCATCATGTTCTCCTCCTGCATCCTCCATACCACCTGTCTAGCACTGACAATCCTGTCCCCAGATGTAGATTGTCCTGTGAGATAAATGATTTGAAGAGAGAAATGGGGGAAAAAATGATGGAAAACAATACAGATGGGCAGGGAGAGAGAAGAATAAAATAACAGTAAGGATGTCTGAAAATGCCATAAGAAATCACATTATTATCCATTTAATTAAAATTACATATAATACATACATCTATGCATATAGGAATACATATATAGTTTACATGACATTTTCCCACCTAGAACGGCAGCGCTCTTTCCAAGAGCCACATACTACTCAACAAAAACTCTGATGCAGGCACAAAAAATAGCCCCCTTTCAAACTGTTGGTCAGTGGAATCCAAGATACTTCCAAAGCATAGGCTGTTGCTGTAGCCCTTCCTCGTTGCCAAGAGGTTGAAGACAAGTCCCTATAGCTGAAAATCCATACCCTTTGGGCACAGACCCTATAGGATTCAAAATGGATCTGATCTGAAAGCCTCCTCCTTGAGGACTCTATTCCATGATACCCAAAGGTGCCATGCAAGCTTATAAGGAAAGGATGTAACCAATAGTCTTGCCTACCCAGGATGTGAACCACATCAAAAGCCATTTTGTCACAATAGCCCTAAGGGTGCAGCAGTGGCATGTAGACTCTGATGGTAACCAACAGCTCTCTATTAGACTTCAGACTTGCTCAATGAGAGGGAAACCATGCCTAGTGCAGGAAATCTAGCTAACAGTAACCTTCTTGAGACTGCTAGCTAAATTAAAGTAGGCTTTCTACTGTTTAGGATTAAATTGTTGCTGAGAATTTTGACAGCAAATATGGATATTATGTTTAATTGTTTAAATATAATTTCTCTAATAAATAATTTCAGTTTGGGTACTTAAATAAAGAAATATTTGGTTCCATCACAGCAGAAATTTAAAATTTCAAAAGGAGAAATTTGGTCTGGGGATATAGCCTCGTGGCTAAGAGCTCTTGTTGCACAGTATGAGGACCTGAGTTCAAATCCCGAGCACTCACATAAAAAGCTGAGTGTGGTCAGGTGCTCAGTGGTAACTCCGGAGCAGAGATAAAAGGTTGTTTGAGCTTTCTGGCAGCCATCCAAGCTCCAGGATCAGTGAGACTGTGTCTCAAGAGAATAAGATGCAAAATGAAAGAGCAGGACACCTGATATTCTTCTCTTGCCTCTGTGCACACAGGTGAGTGCACTTGAATATTCATGTGAGCATGAAATTAACACCAACACATACAGAGAGTAAAGATGATAAAATAATTGTGCTACATGTGACTTTCATAACATTATTTCAAGTGTTGTAAGGAGACTTCTGCTGACAGACACCTGGGGCGGCTTTTTACTTAGCCATCATGAATAGTGCTGCAATAAACATTTATGTGCAACTGTCTGTCATTTTATAGAGATGCATAAAATCAAAGAGCTGTTTAGTAGCACAAAGGGTACTAAGGAAGCTGGAGAGAGTAGCAGTGAGTGGGGGTCATGGGCTCAAAGCACACTCATTGTATATGTGCATGAAGCCTTAGTAACCCGGTACAATAAAATTTTCAAAATGGAAAAATATAACTACCAACACAGAAGACTACTCCTGATCAACTGAAAAGCATGGATGGAGCCCCTACAAATAATATCCAGATCATGACAGAAAATACCTCCACCTGTGATGCATATGTACGTGTGTGTGTGTGTGTGTGTGTGTGTGTGTGTGTGTGTGCAAATGTGCATGCAATAGCACTTGTGTAGATGTAAGAGGAGATAAAAGTTGTCAGGTTGGACAACAGGTGCCTTTACTGCTGAGCCATCTCACCTGTCCCAGCTTTTTACTAAATTTTATTTTGAGAGAGGGTATCACTGAATTGTCTAGGCCTGCCTTGAACTTGAGATCCTCCATCTTCCAAGTAGTTGAGATTACATACATGTATCACCATACAAGTCTCTATGTCCTTGTCTTTGTCTATCTCTCTGTCAGTCTGTCTGTCTTTCTGTTTTTTTCTCTCTCTCCCTCTTTATGAGAGAGAATCCTGAAAAATCATATACCAAAACAATGTGAGAACTTGCATTGTGTACCATTTTGTTTCCCTTATGCCCCCTCTTCCCGTTCTTTTCTGAACTGTGTGTATGTGGCTGGCAAACAGAGAGAAAAATAATATCATAAATGTTTTTTCCTGTAAAATTATCACCTTTTCAGACCTACTTGCGAAAAGACCTTCTTTTGTACTTAATATCTCCCTGCTTTTGAAATCATATGCTGAAATTACTGTTATTTCCCTGAAAATCACACTCAACCTGCATGCTGTGCACTCTTTCCATTGTTGAGAAGGTATGCATCAATCTAATCTCCCAATAACTCAGAAATTATAATTTAAAGGAATCTTCAACTTAGCTTTTATATCATGGAACTACCATCTTTGCATCTGATTTAGAAGAAAACAACGCAGTTTCTAAATTGGTCAAAAGGGAAAAATACTTTTTGTTCAATGCCTATAAATGCACCAGATAATTACAGGGAAGACATTAAAATACAGAGAGAAATGGACAAGTTTTAACAGCACTCCTTCCTGAAAATGAGATTTTGCAATGCATATTATTTTTCTGCTTTCATGGTGTTGTTCGAATAGTCTTTTTACAAAAGAGATTTTGTGAAAAGAAGGTCAACAATGACATAATGGACTATTTGCTGCTAAGAAAATGAGACACAGCGATCTCTCCTAGATGATTAACCAGAGCTTATTTGAAATGTTGGCTTGTGGTTCTTGTGTCATAGAACCCAAGCTTCATTGCAGAGATGCTGCTGTTTAATAACAGCTAAAGCAGCATCGTACTGTTCTGTTGCCCTCATGACCAGGGAACTCTGTTCACAGTATTTCGTTGGCTCCTTGGAATGCTGAAGTAAACTTGGGAATGGTTTGACTCATGCTAAACTTAAAGCATCAAAAGAGGTGAAAAAAGTCTATGCAATGGATGTCTTCGTTTTCTGAATTCATCTTGATATTTAATTGTATTATCTTAAAAAATGATTGTATCAACTTCCCCTTCTTAGTGTTGGGATCTTGTCTGGCTTGAATCTGTGCAGGTCCTATACACATTGTCACAGTCTCCATATGTGCATCAGACCTGTTGTGTCCAGAAGATGCTGAACCTGTGCAGGTCCTATACACGTTGTCACAGTCTCCGTATGTGCATCAGACCTACTGTGTCCAGAAGCGGCTGTTTCCTTGGAATTATCTACCACCTCCAGTTCTTAGAATCCCTCATCTCCTCTTCAGCATAGATCCCTGAGACCTGAGAGGAAGGGTTTAACAAAGACATCCCATTTGTGACTCCACACATTGTCCATCTGTGTTTCCATGTGTTAATTACCATCTACAGCAAGAAGAAGCTCCCCTGATATGAGTGGAACAAGGCACTGGTTTATGGGTACAGCAGCATGTCATTAGGAGACATGTTATTGCTGTGTTTCTTTAACAGAACAATAGCAAGTTTTCCCTTTGTCCATGACCTAGCTGTTCTCAGGTTCCTAGCCACAAGAGCTGCATCAGGCATGGGTTTCATCTCATGTAGTTGGCCTTAAATCCAACCAGAAAGTAGTTGGTTACTCACTTAACATTTGTGCCACTACTTCATCAATATATCTTTCAGTCAGTTCACTGTTGTAGGTCATAGGTTTTGTAGCTTGGTGATAAAGATGATTAGTTTTCTCCTCCAGTAGTGTGCAAAGTATGTTCCAGTATGATGAATACTAGTTAGTAGAAGCAAAGCTTCTAGTTGGGCATCAGCTTGATTTCTCCATGTTTGATGACATAAATAAATTGTTTATTGTAAGTCACTAATGTCTTACTGATAAGGCTATAAAGAGTACCAACAGTCTCAGCAACATCCTTTGGTGTCACAAGTGTGCACGTGTGTGTGCGCGTGCATGCGTGTGTGTATGTGTGTGTGTGTGTGTGTGTGTGTGTGTGTGTGTGTGTGTGTGTGACCCTTTGGCCAGTTTCTGGCCCTGGAGGTTTTACTTGGTAGCATAAGATGTCTAGTTAAGGTCTTATCTCCCCTATTATATGGTGACTCTATTTAAATTCCATCCATATATTTCCGTATTTTAGGTAGCTTCTATAGTAATGGGTTTCCATATGTCATCTCAAAAAGCCTTTAAGTGATATTTAACTAATACCTGCTAGAAAAGGGGAAATCCACTTTCTCCAGGGAAATGTTGTAGTAGGAAGTTTCTCTGGTCCTGCCTTGCCCAGCAGTCTGCATGAATCTCTCCCACCCACTGTCCCACAGCCGCTTATAAAACAATTACTCAGAGGCTTATATTACTTGCAAAATCTATGGATTCAGCTTCTTGCTAGCTAGCTCTTTCATCTTAAATTAACTCATTCCTAGCCGGGCGGTGGTGGCGCACACCTTTAATCCCAGCACTCGGGAGGCAGAGCCATTCGGATCTCTGTGAGTTTGAGGCCAGCCTGGACTACCAAGTGAGTCCCAGGAAAGGCGCAAAGCTACACAGAAAAACCCTGTCTCAAAAAACCAAAAAAAAAAAAAAAAAAAAAAAAATTAACCCATTCCTATTAATCTATATGTTGCCACATGGCCATGGCATTACCGGTCTGCTGGCATCTTGCTGCTCCTTTGGCGGCAGGCTGGTGTCTCTCCCGACTCCACCCTTCTTCGTCTTATCTTAAGTTTGAATATATCACCTAACCTTATCCTGCCCTGCCATAGGCCAATGCAGCTTTATTTATTATCCAATGGGAGCCACACATATGCACAGCATACAGAAAGACATCCCCCCAACACTGTGTCACTGGTATGTCAACCACACTCCAGACCAGGCCCCATGTGCAGGAATAGTTGGCCAACACAAAACAAATTCCATTGTTTTCTCGTGTGCTTTTCGTTTAGTTTTGTTATTTTTCCATCTTATTTTTTTTTAGCTTGTTTGTCCTTATTTTTGAGAGAGAGACACACACAGAGAGAGAATGTGAAGTTGCTAAGTAAGGAAATGGAGAGGATCAGGGAGGAGTCAGGGAAGGAGAAAGAACATGATCAAACTGCATTATATGAAAAGAAATGTAAATAAAAGAAAAGCTGCTGCGGCACCCCTGTAAGCCTCAAGCTCCACTTCTCCCTCCTCTGTGCCTCTAGCTTCCACTCTGTAAAGATGTATCAGCCCTGACCAGATGTCAGCTACTGTATGGTGCAGTTGCTACCCTACAGAATTGTGAGTCGGTGGATTTCTATTTCTTATAAACTACCTGGGTTGTGCTGTGACAGTCAGGGTTAAGGATTATCTAATCTGCTGTGCTCAAGGTGGGGATTAAAAAAGAAAACTCAGACACTTGGTAAGAGCTCATTTGGGTTTTATATGTAATGGATTTCCAATTTCTTTAGATTATAATACAGTGCCTAATCATGCTTCCCACAATGAGGCTGGGGGCACAGTCATTTAAATAGGTGAATCCAAGAAAGAGTACAGCATGAATACTGTACAAGCAGTACCTGAAGACAGGAATTGGGTAACACTGCTCAAGCTGCAGAAAGCTGTCCATCTGTGTCCTCAGAATTCAAGGAAATCTCATGCACTCTGAATCCCACAAGATCCCAGCAAAGGCAAATCTTAAGAACAAAACAAAAAGGAAACTCCAAAGACAGGCATAAAGTAAACATACTATAGACAAAGAGGTTTGTAAACTTAAAGGGAAACAAAACTAAAAAGAGTCAGGAAACCAAGCCCCCCACCCCAGCCCGGAGAAATAGGAATTAGAAGGAAAGGAAAATTTCAAGAAACTCTGTGGGAGTCAGCAACCACCATTAGAGCTCACACATAAGAACACTTCTCCAGCGCCTTGACATATGTCTGAGATACAAAGACATCACGAAGGCATCATCAGATGAATCAAATCTGGAAGACATTGTGAGCCACAGGCCGACCCACAAGGAATCTAAGGAAATTCTCTGCTTTCAAACACAGGATTCGGGAGTCTCAGCAAGTAGTAAAGAGCATTGGAAAGTGAATCAAAGTGTCCCCATGCAAGAAAAGCTCTCCTGTGCTCCTTTGTAATCTTTTTTCAGACTTTAATTATTAAAAACTTGCTTCTATTGTCACTAGAGAATATGTTTTGTATGACTTCAATTTTTAAAATGCATCAAAACACATTATGTACAACATGTTACATCTTGGGTATATGTCAAGGTTTATTTGAGAATATGTTGTACTGATATGATTGTTCTCCAACTACCCGGTATGTCTATAGTGTTGTCCAAAATGGGCTTTAGGGAAAGAAATCATTGGAAGAATATATCTAGAAGAGATTAAGAAACAAATATTAATATATCGTTATTGCTTCTTTAATTAAAAATGCCTAAAAAGAACCCTAAAGGCACAGATGGCCTCACTGAGTATTTGAACAAAAAGTTAAGAAACAATGAATCCCCAACTTAAACAAGACTACTTATGAAATAGAAAATTATAAACTATTTCCCACCTTTTTAAAAATGCAAGTGGAGTCAGGGCTGGCCGTACGGCTCAGCAAGTGAACGGCTCTAATCATCACGTTAGTGACATGAGTTGAGTTCCATCCCCAGAGTCCATACAGAGGAAGAGAACAATGGCATTCCACACATGGCCTCTTAACCTCTACCTGTGCACTGTGCCATATGTGTATGTTGCACACACAAACAAACAAACAAATACTTAAAAAGAATGATCATCATAATAAATTCAGGCATTGTAAATAAAGACCAAAACCCTTAATGAAGTGTTATCAAGTTCACAGGTGGATTGAGAGATTGATGATCTGTGGACAATGAGGGTTCAGTCCATGATGGCAAGGTTGAGTTCACATGTCAAATCCAGCATGTTTTACTCCATGGACAGATAAGGGGAAAGATGTGAGATTTATCTTACTATGAGAGGTCTTTTAAAATCTGGACAATTGATGTTGGTGGCATTATTCCCATTTGTGAAATATATAACTATCTAAATATGAGATTTATTGAGCATGAGCTCTTTGTAGATGTCAACACATTTGAGCAATCACGTTGTATGTGCTAAATGAAAGTTGGAACCTGTGGTGGGGAATTTTAAGTTTCTGACCTCCAATGACAGGTATCCTTGAACAAGGAGGGAGTGTTCTGTCTGCTCATTCACCCAGTGTTCCTCCATAATCCCTGTGACTTCTGGCAGATTGCAGAGTCCCAGACCTAGTGTCTGTAGCCCACCCACAGAGAACCAGGACTCTGTTTATTTCCCTTTGAGGACTTCCTGCCTCCTTCCTCTCTTCTCCACTGTGCTCCAGGATGGAAGCAACAGGAAGGTGGAGCTCATTGTTGAATAGATCCACCCCTTGTCATTGGTTAAAATCAAATTGTCTTCTATAAAACATCCTCTTTTCTCCATTTTCTTCTGATTTTAGAGAGAAACTGACCTATGAATACTTGATCAAGCCATGCTGATGATGAATCTTTATTAATAGACTTCAACACTTTATTCTCATTGTTGGACCTTTATAGCTTGTGGAGTCTTTCCCATTTATTCTGACAACATTTACCTCATGGTGTCAGAAAGTCACAATTAAATAGCAACAGCCTAGTGCTCAGCTGAATATCAGATTCAGAGATGGGTGCCTTTGAATTCAAATGTCTCACATTTTTGGAGAAGGGACAGCATTGTCTTCTCTGTATAATATGCTTTGCATATGAGGTCTCACGCTCTTAATTTAGTCTGAACTTCAGCCAAATGTCTGTGCTGTCTTGAGCAAATGAACCCCTCCTATGTGGAAAACTCACTCAGACCAACAAGTCAACAGTCAATGCTGCTGAAGCAAGTAAAAGAAGGAGACAAAACTTTTTAAAAATTTATTCTTTGAGAATTTTTGTACACATAAATAAAGGATTTTTATAGTCTTGGAATTCTAAGCAACAAACCATTTCAGAAATGTTTCTTCTAAAAGTCAAAGTTAAAAATAAAATTATCAAATAATTTCTTTGTATCCAACCACCACAAAAAAAATCTGCTCTTCAAATAATATTTTTATAAAATTATTTTCAAAAGTCTGGTTTGAATATTTGGATATTTGGATTTTAGAGCCTGGAGAAGTCTTATAGCATGGTATTTAATCTCTTAAATGATTTTGGGAAATTGGCTACCACAAATAATAGGGCCAAACTGATAGCCTTAACTCTCAAGAGTGAACTGTTTTCGTTAGGAAGACTTGTCACTTGGAAAGCCCCTAGAGGCCAGGAAAAGACTGAGGGACCACAGTGAGGCCCTTCCGTGGGAGAGCACAGAAGGCGTTAGCTTAAAGGGGTCTAAGGGAACAGTGGAATAGGAAGGGTTAAACTGGGGTGGAAAAGCAACAGCCAGAGTAGAGGAGGAAGCATGGGGAGAGATGAATAACACTAAGAACCTTTCAAAGAGGACACATGGAGACATTTGCTAATATATACAAAGCTACATATGAAAGAGTGAAACTGGAGTTACCCTCTAACACAGCAGTTCTCAACATATGGGTCTTTCTTAGGGGTCTCCTAAGACCGTTGGAAAACACAGATATTTGCATTATGATTCATAACAGTAGCAAAATTACAGTTATAAAGTGGCAACAATAGTAACTTTATGGTTGGGGGTCACCACAACATGAGGAACTGTATTAAAATGTTTTAGCATTAGGAAGGCTGAGAACCACACCACAGATATCTTAGGGTTTCTATTGCTGTGAAGGACACCATGACCACAGCAACTCTTAAAAGGAAATCATTAAATTGGGCTTGCTTACAGTTTCAGAGGTTTAGTCCATTATCATCATGACAAGAAACATGGCAGATGCAGGCAGATATGGTGCTGGGGAAGGAGCTCGGAGTTCTACATCTTGATCTGCTGGCAGCAGGAAGCAACTGCATGCCACACTGAGCCTAGCTTGAGCATAGGAGACCTCAAAACCCACAGTGTTTTCTTCTCCTTTGTCTTTCAAATTAACTAATGGTCTGGCAGGTGCCTTAGTTTAAAACTGTATGCACAAAATGTCATGCTTTCCCACTGGGGTGGGCCTTTTGTTGCCCAGAGCCTCTCAGCACAGTCCAGGGAGCAGATTGTCAGGTCCACATAGGGCTTCTATCTAGATGGTGAGACTCCTACAGAAACTGTACTTAGGCACTGTTGCAGAATCTATAGAGATTCAGAAAGACAGCAAGAGGTTATAAAGGGCCATGTGAGTGGATTTGGCAGGAGAAAAGTAATAATCTTGGAGCTTGCAGGATGAATCTCTCTCTCTCTCTCTCTCTCTCTCTCTCTCTCTCTCTCTCTCTCTCTCTCTCTCTGTGTGTGTGTGTGTGTGTGTGTGTGTGTACATGCTGGCATACACATGCCATATCATACACAAAGAGATCAAAGAACATCTTTGCTCCCACCTTGGTTGAGCCAGGGTCTCTTTGCTGTTCAGCCCTGTGTACACTTAGGCTAGCAATCCAGTGAGCTTCTTCATATTTCCCTGTCTCCACATGCCATCTTGCCACAGCACCGGGGGATTTCATACTCAGGCTACCACCCTCAGCTTTATGTTGGGTCTGGGGATTTGAACACAGGACCTCCTGCTTGCACAGCAAGGGCTTTACCTACTGAGGTACCTCTCCCACCTGATCATCCTGTCTACAGCTTAACCCTCTCCTTTAATATTTCTATGCCTTCCCTGCCTTCTACTTTTTCCTTAGCATGATCTAGCATTGTCCATGTTAGACTTACTTGCATTGTTTGTTGTCTATCTTTTGCAATGAAATGCCATCTCCACAGTACCAGGTGGTGGTGTCTGTTACCATCCAGGGCACGGACAGAGCTATAGGATGGGTAGGAACTCTGTGAAATTGTGTGGATGAATAAATGAATCAGAAAGAAACATGCAGTTAATCACAAGGTGTCTCCCGATATTTTAAATGCCATGACCCATGGAAAGAAAAGTGAGACCTGGTAACTCGAGGGGCCAACAGGGGTGTCCTAAAGGCAAGCTGTCTTGCATTGATCTTAAAATGAAGACCCCAGACCAGGAGCAAGGAGCCCCAGAACCCAGGCTGTCTCTGAAGGATGGCTGTTCTTCCTCTCAGAATCATTCTTCATTTGAATAGGAGAACTTTATTTGGCTTGTGTTCTCTTCTCCATCTTGAGCAATGGTAAAGGTGCGTTTGCTCTGGTGAATGATCCCTCTACCATGGATGAACGCTTTCCTATCTGTGTTCTTCTAATCAGGGTACAGTTACAACACTTCTCCACACAGCAAGCCCATTGTGTCTGTGGCTCCCTCTGCCTTAGCTGGGAGCTCCTGACCCCCTCTGTCACCTCAGCTGGATCGTAGTGTTCTTGCCTCTCTGACATGTCTGAGGCCTTCTCCTTCCTCTGCCTGCCCTCTGGTCTTTGTCTCCTGCTCAGCATTTGGCTAAAACGTTGCTAAAGATTTTATTCACACTGTCTTGTTTTCCAGTTTGCCTTGGAGATCATATCTTATGTCTGTGTCTCCAGCTGTAGATACCAGGAACATGGGGTTCAATGAAAGTGCCTTTGAAGACATACACCCAAGTTCACTCCTTGATGGAAAAGATTCAACGATGCTTGTAGCACTTGCTCTGCTACCAAAAACCTGACAGCATCACTAGACATATTCCATGGATGACAGATGCACAGCAGTTGACAATCCTAAACTGGCTCTAGCTGAGTCCTGTTTGAGGCTCAGAGATTTGCTTTGTAGGTAACTTCCCCTTTTTAAATGATACTCATTGTCTTAATCTTGACCCACCCCAAATTACAAATACTACAGAAGAATCAGAATTCATCCATTACTAATCTTATAACCAGGTGGCTGACTTAGCTCATGCAGCCAGATGAATCATTCCTTTGAACACTTCCAAAAGGTATAGGGATAGACCATTCCTGTGGGAGATGCCATTTATCACATTGCTTTAGGATGCCACATACTGGGAAATATACTTATTTATACCACAAGCTTATTTTTGCACACAACTAGAAATTTATAGAATGCCCCCACAGTTTATATTAAGGGAATTACAAAATAATGTTTTTAATTTGAGAATTTTAAATGCAATTGACTGCCAACTCCTCTCACTCTTGTCTCCTTTGAATTTTCTGTGGGAAAGTACCCAGCAGTGCTGGTGAGAGGCAGTTTTGTCTCATTTTAATTAACAGAGCTGGTCTTTGGGGAACCGTTCCATTACAATGAGCCGTTCTGGGAGGCAACACCTCCCGCCCACCACTCCTGGTGCTTTACCGCAGCAACTCCACACTGAGGAGAAAGCTCCAGGGCAATGCTGGAAGTTTTAATCACAGCTTCTAATTATGAACAATAAGTCACTTCAACCATGTCTTGTGTCTCAAATACAATAAAAGAAAAACTAGCACTCAGCAATAATTCTCAGGCTGATAAAGTTACGCAGACAAAGAGCATGAATTTTGTGCCCCCATAGAGAACATTCTAGAATGCTCTTCTATCTGACTTATAATTAGAGATCATTGGCCAAAGAACAGGTGTTCCTTTAAGCACTAGGATATTACCTTCCAACTATTGGGAGGTTGTTAGGACCCCCTCATGAGTGTTAAGAAATCTTAGCAGCAGAGAGTAACTCTTGGTTTACGGTTGTCAAGCAGGTTGCTGAAAGCCCACCAGCTATGAGTACTGTGGGTGCCTGAGAACCTTTGAAGGAGAGGTCTCTGAATCTAACCATGGCTGCTGATATGATTCTGCTAGTGGCTTCAGATTTTCACTTTCCACTTCTGTGATTTTCTAGATCATATTCTTGGAAGTTGGTATGTGCTGATACTACGAAAACAGTCAACATGCCATACCGAAGAACCCCAACAACGCTTTGTGTTTCCCACAGCCCTTGGACTGCTGTTGCTCTGCCTGGATCACCCAGCCACACTTGCTGCCCGGGTTGACATCCTCAGCTCTGTATTCAGTATTGGCAGAGCAGTGTATGACAGTTGCCTAGCCTATCACAGCCACAAGATATCTGAGACAGTGTCTCTGGCACTTTCTTGATGCTCATCTGAAGGTAACTGTGAACTAGTCACCCACCTAGTGAGACAACAGAACCTCAGATTTATATCACTGTTTTGGTACACGAGGCCCACTCTCCATTTGTCACCTTCTCCCAGCCCCTTGGGCTCTAGTACACACTATTCTGTATTCCAATGTTTTCCTTAACATATGCATATGAGAAGAGACCTGTTCACATTTCCGGATTTGATTTATAATGCTTCATATGTAGTGATGTCTAGTTCCATCTAGTTCCACCTAGTTTCCTGCAAGTGATAGGACACTGTCCTATTTGTGGCCAAATAGACTGTATGTCTTTGTAAGTCACTTTTTCTTTCGTACGCATCTGTGTTGAATCCATAGCTCAGCTACTACAAATACCAATAGACTGGGTGCTGAATGGTCAGTTTGACACACTGCCATTTCCATTGAAGACCTATTTAGATGTGAGATAGCTAGATCAAATGGCAGTTGTCATTTTGTTGAGGACATCTGTGAGTTCACATAAGAGCTGTGCAAATTTGCATTCACACCAGCGGTGTTTATTCTACCATTCCCTCTTTGACAGCCTCTCCAGTACGGTCTAGTCTGACCTTTCAAGGACAGACATTCTGACTGCTATGAGGCATCATCTCAGGATGGTTTTGATTTGCCATTTTCCTGATGTCTAACAGTTAAGCATTTTTCATAAGTGTGTTGATCATTCAAAAATCTCATTTAAGGAGAATTTATTCAACCTTTTCTCATTCTTTAATTGTTTTTGCTACTTTGTTTGGAAAGTTCCCCATATTCTGGCTGTTACCCATCTATCGGATGAATGGATGATGCACTTCTTTCTTATTCTGTAGGCTCTCTCACTCTGTGCACTGTCTTCTTTCCATCATGGAAGCTTATTAGTTTGAGACATTTGTTTCCTTTTGGTTCTGTTGCCTGTACTTTGGGTCTGATGCCCCCAAACCATTTCCTATATGTCTTTAAGTACTCCCTCATTTTGTCTAGAGTTTCAGATTTTGAGGTCTTACTTTTGGATATCTATATCTATATCTATATCTATATCTATATCTATATCTATATCTATATCTATATCTATTACTGAGAACTCAGACTCACACAGGACCGGTGTGTATATCCATATGGTTGATTTATCCCATTCAGCCATTCAAATCATTCTATCTCCCATTTTCAAAATATATAGGGATAGAATTCTCTCTCTCTCTCTCTCTCTCTCTCTCTCTCTCTCTCTCTCTCTCTCTCTGTGTGTGTGTGTGTGTGTGTGTGTGTGTACATATGTGGCCTAGTTTCAGTCTTCTGCATGTGTGTACATATGTTCTTTTTTTGTGGTTGTCAAGTGTTAGTTAACTATAAATTGCATAGCTTGTTCATGGACAATCCATTCTTTTGTTTTGAATTTTGTATCTGATTACATGTTGGCAGTTTTCTGCTTTGATTGACCATCCTAACACGTAGAAGTAGAAAATGGACTCAACTTACCCTATGACCTCCACATATATGTTACAGCATGCATTCCCCCCAACTCATACATATAATTAAACAAATAAATACAATTTTTAAAACTATACTTTAAAAATAGAAGGGAAATGTTCTGAAAACTATGGTTGATTTTGCTTGGCATCTGTGAGTAGACTGCAACAGCATTCTCATTATACTGATTTACATGTTAACAAGGTTCACATGTTCAGGAGCTGGAGGGATGGCTCCATGGTTAAGAGCTTGCTGTTCTTCATAAGACCCAGATTCCATTCCTAGCACCCAAATGGTGGCTCACAATCATCTGTAACTCCAGTTGCAGGGGATCTGGTGCCTAGTCTGGCCTCTGTGGGCACCAGGCACACATGTGGTGCACAGACATACATGCAGGCAAAGCACCCATACATTTAAAAAAATTAGATTTAAAAGACTATCTGAAATGAACAAAGGTACATAGTTTGGAGGGTCTGAAAATTCTTCCATTTTGGAAGAACCAATTTTAACTCACTTTGATTCTTTATTCTGTGGCAGATCCTAGCCACAGATTCTCGGGCCTCCCTCTTCTCTCTCATGCTGGTTTGGTCTGCCACACACGTTACTCATTAACACATGGTGTACTACTCCTGTTCTGACTAAATAATGAATCTACATGACAAGATCCTGCATTGAATTGTGAGTTCATAATTCCTTCTTTTTTTGTTGTTTTTGTTTTTTTTTTGTTTTTTGTTTTTTGAAACAATATGTCAGGCAGCCCAGACTGGCCTCAGACACACTAGGTAGTCAGAGATGACACTGAATTTCTTGTCTCTGTTTCCCAAGTGTGCAGCTATGTGCTGCCAAGCCTAATTTATATTCATATTTCTGAAGCATCTACTAAAATGTTCATATTTATGTCCTATTATCTCATTATTGTTCTTCTGAAAAAAAAACCAAGCATATCATATGTACACATTACATCTTTAAGAAAAATGTATAGATAATTTTGTTTCAGGGTATAAAGAAATCAAGCGGGAATCTTCTCCCTTCTTGACTAATTTTCACAGTGTTAGAAGGTGCTATGTAGAAGAATTTGAGAAGAAGGTGCTCTGTAGAATTTTTCTTCTCTATTCTCAACAGTCTTTCCCAACAGTTAACCCCATATCCTCCAGTACCAACCAAGGTATGCTCGCAATTGTGGCATGACAGTTAGGGGGGAAACCAGTCACTTTATGGTTGCATGTGAGGCCTACTCCACAGAAGGGAACTCAGGCCTAGTATGGTCAAGAGCCCATAGTTCAGAAAGTCATAAGCCCTGGGGAGACCTACTACTGTTGTTTGCTAAATGAAACTGTTGTCAAACTCTGTCATCAATGCTTATCTTTATTCACTCAGAGGTGAATGCTCTTCCAAGCCCGCATCTGGGAACTTTCTTTTTGCTGTAGTCAGCAGCTAATGCAGAGGTCCATAACTGGTCAAAGTGCCGAGAACAGTGCAGTGATCAGTCCCAAAGGAGACCTCTACATGGGTCCCTTCAAGGCTCAAGCAGCATTGCAGAAAAGGGACACAGAAAGAATATAAGAGCTGGAAGACGTGTTGTGGGCTTGGCCTGGTGGTTGCATGGATGAACTCACTGTGGCTGTTGTTAGCTCCCTGCAGAAGACGAGGACTTATCTCGTATGCCCATCACTGTTTCAGCATGGATGAAGGAGCGGCTCCGAGGACCCACCCCACTTTCAGTGACTGCAGGCAGTTCATGAGACCTGGCAAAGCAGTGACTCCTTTTCTTCAGTGGTATAACCACTGGTAAGTCACGCATGCTCCATTAAATAGTTCCTCACCCATACCTCACTCCGTTCAGTGAGTCACACACACAAGACGTAAACGTAGGCAGGGAACTTGTTGGAAAGAAAGAATTTCGACAGGAGAGAGAGGGGGGATGTGAAATGTGAACGATGGGAGGAAGACCAGAATTCGTCATGTTGATGTGTGAAACTGTCAAAAAATAAAAGCATTTTTGCTGATTATTTAATTTAAAGACTATAATATAATTACATCAGTTTCCCCTCCCCTTTCCTCCCTCCTAAACCAACCACACACACCCCTTTGCTCTCTTTCAAATTCAAGGCCTCCTTTTTTCATTAATTTAAATTAATCTTTTAAAGAGAGAAAAAGAGCTGGGCCGTGGTGGCGCACACCTTTAATCCCAGCATTTGGGAAGCAGAGGCAGGTGGATCTCTGAGTTTGAGGCAAACCTGGTCTACAGAGTGGGTTCTAGGACAGCCAGGGCTGCATAGGGAAACCCTGTCTCAAAAAAACCAGAGAGAGAGGGAGGGAGGGAGGGAAGGAGGGGGAGAGAGAGAGAGAGAGAGAGAGAGAGAGAGAGAGAGAGAGAGAGAGGGAGAGGGAGAGGGAGAGGGAGAGGGAGAGGGAGAGGGAGAGGGAGAGGGAGAGGGAGAGGGAGAGGGAGAGGGAGAGGGAGAGGGAGGGAGAGGGAGAGAGAGAGAGAGAGAGAGAGAGAGAGAGAGAGAGAGAGAGAGAGAGAGAGAGAGAGAGATGTATAGGATAGGGTAATACTTATTATGCTTACTGATATTATTTCTGTACAATCTAGTGTGTTCCAAGAAATGGGTGATTCTTCAGATTTTATTTTTAACTGACAAGTAAGACAAAACACAAGAGATCTACAAGAGTTTTATAAGATGCTGTCCTAGAAGCTCTCATCTCCTGCACAGAAAAGCTGACAATTCTCCTGCACTCCCATAGAGTATTTCCTGCATATCATCCAGGTAATACTTTGAAGACATACATACTCTATGTCAGTCATATCCCCCCTTCAAATCTTCACTGGCATTTACCCAGGTGCATTGCAGGAGTTAAAAATGCAGGCAGTACGCCATCTCTGAGGAGTTCTCAGGGATTGCTTGGTTGTGTTGTTAAAGTTCAGCCCTCAGTTTTTCTTAGAGCCTGCTTTCTACTTCCAACAGACTTTCAGATTGCCAGCTCCTTTCTTGCAAGTCTCATATGAAACATTGGTTGCTCTGCATGGTCATTCACTCACTGTGCATATGGACTCACTGTGTATATGAAGGGGCAGCATTTCCCCTCAAGCCATTTTCTCTATTAATAGTTTTATTTACACATGATTTGTTTCCAACCTCTGTGTCCTCCATGTGTAGATTCCATAAGAAAGGCTGTTTTCTTCAAAACAAATATATTTCAGTTTCTATGAAAGTACCCACCCAACATAAATGGTATTACATAACTGGGAACCATCAGATTGGCAAGTACCACACAACAGTGGACTTTGCATCTATCTTGGGGTAGATAAGTAAGAACAGACTGTCAGGTTAGAAGCAGTTAACTTTAAGCTATTGCTTAGTAAAAGATGCCATCTCCACTTCTCAGCTGGAGCTGTTTGGAAAACCGTGCTCCAGGTGCCACAGACGAACCTGGGTAGGGCAATGGGGCGCACCTTATCCTCAGAGCTTCCTGGCCCAACCCCTGGTCCCTGATTCCTCACATCCATTACACTGAAGGAATTGAAAATGGCCAGAAATTCTCTCCCTCTCCTGTTCTGATTGCCCCACCCCCGACCTCTCACCAAGGACTCTGCTAACTAACTCGTGGCTTCTCCAATTTTTAGCTTCCCAGGCATTGACTCTCCAGCTGGGGCTCACTTCCCGCTACCAACCACTTTCCTCTTCTAGATGCGTTCTCTCTTTGCTTTGGTGAACTCTCATTTTGATGAGGGCCAGACTTTGAAGTATCGATCTACTTTTCCTGTCCTTGCAGTTTGAGTGACTGCTTCCCTACTTGATATCACCTCTCCTCACCATTCCTGTTGTGTCTAATGCCTCACTCGTTGACACTGTCCTCTGCCTTCCCAACTCTATTGAAGAAACAGTAGCCACCAATCAAACCTGTGGCTTCCTTTGTAGAGTTTGATCTCATGTGAATTCTGGGGCTTTGGGATTAAGCATGTGTTTTGCTCACAGGCATCCAGCTCTGTGTGTATGTGTGTGTGTGTGTGTGTGTGTGTGTGTGTGGTGTGTGTGTGTGTGTGTGTGTGTAATCTCCCCATTGAGTTGCTTTGACATGTTTATGAGACATCAATTGATCACATAAATGGAACTTATTTCCTTCATCTTCCCTTGCGTCAACCCAGCATTCCCTCAGATTATTGTAGGTTTTTAGTAAATGGAACTCGGCAATTGTGAATCCTGCAAGTTTTTTCTTTATTGAGATTAAAATTGGCCAGTTTAAGCTCTTTGCATTTCTATTTAAACTGTAGTGCAGCATGTCAATTTCCAAAGAAAATATTCTGAAGGCTGGCAAGATGGCTCAGTGGGTAGAGGTACTCGCTATCAAGCCTGATGACCTGAAATCAGTACACGGGGACCTACACAGAAGAGGGAGAGAACAGTTACAGTTACCTTCTCCTCTGACCTCCACATATATGCTATGGTATGCATCTACACACACACACACACACACACACACACACACACACACACACACACGAATGAATAAACAAATAGAGTTTTTAAGACTGTACTTTAAAAATAGAAGGGGAAATGTTTCTGAGAACTATGGTTAGTTTTGCTTTGCCTCTATGAGCATTCTCATAATATTGAGATTTATATGTTAACAAGGTTCATGTCTTAGGGTTTCTGTTTCTGTTGCTGTGATAAACATCATAACCAAAAGCAACTTGGCAAGGAAAGGGTTTACTTCAGCTCACAATTCTCAAGTAACAGTCCATCACTGAGGGAAGCCAGGGCAGGAACTCAAACAAGGCAGTAACCTGGGGCAGAAACTAATGCAGAGGCCATGAAAGGGTTCTGCGTACTGGCTTTCAAAGCCTATTCAATCTGCCTTCTTATACCACCCAGGATCACCTAACCACCTCAACCACCACACAAGAAAATGGACCAAAGTGATGAGACTGCAATCTTCAGTCTTCGAAGCTATAAGCTAAATAAACACCTTTGCTTTGAGGAGGGGAGGTGGCGGGTAACGCAGGCCTGGCCACAGGCAAATCTCATGGAGACACTGCATTTCCTCAACTGAGAGTCCCTCTTCGCAAGTGACTCTAGCTTGTGTCAGGCTGACACAAAAGTGGCCAGAGAGTGCATCTGTTTGCATGTCTGTTCATCCAAAACTTTGGGTTTCCTGTGATTACCGAACTCCGGGTGCCTTTCCATTCGGCTTCACTGGCTCCCCACTTCCTCCGCCTTCATTCTGTGGTCAGGTATCTGTAGTGTCATATAACTGAAGGAGCCATTCTATACCTGGACTTTATTAACCTATCCATGAATCAACTTATTCCATCCTTTCTTCAAAGCATGTTTGGTATATGTGATCAGCTACTTCCAAATTCAGCCAGTCCTCCATCTCTGTGTGGGCTTCACATTCATGGATTCTACTTGCAGTAAAAACAAAAAACAAACAAACAAAAAACCCCAGTAAACAAAGTATCTGTACTGGGTGTGTATAACTTTTTTCATAACTTTCCCTTAACCAGTGCGGTATAACAATTCCCACAGCACCTACATGGCCTTGAGTATTGTAAGTCAGTGATACTTTAGAATATATGAAAGGATGTGCAGAGGTTTTTCATTTTTATTTTTTTGTTTTTTGTTTTTTTGAGACAGGGTTTACTCTGTGTAGCATTGTACCTTTCCTGGAACTCACTCTGTAGCCCAGGCTGGCCTCGAACTCACAGAGATCCACCTGCCTCTGCCTCCCAAGTGCTGGGATTAAAGGCATGCGCCACCACCGCCTGGTGCAGAGCTTTTTATGGAAATGCTATACCTAATTTTACATTAGAGACATGAGCATCCATGGATTTGAGGGCGCTGGGGCATGCACTGTCATTCTCTGGTAACATGGAGAGACAACTGCCTATGATGTCCAATCTTTCTCTATTTAAACATGCATTAGCAAATGAAAGTGAATTCACTTGCAGCTGCTGATGTTATTTTTGTCAATTTATAACAAAAATGCCAGAAAAAGGAGGGTCATCTCAACACGTGGAAGTATACATTAATACATTCATGCTGTTGATGGGAAACACAAGCAAACAGGTGCCTCCCTGAGAGAGAGTCAGGCCTGGCCTCCCAACAGAAGGGAACACTGGGAATGAGCACGGGCTGCTCTCAGCACAGTGGCCAACTGCCTGCTGCCTCCCAGATGGGAGAATTCTCATTCACTGTGCACCCGCATGGCAACACTAACAGAGGCCAGCTCCCCTGCCTGCCTCTGCTCTGATGGTCCATACTCACCAGTGGGTTTAGAAGGAAATTCCATTTTCACGTCTTCCTCTGGGGAGACTGCCTAGGCACTGAAAATCGTGTCCTGTCAGGAGGTGATGAGATGCCAGCTTGTCCTCTCCTCCTTCTCCTGGAGCAGCAGACCAAGGCCTCAGTGTCCGACACCAATCAGAAGAAATTGCCGACAGTGCAGATGTTATTGTTTGCTTGACAGCCATCAAATAAGGCATATGCCACAGTGAACACAGGGAAGTTGTAAAACTTTAATTAAAATAAAAGCCCTCCCCGCCGTGGGGAACACTCAGAGACCTAATTTTCAGATCTCTCTTTGTAATTATAAAACTGAAGCATGCTTGCCTTGAAAAGCTGAAATTAGAAAATCTAATGATAAAAATTAAAGTTCATATAATAGTCTCATGGCCTAGAAACAATTAATGCTAGAACTTTGGTATGTTCTAACATCTATCTATCTGTCTACCTATCTACCTGTCTATCTATCTATCTATCTATCTATCTATCTATCTATCTATCTATCTATCTATCTACCTATCATCTATCTAATCTGTCTGCTGTCTGTCTCTGTCTATCATCTATCCATCCATCTATGCATTGGTCCATCCATCCATCTGTCCATCTATCTATCTTCTACATATTTATCATCTATCCATCTATGTATCTATGTATCATCTACATGTCTATTTATCTAATCTATCTCTCCTTGGTGTGTGTGTGTGTGTGTGTGTGTGTGTGTGTGTGTGTGTGTGTGTGTGTGATTACAGAATACTCCTTGTAGTCTAGGCTAACTTCAAACTCTCTATTTTCCTGCCCCAACCTCCTGAGTGCTGGGATTATAGAGATGTACCACCATGGCCATTTGTGAATATTTTCGAAGTTAGTATATCTAAAGATTAGTGTGTTCTGGTTTTATCACTTAGCATTCTTACAGCATCACTTATGAAACTATTAGTATTTATTTGCCATGTAAATTTTCATGTGTTGTTTTATGCTGTGTTCTACTTGTAGCAATTAATTTCATGCCAACTCTAGTATGCTCCCTTTAGCAAAGATAGTTGTTGTCCCCCTTAATTACTGTATGTAGTACATTTTTTTGGGTTGAAGCTACTGGTTCAAAGTTTCCCCGTAATTTTCTGAAAGGTGCCAATTACAATGAACAAATTCTATTTTCACTTAATTGTATTTTAAGCTGCATTTCTTTGCTAAATACCATTGAAAACACTTTTTTTGCATGGTATTTTTTTTTTACTGAAAATGCATTTGTGTTTTTCTGTTGTCTTTTATAATCTTTACATTATCTCACTCCTAAATGGGACCTGGATAAGTATCTAGTGGTAGCCTTCAAATATTAGTGCAATTCCTTATCATATTTTTAATGTTTTCATTTATTCTTTGAGAGTTTCATACTTTTATAATATTCTTTCTTCTCCTCCAATCCATCCTAGACCTTCTCATACCTCTCTACCCAGCCAGTTCCATATTCTTTCTTTCTATTAAAAACAAAAGCAAAACAAAAAAAAGAGTCCATTTTGTGTTGGCCAAATACGCCTAAACATAGGACCTGCCCTGGAGTGTGATGCTACATTGAAGAAAAGTGATTTTTTTTTCCTTTCCCAGTATCCATTGTGAATAGTTTCTTGGTTAGGGGCAGAACTTGGTGTCCACTTTCTCTTCTTCATGCTGGGCATGCTGTTGGTTTGAACCTCTGCATGTCCTGTGTGTGCTGGCATGGCCGCTGTGAGTTCAAATGGGTATCAGTCCTCTTGTGTCCAGAAGATTCTCTTCTGCCCACCACCACTGGCTCTTACAGTTTCCCGCTGGCTTTTACAACCTCCCCCTACCCAAGATCCTCAAACTTGAGAGGAGGGGTGCAACATAAGGATTTCATTTATGCTGAGTGCTCCAGTCTCTCTATATATACTCCGTCTTCATTGCAGGTCTCCGTGTGATCATAGTTTGCCAGATATTTTACAGTGTTTTGACATTGCTTAGGCAATGTTTTGAAAAATTGATGTTTTCAGTTTTACAAAGGTAAAGTGACCATCTCCTTTCACAAATATTCACAAAACAAAGCTGATGTGATTTCCTGAAGTATGTATTACTCATGAAAACATCTCACTAATGTTATAATTTCCTATAATTTTATTATTTGGGATTTTGAGAATTTTCACATAAAAAAATCTCCTTTTTATAAGTATAATGTATGACATAAAATGACAGGAAAGTCAATGACCCAGGCAAAACTTGGGGTCACAGCTATTGTTCTCATAACCTCTGTCAAGCAGAGCCTTGCTAATTCTTCATCCACTGAAACCATGACCAGGCCTCTCAGACCTCCAGACTGAGTGTGCGTTGTGTTTTGACACCCACACGATTGTGAAAACTGTGTCTCCTCCTTGGGAAGGCTCCATAGGTCTCATGAGTGACCACTCACTATGACACCTGCCTCTGCTAAGTACTACACGTGCTGGGCCTGGTCCTTCAGAGGGCCGGGAGCTGAATGACAAGTGGCCACATTGACCTAGAACTGTGTGTACATACTGAGACTGAGATGAGGCCTGTGCCCTCCAGGGGCAGAGCCTAATGCTGTTTGCAGGATAAAGAAATGTCTCATAAGCTGAAGGCGCTGGTGCAGACCTGGGGTAAGGCCTCTCTGGGGTAGATGGTCGAAACTTGAACCCAGCCTGAGCTTCCACATTTGCATATCTATATTATGAGTAATAGCACTGCTCGGAAGTGCCCCTGCTGCTGGGGCAGGCAGCCCCAGATCTACACAGCCAGGGCATTTCCCACTGCAGTGCCTCATATGACTGAGAGATGTGACAGTCAGTGTCCAGGTGGTTTGGGAAAGCGGTGCTTCCCGGTTTGCCTGTCTAGCAGCTGAGATCATCACTATATAATAATGAGCATAGGATAATCCACAAAGGAGAAAAATAGACAGAACCAGACAGTCCTGTCCAGCTGTAGAGATGAAAGGAGCTCTTTCTAGGTAAGATATGATTTAAGGATGAACTTGGCAGCCGGGGAGACGATGCATGCAGTGGTCAAGAACACTGGCTGCTCTTTCAGAGGACCGCAGTTCCATTCCCAGCATGCACATGGCAGCTCACAGGCATCTGTAACTCCATTTCCAGGGGAGACCTGATACCTGCTTCTGGTCTCTATGGGTGCTGCACGTACTTTGTGCACATGCACACATGCAACTAAGCGTGCATACACATAAAAAAAAATCTTCTTATAAAAAGTACAAGTGGAAAGCAAGAGTACCGTGGAAAATGGGCTGTCACTCTTGAGAAAAGGGGACGGGTGGGTTTCCAAGATGATAAATAAGAAAGCTGTCTCTCTGTCCATTCTTCCTGATGCCATTTTGATCATTTTTACTGTGTTCTTCAGGAGACACAGTAACTGTCTCATGCTTGCCTTTGCCTGTTAAAAGCAGAAGTGACGAGTGTGAATGGCTGTGTAAGGCCTTCCTATGCTCTGTTAAGCAGGCAGAGTTGGGCTCTACACCTCCTGACTCTCTCATCCCGAAGATCACAGTGCTTTTTCAGAATGCTTTGAACACTCTCCAAAGGCAGCCTTATTCAGCCCAAGGATGGGGACGTAGTTAGGCCAGGATGTGGGGAGGGTACAGAGGGAGAGGAAAGGCCAGCGACCTCCAGGAACCTTGTCCTGTCATGTATTAGTCGGGGGCTTGGCTGTAGATATCGTCTGCTGGACCTCTTGAACTCTACATTTGTGGGATTAAGGGGCTAGGAACCAGGGACGTCAGAGAATGAGATGTCAGACTTCAGAGGAAGTGTTTTACCCACACCCAACAAGCAGGAGCCACAGGGAGCATGGCTCTGCAGATGTGGTATACGGCATGTGGGTCCAGCAAAGGCTCTGGTGACCGCAGCATTTGTTTCAGCAGCTGGGATATGGAACAAGAGGAGGGAGTGGGCAGATCCAGATAGGACAGGCTCACTGACATCACCCAGACACCACCGAGCTGTGCCCAACATTTTGAGCTATACTTATGTCAAAAAGTTAACTAAAAATAACATTGAAAATTGCACAAGGAAAAATTTAATTTTACTATACATTTTTAATTTACTAAAGCAAGGCATGATTTCAAAAAATGTGTCCGAGTTTTCAAGAAAAGTTTGGACAGCCAGGTCCAGAAGCACAGACAGCTGAGAGCCATGCATGCGGTCAGTGCTGAGCTGTGCCCCAGGGATGCCGCCTGAGCAATGACTGAGCCAGCAGGTTTAGGGGGAAAGATGGACCCCAAAGAACTAGCATCCCAGAGGAGACCTTGAGACATCTGTCACTGGGTGGAGTGGAGCTTTCTCTGCCTGTGTCTTGTTTTGGAGAACATGTCTTCCAAGGGAAATTAAACACCCCAGGCTAGAATCTCATCCGAGTGAAGATTCCAAATTTGTACTCCACATGAGGTGTTGGGAAGTGTAATTGGAGGAATTAATATTAAATTTGGTCCTTGGCCAGTGGTACTGCTGAGCCATCTGGAAGAATTAAATGAAAAGCTGAACTAAATGGAGGCTGTTGCACCCGTGGAGGCTTCTGTGAACTTGACACACACAAAACAATTACCACTTCAAAATGAAAGAAGTCACCCATGGAAGAACCCTCTATCAAAATTCTGTGGGAAGTACACGCCGGGGTTCAGGTGCCAGAGGAACTTCACATTACAATATAATAACTTCAGAATCTCTGACAGCAAACAACCTGTAAATGATGACAGAGATGACGGTGCCTCTGTGTCCTAGATCCCACCACTTGAGACCTAAGAGGCAGAAGGTTCCTGAGCTCATGGCCTGCCTAGGATGCACAGAAAGAGACCAGTCTTGGCTACAGACTCAGGCTGTAAAAAATGAATGCAGGTTATGTAAACTGTAAGGATATGTTACATAAACTATATTTAAGAAGAAAAGAATTGTGCTGAGTTAAAAATAACCTTACAAACAAGAAGGAAAACTAAAATTAGACCTCAAACTCACACAAGAACAACAACAAAAAATTTAAGTGGAAAAAAGACCTAATTAGAAATATAAAACTTTCAAAGCTTTAGAGTTCTGGTTTCCACTCACAGCTGGAGAAAAACTGAAAAACAGTTGTTCCTATTGTTACAAAATCAGCACTGGGCTGATCACGAGTCCCTACTGTTCTGAGTTCTTGGGTCAGCAAGCAAACAAATAACCCAGGATTGGGGAGAGAGCAGTGTTCTCAGAAGAGATCAGTCCCCAGCACCTGCAGCCTCTTGATGTCCATATATATATATATATATATATATATATATATATATATATATATATATATATGTTAAAGCACAAACTCAAAGACTGAAAATACAAACAACGAAGCATTCAGAAGTTTATAAAACTCAGATGCATACGTCACTAGAGAGTCAGTAAAGAGACAGGAGGATGTGGGAAATATTTTAGGAAATAATTGACATTTTCTGAAATCTCTTACAAACACCAAACCAGAGACTTGTGAAACTCAGAAACATTATCAAGCTGCATGCTGGAAACAAATACAGCCATACCAAATAGTTCAGACACGGGATCCCAGCATCAGGACGCTGGAGCAGGAAGGCTGCCGTGAGCTCTATACTGAGACACCATCCCAGGAAAATAGAACTGAGGGTACAGCTGTACGCTCATGCGACTCTAGTTTCCTGATTTGTGACAAAGGTGCCAATGAAATGACAATGTCTACATTGCAATGAAAGACAGTGTCTCCAACAAAGGTGCTGGGGAATGAACTGGTTTCAACATGCGTGAAATGAAATGAATCTTGTCTCTGGTTGTGCACAAAACTCAAATCCTTCAAGGCCTTCATTTTGGACTTAATTTTTTTTTTGACTTTTTGAGACAGGGTTTCTCTGTGTAGCTTTGTGCCTTTCCTGGGACTCACTTGGTAGTCCAGGCTGGCCTCGAACTCACAGAGATCCGCCTGACTCTGCCTCCCAAGTGCTGGGATTAAAAGCGTGCGCCACCACCGCCCGGCCTGGACTTAATTTTTTTAAGAGTTCCATCTTTGATTGTCAGCCTTAGAGCTGCCTCCTTTTATTCTCTGTTTTGTGTAAAAAGACAGTGTGTGAGAGAGAAGGAGTTCTTTGACAGACCTGCCTTCTGAGAGTCCATGCACACTTTATGAAATCCCGTGACCTCTTCTACGAACATGGTCACTTTCTTCCTTATGAGAGCCAACCAACAGGATTGGTTTTACTCTCTCTTGGTCCTGATCTTGGATTTCCAGACCTGCATGTAGTTAAGTGTCCATCTACATTTCAGCAACAGTGGAAGGGAGCGAGTCAGCCATCCTCACTCCTGATGACAAGGGAGGGTTCTGAGCCCAGAGCACGGCTTGGAACCTCGTTCATCCCTTTTCTACAAATATTTCATACGGGCAGAAAAACTACCTGTCAATATTTCAATGTGAACTCATTCACTTGATGTTTACATTTCTACTCAAACACTGGAAACTGTTTTTTGGTTTTTTGTTGTTGTTGTTGTTTGGTACCAACCTCCTCCAGTCAAGTTTAAAATGACAGCATAATAATTCAAAGTGAACTACAAGCTGGCTGCTATTTACATAAAACTCCCATAATTCAAAGGAACAATGATACTCGGTCTTAGCTCCCTGCATATTTGTAGAGCAGAAGAACTCATGACATGTTCACCGGAGCAAATTTCTTTACAGGCAAATTTTAATTAATTAATTAGTCAATTGATCAATTAATTGTGTTCTTTGGTGATGCAATGCATGTATAATAACATATTCTGATTGTTCTCACCCCATCCCCTCCTACCTTCCTTTTCCCCTGTCAATCCCCACTTATCTCTAAAGTCCCTTTCACATATTGGTGTCTTCCCAGGTCATTTTGTTCTTATAATTTCTGAACTTCATGATGGGTGCCATTGGTGATCTAATCAGGATTTTTGCCTGCATACATATGGGGGGGGGTGCTGCTGGTCTGACCTTTCATCCTAACAGCACCTGCCTCCTGTGATTTCTGCTTCCACAGAGCTAATGAGTTCTTCCCTTGAAAGGGTTCAGTGTGCCATGGAACAGACTCACCATCATCCTCTTGATGTCCATCTGAAGCCAACCGTGCTTATTTCCCACTCTAATAAGTCAGTATGACTTGAGATCCATCCATCCTTATAGCTCAAGGATGCACTCTGAGTCATCTGTTCATCTAAACTAGTGCTCATATATCTGATATTCTGCTGGGAGCTGGGGATGCAGACATGAGATGCTGCATTGTCCAAGAGTTCTTTGCTCCAGAGGTCAGATGTTGAGGAAGAGCATTTCTAGAGGCAGGAGAGACTACCGAGTAGGGTTTCTACCTCATTTAGCAAGGGTGTGGGGGGCTACTTGCAGAGCCTTGTCCAGGAGGCTGAGGCTGTGGAAGAATCAACTACTAAGGAAAAGTGGGGAGAAGGTTTTGGGTACTAAGTGCCAAGGTTCAGGGGTGATCAAGAAAAGTCTGTGCTCAGTCTTCATCTCAGAACACTGGAGTAGTGATCAAAACAAGGCTGAGAACAGAGGCAGCATGGCACCCTGCAGAGGGACAGCAGTCAGAGACCAGAAGAGCTACTGACTTCATAATCAGGGGGAAAGTGGATATGGTTTAACTTTTACAAAAATAATTTCTCCATCCTTTGCGGCATGTCAGTCTCACGCTGCACTCTCACATCCCTCTCTCTAGGCCTGTGGAATAGAATGCATGAGACACTGCACTGAGCATACACATGGCCTCTGGAGCTCGGGCCTATCCACTATGCAGTACTGACACCCCCCTGTCATTCTGCAGATTTGAGGCTTTCCTCAAATGTGTGTGCATGTGTATATGTGTGTGCATGCATGTGTGCATGCATGTGTATGTACGCATGCATGCATGTGTGTGTGTGTGTGTGTTGCATTAGACTGAAAGATCTACCACTGAATCCTCATCATATTCTCTCCCAGACTTTCTTCTTGGGGTATACTTGAAAGCAAAGCTAATGCTGTAAGTAAGATTCATTTATTCTCTAGGTGTTTTAGATAAACTTATTTTTTACAAAAAAAAAAAGGCTAATTTTAAAACCATAGGCTGGAGAGGTAGGTTTGTGTTGGTAAAGTGCTTGCTGTACTTATATGAGGACCTGAATGTGAATCACCAGAACCCATGTAAAGCTGCAACATGTTTATACTCTCAGAGCCATAGGGTAATGGGAGATGAATTCCAAGAAACTGGGCCAACTAGTTTGGTGTACACAACAGTGATCCTGTCTCAAACAAGAAGCCTGACATCTAATTGTTTTCCATGTCTGTGCTGTGTCACACACACACACACACACACACACACACACACACACACACACAAACACACACACACACACACACACACACCACATGCATAGCATGCCAAAACACATGCACACAGGTACACACACATACATACTACACAGCCATGTACAAGCAAAACAGTAAAATCCCACAACTGTCAGCAAGTGGACCTGTACAGGTGAATTCAAGAACTGTTTAGTTGACAAGAGAATGCTACAATGCTCCAGATTATTTAATCAAGAAAGTAGAACATGTCCTGAAACATGACCACCCCATACTCAAGGCATAGGAGATTAAATGCATATCAAGTCACCAAGGCCACCGTCCACGTTGTCCCAGCATCTGTATCACACACGCTCCCACTCATTATTCCTGGCTGCTCTCTGCTGCAGGACTCATCCCTGATTGAGCTGAACCAGAAGGCACCTCTAATGTCTCTTCTGCTGAAACAGACAGAAGGAAGTCTGAAGCATTTGAGGGTACATTTGAGGAAAGAGAAGCATGAAGTTTGGCACCCGAGCTACAAAATGGATTTAAGAGTGAGAAAGTCCACATTCTGGTACCTGGTGGTCATCTGCTATGACTGAAATTCCCTCCATAGAACTTACAACTTCACTGTGAACATGAGTCTGTATTCCAAGCAGCAAAAGCTTGGAGTAGAAAAGTGAAACAAGACACCTCCCTTTCTTTTCCTCCATTCCAAGGCTGGAGACTCAAAAGGGTTGAGAAGTGCAGATGTGGAAACTTGCATCTCATGCACCTTGGGTTGACATCTTGGGAGTTCAAGGTGATCTTTGTAGACAGCCTCTGTATGCTCACTCCAGAGTTGCACAGTAGAGTTCTCTTCTGGGATGCTGCAGGAAACCCACTGCATATTTCACTGCCCGTGAGAATTTACTTGACTCGTTTCTTCCCGTGGTTCTCAAGTCAGGTTCCCATGGTCTCCTGAAAATGGTCCTGTGTGACAAAGACGATCCAACCATGTACTTCTCACCAGGGCCACTCATCCCAAGGCTACCCCATTGTCTCTGTGCCACAAAATGATGTGAGTGCAGCCTGCTTCACAGCCACTCTCCTGCTCGAAATCTACCTTGTCCCTTGAATGATAAAGCAGAGCAGAAACTGGAGGGCAAAGGGAAAAGGAGATGCACACTTAACCTCATATTTAAATATTCAGTTACCTCCTCCTCCTGAATCATAGGAGATTTACACTCTCCTTGAGCTCCATGTTCTCCTTTCAACTCACCACCAATGGGCTCAGATAGCAGCTGCAGGTTAAGGGAAGGCTCTGTATTTTCCTGAGGGGCATCAGTAAATGGCTCCTTACCATTCTGGCCATTATATCACGCCCTGTGACATGAATCGCTCAATGGTCTTACTAATTAAAAACAAACCAGGAGCCTCATATTGGGGTAAATTCTGAAATATCAGAGAGACAGAATAAGCCGCAGCTAACCTCACCTTGCCAACTTCTCAGCCAATCCTGTTTCCTCAAACTGGAAACTTCTGAGTCCTCATCTGAATGGATCTCAGCTGAACTGCTGCTAAAAGCCTAAAATCCTCTAGTTCCTGTCTGCTTCCTACCATCACTTCCTGGGGTTAAAGGTGTGTGTCACCATGCCTGGCTATTTCCAATGTGGCCTTGAACTCACAGAGATCCAAATGGATCTCTGCCTCCTAAGTGGCACCATTTTATGGTCTTTATGTCTGTCTAGTGACTGTTCTGTTCTTTGACCCTAGATAAGTTTATTAGGATGCACAATACATTAGGGGACACAATATCACCACAATGCCCCATCTTTCATAATGAAAACCAGGTTCAAAGTTTTAATTCTGGGAGATAATGAGCAACTCAATAGGAATGTTTTTCTTCATGTAGGATATGTAAGGTAAATGTATTTCTGACAAGTAATAGGATATTCAAGGTAATTGTATTTCTGACAAGTAGAGATTTAAAACACACACTCTTAGCTAAAATTCCAGAGATATCTTAGTACTGAAGGTTTACAGAAAGAATGACAGGAGAGAAAACAGAATGATGATGGTGGTGATGATGGTGATGGTGGTGATGAGGGTGATGATGGTGGTGATGATGGTGATGGTGATGATGATGATGGTGATGGGGGTGATGGGAGTGATGATGGTGATAGCTATTATGATAATGATGATGGTGATACTCTTGATGTAATAGTGATGTAATAGTGATGATTATGATTATGGGGTTAAGGATGAAGACAGTGATGAAGATTTTGATGGTGGTGGTTACAAGAGCAATAATGATGCTGATAATAGTCGTGGTGATGATAAGGACATGATAACAGCAATGATAATGACATTGATTATCAGGACAGCTAACACCTGGAGAGCAGGGGCTCTTATGGGTATATGAATGTTATGATCATAAGCCACATGGGTCCTCATAACTCCATGATTTAAATGCTAGATTTTCCCCACATCACACATGTGAGAAATTTGAGGCAATGTCCGTATCTGAATGTCTGTGAGTTTATTTTGGAGGTATTTTGTCTCTTCTGATCAGTACTCTTCAATGGGCATGCAGGAACATTCTCTGGACATGGCTATGAACAGCCCTTCCAGCCAGAGGAACAGTTAGAGATCATGATCAAATGCACAGGGAAGTTAACTTATTGCCCTGCAAAGAACCTAAGAAGACAATGTGATGGCTCCAGATGCCCAGGTGTAAGTTTTTTGAAGCTGAGGGTGTCTTGGATACAAAAGTGAAGAGTAGCTTTTGTTTCTGAAGTAGGCCCTGCATTGACCTTGCCAACTCACGCTTGTTTGCCAGCCGTCAAAGACACCATGGCAAGGGCTGCTGTTCTGTGCAGACTTGCTCAGTAAAGTAGGTGACTTCTGTTCTCACAATCTGAGTCAAGTAGGATTTGAACTCAGTACTTTACTGCCCAAGTTTATGAAGTTATTTTTGTATTTGGGTAACATCTCACAAAAGCCAATGTTTATGTCCCATCAGAAGTCATCAAAGTGACTGATGAAATGGCTGAGAAAAGAATCCAGTAGTTCCCAATTAGTATTCTCTCTCAAGTTTCTATAAGTGGAAAATATCTCAGTAGAAGTGCTTGTTTACACCCAAAAGCACGCAGAAGTGAGGAAGGATTCTGACTTTCAGATAACACAGTGAACTTCCATAATGATGATACAAACTCAGCTTGTCTTATATCATTTCTGTAGTAATAGACATGTTCTGAGGATGGCACAGACTTGGAGGTAACCTGCACCTTAACGAGACATCAGGCATTATCTCACCTGTCTCTACCAAACACTACTAAAAGAAAAATACAGTAAATGTGTGCTAGGGCAGAATGCCACTATTCTAGTCATTTATTCTGTGTCAATAGAAAAATGATGCATAGATGAACTGGTAAAGAGTTCCTTTGCCTCCTGCATCTCCAATGTTTATCCCACTCTTATGTCCTTCTTTAGGATCTGGGACTGATGTGTACAAATCAGCCCCAGGAGAACCTGATGGAAGTGTAGCCTGACCCATCAGCTGCAAAGGTGTCCTCACTCTGCCTTCCCTGGTTATACCTAGCCTCAGACAAGTGTCCATTCTTACATCCCCCACCCTGCACAGCTCGCTTCCATCAATCTGTGGGTTAGCTTAGGTGGTGATCTTTCTACTTTGGCTCAGTAGCGGGAAGAGTTGGACTACAAATTCTTTAAAGTCAATCATGTTTTTGATTTGGTGCCCTAGAACTAAAAGATCCATTTTGGCTTATAGCAGAATTGGTCTGTGAATTGTGACTACTAGTCCCTAGACCAGAGACAGATCCAAGGAAAGCCTTTTTAATGAGCAAATTAAATGAGCTATGAGCCAGATAACCTTTCAAGAACTCAGCTTGCCTGCTGTTTTTATAAATCAGCATGTATTTACACATTTCTAAGGAGTATACATTCTTTTCCAGTGCTTTCTCCAAGGAAACACTGAGTCTGCTTGCTATGAATGAATCTTTCTTGATACCCTATCTACACTGACAGTGTTGGTGATCCTGCTTACCTTGTTGAACCAGTATACTGCATTTTAATGGACAGTTTACAAGTTGGCCTTTATTTGCATGGGATGTGATGACAAAATACTACAGGGTGGGTGGCTAAGAAATCATGTGCTCATTTTTTTGTACTTCACAGTCCTGGAGTGTGGAAATCCAAGATTAAGGCCCTGACCTATCCAGTTCCTAGGGAGAGCCCTCTTTCTAGCTTGTAGGTGGCCACTCTTAATGTGTCTTACATGGCCTTTTTCCATGCAAACATGCAAGCGGGAGGCAGGGGTGAGGAAGAGAGGGAGAGGAGAGTATTTTCTTAAAAGGTTAATGGGGTCTCGACGTGAACTGATATACAAACTGCGCTATAAAAGTTGCCTTAAATATAAGGTGAGCACTTAACTCAAGAACAGAGAGGGAGAACAAGGAAAGAGAAACCATGCTAAATGAAGACCCCATGGGAATAGGAAGAAGCAAAGTGCTATAGAGGTTCCCAGAAATCCACAAAGATACCTTCACAACAGACTACTGGCAATGGTCAAGAGAAAGCCCGAACTGACCTACTCTGGTGACCAGATGGCCAAACACCCTAACTGTCATGATAGAACTCTCATCCAGTGACTGGTGGAAGCCAATGCAGAGATCCATGGCCAGGCCCCAGGTGGAGCTCCAGAAGTCCAATCATTGAGGGATTATATGAGCGAGAATTGTTGAGACCATGATTGGAAAAAGCACAGGGACAAATAGCCAAACTAGTGGAAACACATGAACTATGAAACAGTAGCTGAGGAGCCCCCAACTGGATCAGGCCCTCTGGATAAGCGAGACAGTTGATTAGCTTGAACTGTTTAGGAGGCCCCTAGGCAGTGGGACCAGGTCCTGTCCTCAGTGCATGAGCTGGCTGTTTGAAACCTGGGGCTTATACAGGTACACTTGGCTCAGCCTGGGTGAAGGGAGGAGGGGACTGGACCTGGCTGGACTGAATCTACCAGGCTGAGCTGAATCCCCAGGGGAGTCCTTGCCCTGGAGGAGATGGGAATCGGGGGTGGGTTGAGGGAAGGGGCTGGGGGGGGGGTGCGGAAGGAGGGAGGACAGGGGAATCCATAGCTGATATGTAAAATTAAATTAAATTATAAAATAAAATAATTAAAAAAGGTTCGTGGGGTCCTACTGTTCCCACCACTGTCCCTCTAAACACCACTACAAGGTGGACTGCGGCATCAGCATGGGAACCTGAGGAACAGAAACATTTAGTTTTTTACATAGTGATGCATCTCAGAGGAATTCTTCTGAATTTTCCTGAGCAAACAGAACATCAGATCTGTGGTTGGTGGTCCATACATTCTTTGCCATGGTAACAGTCTCTCTTCGCGGTGCCGTCTTCACCTGCATTCTGTTTCTGGAAATCTGTTTGACCCTAACTCCATCACCTCGGAAAAGCTACCACATTCCAGTGCCAAGTACCAGTTTTCCTAACTGTAAGTCAAGAGGGTTGCCTTAAATATCTCTAAGATCTTTCTCTAAAGGACCTTGATATTAAAGGTCTTTAATGAAGAACTGTATATCTAGGAGGATGGTGGTCAAGTCCCACCCTAGCAGAGGAGCAACTGGCAATTGGTGGCTGCTGGGGAAGGCAGAGTCTATTTTCTTCGCAGATGCAGCCCTGAGAGGCTGTCCACGCTCCAGTAGATGGTTCTACATACATACTCAGGCAACATTAAGTGGACTCAGTGGGTTTTTTAAGAGTACAAGAAGTTGGGAAGGTGAAGTAGTGGCGCGAACTGAGGAGAAATTGATTGGAATGAGAAGGGGGATGGCTTTGATCAAAACACATTACACTTTGAGAAAGCGAAGTTCTGCAGTCTCACGGAAACAAGGCCCGCAATGATGCAGAGCCCCTGACACTGGCCTAAGTTCCCCGCGTGGTGCCTTCAGTTTGCCGCCCTTCCCATGAGCTGACACTACAGGTGAACACGATTTCTCTCATTCTGTAGTGAACATGGGTTATGAGCCACACATAGATACAGACGATACATTCATTACCATTTCCTCATCATGCAAAAAACATGTCTGTGTGCCAGTATGTTTTCTGAATACAGGAAGAACAGTTCTGTGTGCCAATCATTTGTTTTCTGGTTTACTAGGAGTCAATACTTTTGTGTCAAAAAACAGATATGAATTGTCCCTGGGTCATCTTTCCTATACACAGATTATTTTATAAAATAGAAATCTACTTGAGAAATTCAAAAGTGAGGCTCTTATTGGTTAATTGAAGAATTGTTTACTAGATTGACTAATCAAATTAGAATTGAGGGATGCAAGTAAGACTTCATTTTGAAGTTGAAAAACTTACACTGTTTGGAAGAGGAAAGAGACATTGTATGGGCCTCTGCTAAGACAGTCCTTCCCAGAGACCCAGACTTCCTACAGGCCTATGCTTGCCTTTGTTCTGTGATTCTTCCTGTCTGTGTTTCAATTTTTGTGATCTTTGAACACTAAGAATCAGGAGTCTTGCCTTCAGTAATTCCTGGCACACAGAACACTGAGCAGAATAAATCAACTGTGCCTGTCCCAGTCTCATTAAACATTACCCAGGGCTGATGGAAAGGCAAAACATTCAGAGATGGATATACCCCAGTGATTAAAGTCCAAATGGTAGCACCCAGACTTCACCATCACTCCCATTAAAAATGGCAGATGGCACCCCATTCCATGTAGTTTGTCTGTAAAACTATATAGAGTAAAGAGGTCATTTTGGAAACTACCTATATTTATAACTCTGAAAATCAATGAAAGCTATATAAAGGTCCCTAAAGAAATAAACTGTTCTGTGTTCAAGAGAAAATCATTAGTAAACCATGCTTGAAAATGATGATTATTTCTGAGGCTTTGTCCTCTGATGGAGCAATTCTGAAATTTCAGCCAGTTCTCTCACACGGCTTGCTAGATGCATCCCCCAACTCAAGTGGCTAATAATGGCCTTAATTATAGTACATTTAGGCTCCAAGTGGAGGAAAGGAAGAAGAAAACGCTGCTTGGTTCCAGCTGACTGGTCAAAGCCAATTTTAAGTGATTTATTTTGTCTAAGAAACAGCAGCTCCATGCCATGTGTGAGAATCAAATAACTGTGTTTTTCAGAGAGAGGACACCAAGTTCCAGAAACCTCGTCTGGAACAGGAACCCAGGGAGGTCAGTAAGCCGCCGCCAGACAAGGGAAGGGGATTGGAGGGAGTGCTCAATAGAATGGGAATGGGGTCACCAAGGGAACAGACAGAGTCATGCCTGCCTGGACAGAAGCTTTCTAATGAGTAAACAATGTCCAGTATAGTGCTGGAGAAGAGCCCGACTCTCTGTCTCTTGGTTTCCCACTCTCGTGTCCCTGCTGTAATCAGATAGGCATTCCTATAATGGCTCTGTTTCCCCTAAAAGGTGAAGCTTCCTATGCTCTGATCAGCCACACTAGGTGAGGACGGCGTAGGGTGTGTCTTTCAGGGGACCCTTTCCTCTTAGGGTTGTGGCTCTTTGGGTTGGCAGGATAAGTGCACATGGATTGTAGGTAGGGGTGGTTGGAGCCCACACAAGGACTCCTAGCCCAGTGGTTCAACAGAAAGATCAGGGTCTGACCACCTTGCTGTTGTTGAGCCTGAGTAAACCAGAGACCCAAACACTTCAAGGTGAGGTAGGTCCACTTCCCCCATTAATGGGAGAGATGTGCTGAGTTCACTGCCCTCCTGAATCTCCTCATCTCCAGAGCATGCAAGAAGGGAGATGGATCCTCTGGATGCCTGGACATGTCGAGGTGAACTGTGTCTACCTATTCCCAGGAAAGTTAAAGCTGAGCTGTGTCTACTCACTTAACCACGGGGAGGTGAGCGGGACCGACAACACCGCTGCATGGGGGTGGGGGGTGAATTCCCCGTGACCACTGCCGTAAACCAACGTGGTGATCAATCCATAAGATGACTGACTGGCTTGTGGGAACAGCCACAGGACCTTTACTTTGTTTGCCTCACTTGGAAAATTGGTCCTCCTTCAGCACCTTCCTGGTAACTAACCTTTATGTGACTTTCCACATCCCAGCCTCTCATCCTTCCCAGTTCATCCCCCACTTCCAACTCTACTCTGACCTCCATGGCATATTAACTGCATATGCTTCTCTATCTCTGAGGGCTTTTCTCAGTGCTATGATTACCTGAAGCTGGCCTTTGCCTTAAGGACACTTCCTCTCAAAAACAACATTCACCTCTCTCTTCTAATCTCATGAGTATTTGGTACTGTCCTTATTCATGGTTGGGTCTACCCAGCTGTGTCCTAGTCTTTGTCATGCCCAGGATCCACTGAAGTATCTGCCATCAGCCTGTATCAGAGGCAACTTCCCAGCCAGGTGCCCCTCCTTGCTGCAGTAATGATCAGTGTACCCAGGCACTTTTCCCATTTGTTGGAGATTTGAGCATGTGGCATATTAGTCCAATTTTTCCATTGATATTCTTGTTTTCGTTCTTCACAAAACTGTGCCTCAAAATGATTCATAAACATCCCTGAGCTTTTTGTTCCAATCCTCTTTTGAATTCCTCTCATGGTCATGGTCAAGCCCTAACACTATCCCCATCTCACTACAAACCCACCCATGCCCAGGCATGGACCTCCAAACCTCACAACTCAGAGTAAGTAAGTGACCAGATGAAATCTAGGAGGCTGCGTTAAACTTAAATGTCAGAAAAGTAATTCCAATATCATTTAGGATAAAGCCATCCACATGTGACTTGCAGCACTCACACACTGGTATTTCACTCACTGTGGCTCTGAAATTCAGATGTACCTAAGCATCTGGTATGTTCACACAAATCTGACAAACCCACCTGGCCCCAACCCCCAAAGATTAGCTTCTCTTGGAGCTTCATTCTTTCCTTTCCTGGAAGCAACATCTCAAGGTCTTGTTCCAACAGTGAAGACTTGAGGACCCCCCACCCCTGCTCACTGCTTCTCTATTTGTCTTAAAGACCTCTCATGCCAGTCAAGTCCAATTCTCCACCTATCTTGTGCCAAAATAACTTAATATTCATTTATGAAAAATTATGTTGACTGGTCTTAGAAAAAAAAGACTATGATCACAATATTGAAGGCAAGTCTTAGCACTGTCCAATAATCATATCATTTCTTTTGTGAATGATTTTCAGATTCCTATTCTCTAATTTGTCTTAAACCTCTGTGTTTGCCAGCTTTTTGCTGCAATGGTAGGCTTCTCTGCTTCCATTCTGCTCACCTGTGCCTACCACATAAAGTTACTTTCATATTGATCAATGACATACAGAAGTCAATATGCATTCAAGTCTCCTTCAGGGATTTTCTGAGTGAGGTTGGTAAGTACTCACCACGTCCACCTTCCAATCAAGCACGCATGTATTATTAGATGCATTTGCTTCAGCTGTCCTAGAATCATGCGATATTCCCAAATGAGCTACCATGACACCGCTGATGTGTTTCCTCCTTCTGCCCTGATTGAAGCACTGTGCCTCTTTCTAACTGAAGTGCCATCTTCTACAACAAAGCAATTGTTTCTCTTCCCTAGTGTTTTCTGAGAATAGTCTCAAAGGCTGTTATGTGAAAGGGTGTATGAAGGAAGGCTAGAACCTGAAAATCTGGCACTCACAGTGTTTCTTAATCTACTTTTAAGATGCCAACTAGGCAACCATAAATTCAGAGAAAAAGACAATTTTTTTAACCTCATTCTCTAGTCTTGCCTCTACAGATACTCAAGTTATGAAGGATGAGTCAGCACACAGTAGTTTGTTAGTTTGAAGGTTATAGAATTGTCAACTTAAATTCACCCACATCTAAGCTTCTTCTTTTAATTTTGCATAAGGAAAGAGACATTTCTAACAGTACATGATCCTGGGGTGTAAGCAGGAGTGATCTGTTACCCACCTCCAGTGTTCGTGCAGGCTTTGGCAATTTAGAACATTTAAATAATTATCTGAATCCCTACATGATATCCTCAATTGTACCTCTTGGATCACAAAGCCTAAAACATTTATGATCTCTGCCCTTATGAAAAGGTTTGATGAACCTTGTACTAATGACTCCTCAGAGTTTATTTCAAAGGTCAAATTTCCATAGTCTATAAAGAGCAATAACCCAAGGAAGCTTTGTGTATATCTCAGCTCCTCCCCTGACAAGATTTGTCATTGTTACTTTAATCATATCTGTGTGCACATGTGCACTAGAGCACATGGGTAGAGATCAGAAGACAGTTTATGGGTGTCAGTCCTCTCCTTCCGTCACGCAGGTCCCAGGGATTCTACTCAGGCAACCTGGCTTGGCCTCAATGGGCATTACCTGTTAAACCATCTCACATCAGAGCCAAGATTGATTTTGTTGTTATTAATGTTCCTTTTAGTCTTCTTCAAAGGTTTATCCCTGAGGGAAAAGAAAAAGCAGTTGCTGGTCTCCTCACTGCCTTACCCACTCAGAGAGAAGACATCCCCCACAGCTGTGCAAATCCTTCTGAGAGCTTAAAAAGGCCTTTATCCCATGGGGTCAGTGGGAAGACAAATTCTGACATGTCCATGTGCCATGAAGGGACATTTGTGGATGGTATGCCTGGCATTAGAAGGCCTGGTATGATAGTCGAGGAAGGGGAGGAGGTCCAGGCCTTAAACTTCAAGTTATTTGTGGCAGAATGATTGGGAATGTGTGTTTGTGCTCTGCATGGAGTACCTTCCCTGGGAACTTCAGGGGATGTAGACTGTTGAGACTCAGAAAGATAGATTTAGGGATATCATCCTAGGTTTCTCAGACAAATGCTAACATCAGAGATGCTAGCAGAGGAGGGTTGATTTAGCTGAGTCCAAATAAGTATCTAAGTCTGATCTACTTTGGCACATACATCTTTCCTCTAGGGTTAGTGAGTGCTACTTCTCCATGGGCACCTGATGCTGGGCTCCTTTTCCATGGATCCTTATCACTAGTAAACAGGCCCCATGATCACAGATATATCATTTTTGAATGTGCTGTTAATATCCAACATCTACTCTTTGTGAACTAGACCTACATGCTTTGAGCCTATGTGCTATGCAGCTCATGTTAGGTTGCCAAATAGTCTATTACATCAAGAAGCCTAAAAATAAACATCTTTAGCTAGTTAACAAAAAGTTAATGGGCAGGTGGTATGCCCCAATAGTAAATCATCATGTTGATAACCCATGGCTAAATTTTGGAG
Source organism: Peromyscus maniculatus bairdii (assembly GCF_049852395.1). Lineage (NCBI taxonomy): Eukaryota > Metazoa > Chordata > Mammalia > Rodentia > Cricetidae > Peromyscus > Peromyscus maniculatus. The sequence continues at coordinate 5,441,952 of NC_134866.1, read as the reverse complement.
AATAATAAAACATTATAATATGAGAAGGACAATTTTTCTCTTTGTAACTTGCCAGAGTCCAGCTCCAGATGAGGGCTGGGTCTGAAGATGGGTGGATGCAAGAGCGGCAATGGGAAGAATCAGACATGGGATACTTCTTAGTTTCATTTTACAAGAGATGAAGAGAGAGGAAGCATATGGGTGTCATCCCCAGTGGGACAGGTCCCAGCAGAGGATGTAAGGAGTCAGCAGAGGAAGGAAGTGAGCCACGCCATGGTGGTTGGGAGAATCTTGCAGCCTGACTAAGTGCTTCTTTATTTATACAGAATTTAGTAAGCAGGGATACATTTATGATGTTCCAAAACATAGATCATATCATTTTTGGTTTTGGACATGTTTCACTTCCTTCTGCTCATCTTTTAGCCATCGTTAATAAACTATGACAGAACAGAGTTATCATTTCCAATCATTTTCCCTCAGGTTTTGACATATTAATAAACAGAGTTATCATTTTTATTCATTAACCCTATAACCCAATGTTTTAAGAATCTTGAGGCATATGACAGCTTGTTGTCAGGCTGGCAGCTTTTGTGGCTTTAAGGACATTAGACTAAAACAAAATCTTCAAGCCACCCTAGGCATTTTTTCATGTCCCAAGCATTGTATTATCATTAACTCATAATGGTCAGAGTGCCCAGGAAAAATCCACAGGCCAAAGCTGCTGCAGTTACTATTCAAATTCTGGCATAACACAATTTTCATATTTTATATCTTTATAAAATTTGTCTATATGTCTATTCCTGGCATTTTCTTGTTACTTGGTCACATGACACTACAGTGGTTCTGCTTCCCTAAGAAAGGGAGGTCCTCCTGACGTCTCATTTATCATCTTTCCACTCCATACTTTACTTATCAATATGTCTCTGTGTAGGGCAGAGTTGTATGCCATGTAATTGTCTGAGTGTACAGTGGGAAGAGGCTTATAATCTGAACTGTGGTCAACTCCTCTGGCCCACCAGATCTTGTTGACCTTTTTGAGTTTCCTTTGTTTTGAATATATTGTTCCTGTGTAAGTACAGGACAGATGTTTCAAGAATGTCTCATAGCCTCATGAAGAGACCTCTGGCTTCTTTATGTGTCACAACCTCCAAGGCATAAGGAAGACCTTCAAATACGTAAGTATATCTCCCTAAAAGCAGAGGGGAATAGTATTGTTGGGACTGTCCTGGGGAAGCTTGGAAGCAGCATTCCTGGGAGAAGGCATAAATGGTTCACAAGAAATTTTCCATCAATCCAGTATCCCCAAATTGTACAAATATTAAAAGTGCCCCAAGTATGCAAAAGGTGGAGATAAAAACCAAGGGTGGCATGACAATCATCATGCGGCTCAGCTTTGCTGGATCTTTGTCAAGCAGCTGTGCTGGCTTTATGACTTCTGCTGTTCCATCCAGATATGGCTGTGCTAGTAGCTTATATGTCTTTCTCCCCAAATACACCATTTTGAAATACATATTCTATTTTGTAGTCTTGTTATTAATATCAGATAATACAGTATCAAGAAAAAATTTTAAGAAGTTCTAATGTAGTTAATCATCTAAAAAGGAGGTTGTATTTAATGAGAAAGAAACATCTACTCCACCCAAACCTGTTGGGTCCAGATGACTCAGATGCATCCATGGATACTGACTCACCTGGGTGCATCTTAGAACATTTGAGCAGAAAGATCTTTCATTAAAGAACAGAAGAATGATGATTATTTCTGAGGCTGCCCAAACATTCAAGGCAGAACTACATTTTACCATTTACTTCCACTAAATGAATAGCTGGTTGCCTCTGCAGCATCCGTCTTCTGAAATTGGATGTCAAATAAATGCGGCTGTTCAATCTTGGCACCAGCAGACACATGGCCGGGAACAGATGAGGCCAGTGATAGCTGCAGGCTGGCTCTTCTTTTCAGAAATAAAGGAGCCGTGCAGTGAAAATATATTTTCAGTCTGTACCTGGGTTTCCGCTTTGCCTGCCACCCCCCCCTCCACTTCTTCCACAAACATAGTTAAAAAACACCATGTTAGGGCTGTTTGGAAATCCCAATAAAGACATGGTATCATGTGCTTACTCCATGTTAAGGACATTGCCTGACCTTGAATTTTTTCATCAATGCCTAAGTCATATGAAGGTCAGAGCACAACTTATGGGTGTCGACACACTCCCCTCCCCCATCATGTGGGTCTCAGGATTGAACTCAGATCAGGCTTGGTGACAAATACCTTTTCCTGCTGAACCATCAGGGCTGCCTTTGGGGGTGGCTATGAAATCCTTATGTAACAAGGTTTGGTCTAGATAAATATGAGACAAAACCACAGGATAGAGGGAATTCTGAAGGTTTAGATTTATCACCTTTGACAAATATTGGGGATAGAATTACAAAACACCCCGACAATAGAAGGGAGAATCTAAACCAAGTTTAACTGTTTTTTTAATTGATTCTCCTGTCTACCTTCCAATTATACTAAAAATCACAAGAGAAGACCATGCTTAATTAAATTCAATATGAATTTCAGATTTTTTTTATCATTATGTTTTAGTTGAGTCCAGCATATGGGTGAGTGTGCACACGGACATGCAGGTAAATATATTTGTAGCTACAAAAGGATTAAGGATCTTATTTCACATGTGACAATGTCAGGACATCCTGCATCTAAGGTGGGGTGTCTCTTGAAGTGTTGAGGATTGGCAAAGGGTAAGAAGTTAATGAGTTTTGAGAAAAGAGGCGCACATTCATTCTCAAAGTAAGCGATACTCTTTTCCTCTTAACAACAGGGACAACTGGAGAAACTGTGAACTAGGAAGGTATGTCACAGAATACCAGGGACCATGGCAGTGTCACACAGGAAACAAAACTGGTGGTGTGTGTGTGATAATATAAAACAGTCTGTGCGATTGTTTGGATGAGGCTCCATAGGAAGGTTGGGGAGCTTGGGACCCTTGGTAGTGATTACAAAGTGGGAGTCTGGAAATTTCTGGAACAATGATTGCTCTACTGAAGATCAAGGGAATAACTTCCCCTGGTGTTGATGCCAGGTTTCTAACTCACTTCACTGTTAACCAAATAGCTTCCCTCTCCGCAGAGCTCAGTACAAGCTCGTGCGCTGCCTGGTATCGTTTGTGTGATATTTCCAACGGTGCTTCGGGACACCATGGAAACATGCACCTATGGAGGCTGGTTATTAAGTGCTGGCTTCTCCAAAGGGAACAGGTGAAGGCTGCCTTCATCACTTACCCAGATCCCCGGCCTATCGGTTTACTATGATACTGGTTGTAAGAATTATAGCCACTTGTGTTGCATCCTTGACTGCCTGGCCGGCTGAATAGTAATTATCAACACTAGTGGAATGTAAAACCAAACAACATGGTTTTTTTCCTAAGAAAGCAGGAAATGACAAAGACAGTTTTCAGTTTAGCAGACAAAATTTGGTTTAATTTATAATCTCCAACATGAAGGATGGGGAGTCCCCAGCGCCATAGGCCGACATGGTATTGCCAGAGTATGCTCACTCACGCTAAAGCGGGCCAGGGAAGGACCTCTCCCAGGGAGGAAGTACTGAGGAGGCTGATGATTTCCCTTCACAGATGTATAAACTTCCGAAGGATCAAAGCGCTGCACTTGGTGGGTCAGTCAGGGCTTGAGAGGGCACAGCACACTGTAGAAGGTGGGTCCAAGTCTTCACATACCAATGTGGGAAGCTGCATGGAGTATCCAGTCACTTTTGCCTAATTTCTCATTCCTTAGACTCTATACTGGAAGAAACTATTGTTATTATATTTTCTCCCTGGAGATTTCCCAGGCAGCTGTCCCTCTGCCCTTGGCTTAGCCTTTCAGTCAGGTGTCTTTTCTCATCAGATAACACAGCTCTGGGGAAGTGCGTGACACTGAAGTGGTTTCCATGGTCACTATAGATGTGACCTGAGGCATGGCTTTCTCTGGATCCATTTCCTTCTTTATTTAAATTGTTTTGGTAGTACTGGAGACTGAACCGTCTGCATGCCAGGCAAACCCTCTCCCAGTGGGCTGTGTCCCCAGCCCTCTTGATTCCATGTCCTTCTTAACGCAGAATAAAACAGTGGCTGCCACATGGAATTTTCATGAGAAATAAGTAAAACTTCACTTGGAAAATATTTGGCTGATTCTGACCCATGATACATTGACATTAAGTGTTTGGATAGCCTCATCATTTGTTGTTTTTGATATTATCAATATTACATTATGCACTTCTTTTTCTCATTTTAGTCCAATCCCATTTAGCAAACATTGAAAACCAGCTTTTTTATCATACATTAAATGAGCTTTTATTTCCTGAGTGTATGTGACACCTGTTCACTTAATTCTTTTCTCCTCTCATCGATATAGTCCTACCAAGCCTTCAGTGCCAGCAGGACATAAAGCATGTTAGCACCTTCTCTGGGCATTTATTTCCACTCTATCCTTATCCGTATTCTTCTCTGAAGATTTAAAATCTAAACTGCATCATTAGCACTTACAAAATTACATGGAGCTTGTGACCTGGAGCAACTGGGCATGAACAGAGTCTTCTTGCTTGTTAACTACTCATGAAAAAAATACTAAAAGTATAAAAATATTAAAAGTATATTATGAGAAGGGGACAGGATATAGGGGTGTTAAAAGCCGCAGGAGTGTATTAGAATGAATAGCTGAGAAGGATTTATTGATGTTTGTTCCTCTGTATATATCATTGTGTTAATGTATCCTGAGAGAGAGAGGCTGTGGCTGCTGAGCCTGCTCTTTTCTTTTTGAAATGTGTCCCCACTGAGCTGAGGCAGCCCACAGTTAGTCTCCCGTATTTCCAGTGGATTCCTGAAAGCATCATACCATCTCTTCGGTGGGTCGCAGTGTGAGTATTGGGGAAATCAGAGATGTGCATTCCATTACTCGGTTTAATCCTATGATGAATTGATGGAAAAGCTACACATTATTAGACTTCTGATGAATGTGAACAGAGGGCCATTCTGCAAACTACCTGGCCATTATTTTCAACATCACAAGAGAAGTCTGAAAACTTGCACTGGTTAATTTTAAAGTTAACTTGCCACAACCTAGAACTTTCTGGGATGAGTATCACCATTGAGAGAATACATAGAGCAGGTTGTCCTGGGAGCCTGCCTCAAGGAAATGGTCTTGGTTGTTAATGGAAGTGAGAAGACCCAGACCACTGTGGGTGGGAGCATTCCATAGATGGGATTCCTGACTGCATAAGACTGAAGAAAATAATCAAGCAGGCAGCATCAGTGCATCAGTGTGTCTGTTTCTCTCGGCCCTTCACGGCGGATTGATGGTCCACTGCCTGAGCTCCTCCATCACCTTCCCTGATACGACAGACTATGACTTGGAATTGTAAGCAGAATAAACACTTTCCTTCCTGTGTGTTTTTTTTTATTTTTTTGGTCAGGATATTTTTATCCCAGCAACAAAAATGAAACGAGAACATCTGTCATGGCTGAGAGGAACCTCGGGAGCCATGGTGACACACACAGGTGGCATGCGGGAGAGTCACAGAACAGGAAGACTACATAAGGTGGGAATTCTAAAGACCGGAATGAAATGTGGCCAGGCATGAGTTGGTAGTAATTTTCCAGTCTTCAGTTAGTTGTTGCAGATGTAAAACACAGTATTCATAATAAAATGAGCATAGTATATCTAAGAAAGTATATTTTTAAGAAATTTTCTGTGGCTTTAAAGCTATTTTGAACTAAATGTTTTTGTTTCTAAAAATAGTCTGTAACCAAGCACAGGCAGGTGGGTACAACAGCAGAATTCCACAAAACAAAACATGTTCCCCAGCATTTCTAACCATGGGGAACCCCACAGGTTGCAATGACAGCATACATGATCTAAGGAAGAACGCATCTTTGTTTCCACACATGTGTGTCTTGTCCTCTGGGTCTCACCATGCAGGGTTTTGAAGCTATAAGAATAATGAATACATCAGATATTATCTGAGATCTCATTTAACCCTGTGAACTTCGGTGTATGAATACAGAGTCTGACACAGAGAGCTGGGCACCTTGCCCTTCCGGTACAGATGATTTGCTCTCTTCCTTTGAGCGTATGGATTTTATCAACATTGTGAATAGTTTTGCCCACACTAAGCCCAGATTCCCACTCAGAAGATGACCCTTAAGTGTTTACTCTTCATTTATTTGTGATAATCTGTAACTATCTGCACATGCCTAACATCAAATACAGTAAAAGATATCAAAGAAACTAGTTGGGATGGTGCTTTTGTTCTGTGCTTTGGAGATAAGATACATAGGAGGGTTTGAAGATTCCGACCTGCATCAGTGTCAGGATTCGTTTTTATTTAACTTGACGCATGCAACCCCGCATTACCTCTGAAGAGGAAACGGCAACTGAAGAATTGCCTTGATCAGATTGGCCTTTGGGAATGTCATGGAGGCATTGTCATGATTGATAACAGCTATGGGAGGGTCCAGCCCTTTGTGGGAAGTACCATCCATCCCTTGAGAGATGGCCCAGGTCTGCATAAGAAAACTAGCTCAGCATAAGCCAGTGAGGGAGCCACCAAATAGTGTTCCTTCATGGCATCTGCTTGACTTTCTGCCCTGAAGTCCCTCAATGATGGACTATGACTTGGAACTGACATGGAGCTGACATGAACCCTTCCCTCCCCAAAGATGCCTTGCTCTGGTGTTTGTCTCAGGACCTGCGAGCAAGCTAGAACAGTTGCTGTTGCTATGATAGAATCCTCTGACCTCAAACTTAGAGGGAAAAGGCATTATTTTGACTTACAGCTCCAGAGGACATACAGTCCATCATAGTGGCAAGTCATGGAAGCATGGGTGTAAAGACAGCTTAACTGTCAGGAAGCAGAGAGATCATAGTTCATCAACACACAGGAAGCAGAAAGAGATGACAGGAGGTGGAGCTAGGTTATAAAATCTCAAAGCCCAGCCCCTGTGATGAACTCTCCCAGAAAGACCAACCTCCTCTGGGTTCTAGAAGGCCACCAATGGGGACCAACTGTTCAAAGGCATGAGATTATGGATGACATTTCTCAGTCAAATGAGGGCAAGGCCATATATTAAGATCTTGTGTCCCATTTGAGTTGACCTTTGAAAAGAGAGGCAGGGATCAATTTCCAGTCCTCAAGGGGAATAACATCAATGATAAATAATAATAAAAACTGCCTGGCAGTGGTGGCACATGTCTGCAATCCCAGTACTCAGAAGGCAGAGGCAAGTGTATCTCTGTGAGTTAAAGGCCAGCCTGATTTACAAAGCAAGATCCAGGACAACCAGAGCTGTCACACAGGGAAACCCTGTCTTGAAAGAACAAAAAACAAACAAACAAACAAAAAAATCTGGTAGAATTTGAGGTTGTTATATGTTTAGAAGAAGAACGAATTCGAAAACATGGGTTCCTCTATTTACTTCTGCTTTGTAGTTGGGGTAGAAAATGGAAAGAAATATGCATATTCTATAACCCATGCCTTGTCCCTGAGAGGTACTGATGGTTCAAGTGGATTTTTACAAACACCATTTTAAGCAACTAACCTTTAACAACCACCTAGATGTGAAGTTGTGTGCTTGATATTGACTATAAATACAAAATATGCTCTCTCAGCCATGAAAGTGTTCATGATTTGATCTGAATGATTCTGCATGATCTGCAGATATTGATTTGAGCCTTGCCCAGCCTTGGGGGTCCAGGAAGTATCCTGGAGTATCTCCAGGAAGATAAGTAAACATGGGAGGAAACAGACCTAAACATAAAGCCTAAGCCCCCAACTTCCATGAACAACACATTGCAGCTAAGAAAGATGTAGCGATGTGGAAGCAAGGCTGGTAGAAAGGATGAAGTGCTGGCTAGTAGACAGGTCCTTAGATTGGGAGCTGAGAGATGAGTTGATTATCTAGACCCCTTTCAGTTTACACAATGGAGGAGTGCCATGATTAATTTGTCAACTTAATAGAATTGAAAAGCACCTATGGCAGCTGAAGTGTGTCTGTGAGAACTACCTGAAGAAGTAAGTCCACTCATGACTGTTGGCAGTATATGGCATGGGATGGGATCCTAAACTAAATAAAAAGAAGAGAGACAGCCAGCTAACCATTGGCATTCCCCTTTCTCTGTCCCTGACTGGTACCATTAGGAAGTTACTCCTATTCCCATACCTGCTCCACCAAGAAGGATTACATTCCTCTGATCTGTAAGTGAAAACATCTTGCTCCCTTAACTATTTATGGTCAAGTATTTGGTCATATCAATGTCAAAGTTTACACACGCTGACTAGATGCTCCACTTGAACGCCTGATAAACACACTTGAGGACTCCTGATAAAAATTTCAGGAAATGAGTTCTACTCAACAAATAAAATGGATTATGAAACTAAACAAAAATTCTCCAAACAGTAAATAAAAATGGCTAGTAAACATGGAAACATTTTCAACTACCAGGTTCCCTCAGCTATCGGGGAAAGCTGACTAACACTATTCTAAGATCCCATTGCACCCCAGTGAGAATGGCCTGGATGTGGCCAAGGGGGAACCCTAATAAACTGCCAATGAGAGTGTCATGAAGCAAGACACTTTAGAAATAAGTCTGGAGGTTTCTCAAAACACTACAAGCAGAATCAAATGACCCAGCTGTACTACTGCTGGCCATACACCCAAAGGACTTTATACCCTACTACCGAGACAATTGCTCATCCCAGTTCACTGCTGTTCTGTTCACAATAACTAGGAAATTTAATCAGCTTAGATAAATATTAACTTAGGAATGGATTTTTAAAAATATGGTAAATATACAGAATGGAATATTAATCAATCATAAAGAAAAATGAGATCATTAAATTGGACATGAATCATGAATCTTAACAATTCTTCCTTTCTCGCTATGCAGAACATAGACACATGGCCAGCCCTAGCCGTAGGGAGACTGAAAAATGGAGTATACTCATCTAAATGATTGTGCATCCAGCTAGTAACTAAGGGCTTTATTATAGAGGACTGGGTAGGGTGCATTCTGAGGGAATGGTCCTATGCTACCTGCCATGGTACACGCTTTAAGACTAAGGTGGTCATGGGGGTGAGGGTTTATCACAGCAGAGTAACTGCTTATCATATGCAAGGCCTAGGTTTGATCCCCAGAACTTCAAAAATGTTCTTTATGCAAATAGACAAACACACACACACACACACACACACACACACACACACACACACGATCACACATAAGCACACTTACATATGCATGCACACACACACATGAATGCATGCACACACACACACACACACACACACACACACACACACACACACACACACACAAATTCTCCTTCCAAAGAGTGTATATTCAGATCTTTGATTTACTAAACATTTTTGGAAGTAACACAAACCTATAAAGCCAAATTTTGTCTTTCTAGGTCCTGAACTGTAATGATCGATTATTATAATCTTTGAATTAGGCAAAATTTCAGTCAGAGCTGGGACAACAAGCTCACCTTTTTAAAAATTGAAATTTTTTGTGTTAAGCTAAGGAAAGGATGTTGTGTTCTCTGACTTGACAATCCAGAAGATATCAACATGTCCTGCTATGTACAATTTTATTAGTGGAATAATAACACTAACACTACACACACACACACACACACCTCACCAGTATGACAGTAAACGAAAAGGCAGCAAGGCAAAGAGGTTCACTTGTGCCTTTGCTGAGGTCTTCCTTGGCCATTTGTCCAGGAAGCATTAGGGCTCTCCATGAAACATGTGACCAGCACATGTGTCTCATGATGGGTATCATATGGTGTGAGTTTGTTCTGAGGACAGGAAAGGAGAATTTAGATTATAGATGCAGGCTCAGAGCCCGCCTCCCTCTCAGTGCCTCTCCAAGGTCGAGTCCATGAGGTAACTCAGTCTCAGAACCTGGGAGAGGTAATCTTGTACTGTGCAAATCTTGGCTTTCTACATCAACTATCTGTTAGCCAGTTAAATACATGGACAAAATATATTTGGTATCTATGATAGAAAAATGATCTTAATTATCACGTACTACAATTTTCAGAATAAATAGGATCACATACAATATATATTCATATTGTAAATATATGTAAATATATATTCTATCTGTAAAACATTACCAGAAATGTCGGAAACATACTCAGATGACTGATGAAGTGTGGATTCCAGAAATGGACCAAAATGTTATATAATTAGTGAACACAGTAACACATATCCTTTTTGGGAAGATGATCACTTAAAAATGTTTTGTTTGTAGAAGATAAGCATGTTGACTTTTTCCCAAATCTTGACAATTAGTAATGAAAGGAGATATACCCCCCAAGGAGAACACATGGCGTGTTTTTCTGCCCTAATAAGACAAACAGGAAACCCAATACCAAACAGGATGCTGTGAAGATGATTAACCTTGCAAAGGGCGACAGTCCAAGCCTCCATCAAGCAAACAGCCATCTCTGTAATAACTGAAATTTGATTTGCCATGAATTCTTTTTTTTTCCACCAGTGAAAAGAGCTGAAGTTGTTTTCAGTAGATAAATACATATTTCTTCAGCACAAATATTTTTAAATTAGACTTTTCACTGTTGGGCTCATCTTAATAAACGTAGCCTGCACATAAGAACTAGAGATTCTGACAGAGACATTTGCTTCTCTTTCAGGTAGGAATGATGTTTGTTGGCACCATTTGATAGGTGGGGTGGGGGAGTGGAGGAGAAAGGAAAGGGAGGACAGTAGGAAATGTGTCTATCAGAGAAGGAAATACTGCTAAGTCATTTAATGGGTTTTATTTCTCTTTGGATGTGCTAGGAGAAGACATAGAATGTGGGAAGGCATGGAGGTGGGAAGGCATGGAGATGGGAAGGCATGAGAGGTGGGAAGTCATGGAGGTGGGAAGGCATGGAGGTGGGAAGGCATGGAGATGAGAAGGCATGGAGGTGGGAAGGCATGGATGTGGGAAGGCATGGAGATGGGAAGGAATGGAGGTGGGAAGGCATGGAGGTGGGAAGGCATGGAGGTGGGAAGACATGGGAGATGAGAAGGCATGGAGGTGGGAAGACATGGAGGTGGGAAGGCATGGAGGTGGGAAGACATGGGAGATGGGAAGGCATGGGAGGTGGGAAGGCATGGAGATGGGAAGGCATGGAGGTGGGAAGGCATGAAAAGTGGTCAGTCCAGAGATACCAGTTACAGGTGCAGATGGAAAAATGTCTTGGCTTTCCATCTGTGATTTCTCACAGAAAACCAGCTCCCTTATGCTGCTTTGAAGATGATTGGAGCAAGCCTCCATCACTCTTTCCCAGTCATAATCTTTTGTGTTTGCCATGTTTTGTTGGCTCTATTTGCACTACACAGTTCCAAGGAAACAATGAACATGTCCTGTTTGAAACAGCTGCTGATGCTCTTCTATCCAGTTGAGATTTACCACACCCGACAATCCATGCCATTTGTATCCTTTGAATGCTGACAAAATGAAATTAGTTAAAAAAATAAATATGCCATAAATCCAAGCAGTTTTTAAAATGCACTCAGTGTGGTTGTTATTAAATAAATTAAGACCCTGGAATCCCAAACTATGGGTAGATTTAAATCAATGTGTCCTCCTCACCAGATGCTCATAACTTGTGTGAAACAGTGAGGAGGACACACAGTGGGGTGTATGGAACCCCGAGTTTTCAGCTTTCTTGGTGAGACTTACTCTTTGCTAATTTAAATGTATCAAGAAGCACCCAAAGTAATAATAATTCTCCTGTTTGGGGTGTCAAGGTCACAGGGACTCAGGGTCCCCAGAGAGCAGATCTTACCCAGGAAGCTTGCTCCCAGGACTTGTGGGCAAGGCTGACCTTTCTTTGCTTGTCCTAAACCTACCTTCTTAATGAAGTGTGGCTCTTACTAACACAGAGTATTGATTTTTCCATGTCCTGTTTTTATCAAGCGCCCATCAAAACACCATCACTGTAGGCACCTGCCACAGAAGCAGCCCAATGACTCAGCCACAAGGACTTTGTGTTCCCACTCAATGACTATGTGGTCTGTTTTCGCCAAGCCTGACATTGTATTTACATCCTACCAAGCTGCAGATGAGTACTTCATGCAGACAAAATGAATTGACTCTATCCCCATTAATTTCAGGATTTGAAGGCTGATGCTCTTTGTCCTTACCATACAGCAATCATCAGTGGTAAGGAAGAGTGACATAACCGATGTGGATAACCAAATATTTTGCCTGTGGAAATGAAAGTCAACCTAAGCAGGCAAATGCTCTCCCTGCCCAGCACAGATGCTGACAATGTCCATCATGCAATGGCATGTGATCACACTCAAACTCGCATCCTATGGGTGTCACTTCCTATATCTATGTGACAGAAGAAGAAATGCAAGACAATGATGACCAGCTCGTTTTCCTGGTTGCTTTACATCCACATAACCATGGTAAGACAACAGGACCATGGGAAAGAAAAAGAGTTACTATTTCAGATCTACTAATATTCGATCAACTAAACGTTATAATACTAGACAAAAGATAAAATTTTAGATTCAATGTCAGGAAGTATTTGATGAATAGAATGGCCCCTGAAAGGATGGAAAAGGTCCCCCAGTCACAGCATTTCAAATTAGGCCTAAGCCATAAAACAGAAGCAGAACTTCTGTCTATATCTGAATTTCCCTTTGGTCTTCTTCAGCTAGATCATGAAATGCTGAGCAAAACCGTTCTCTTGATGCTGAGTGACACATGAAGATTGTTGACAGTGATATTGTTCTGGTCTTATTTGAGTTTTTTTTTTTTCTTTGTAAACGGTTCTTCTTGCAACATGCTTCAAAAAAGTGCTTCTTCAGAATTCAGGAAAAAGGAGGTTTTAACAAAACATACCATGCCACCAAAAGTTCCTTTTATTCTTATACCCTTGTTTGATATCCTTTACAGCTTTTAAATTGACCTGTGAGACAAGATTTCTATTTTCCTGACAGGACCCCTAAAAAGACCCCAGAAACATAGTTTGTCTCAATAGACATCAAAACAGCATCACCCGAGGAACATACCGTGTGTGGCTCTGTGTTCTTATTGGGTGATATGTGGCCCTTTACATATTAAGGCTCTTAGCTCACATCACAAACAATTCTTCTGTAAGGCAAAAAGGTTCTATCTGTTTCACTTTGCATGTTAGTCTATCTGTAAAGGAGTCAGTATATGCTTGGGTTTAAAGACCTATACGGCATAGATATACAAGACAAAAAGTTGATATCCTCTTGCCAGACACCATCTGCACTCCACGGTGTATGTCATTTCACAGCTTATTCTCAATAATCGCAGGAACATAGAGCGTGTTGTTAGTTTGGACAGAATCACTCTATTGACAGTGTCCCGAAAGCTGAGTTTTTCCACTAGCGACAAACTTTACACACTGTTCTTCAGGCTAAGGCATTTGGTCTAAGTAACATCCATAATTTTGGCTTTGTATGATTTTTTTTTATAAATTATTTATTTATTTTACATCCTGGCTGCAGTCTCCCCTCCCTCCTCTCCTCCCAGTACCCCACCTCCGTTCCCAACCCCCAACCCACTCCTCCTCCTCTGTTTCTGTTTAGGAAAGGGCTGGTCTCCCCTGAGTATCAACAAAACATGGCGTATCAAATTACAGTAAGACTAAGCCCCTCTCCGTGTATTAAGGGCGGACAAAGTGAACCAGTATGAAGAGTAGGGTCCCATAAGCCAGTAAAAGAGTTGGAGACAGTCACTATTCCCACTGTTAGGAGTCTCAAAAGAGGACCAAGCTACACAACTGTAACATATATGCAAAATACCTAGGTCAGTCCCATGTAGGCTCCCTGGTTCAGCCACTTTGGAAGTCAGTGTGGTAGTTTCTCAGAAAACTGGGAATCAACCACCACAAGACCCAGCTATACCACTCTTGGGCATATACCCAAACGATGCTCAATTGTACCACAAGGACATTAGCTCAACCATGTTCATAGCAGCACTATTTGTAATAGCCAGAACCTGTAATAGACAAAACCTATATGTCCCTCAACTGAGGAATAAAGAAAATGTTATTTATTTACACAGTGGAGTATTACTCTGCTGTTAAAAACAAGGACAACGAGTAATTTGAAGGCAAATGGATGGAACTAGAAAAGTCATCCTGAGAGAGGCAACCCAGACCAGCAAAGACAAAGACAGTATATCCTCACTGATAAGTGGATATTAGCTGTAAAACAAAGGATAACTATGCTACAATCTACAGACCCAGAGGGACTAGGTGACAAGGAAGGTTCCTGGGGGATGCACAGATCTCCCTGGGAAGGGGAAATGGAAGAGATTTCTTGAGTGGACTGAGGGCAGGTGAGGATGGAAACATCCGTGGTCAGTCTGAGAGGACAGACGGGGAAAGTGCTGAAAGAGACTGCTGGATGGGAGGGGGCGTTTCAGGGTCAGGTAAAACCCAGATGCTAGGAAAGCTCCCAGGAATCTAAAAGCATGACCCCAGCTAAGACTCTTAGAAATAGCAACTATGTAGTCTGAACTGGTCATCTCCTGTGACCAGATTGGTTCCTAGCCCAGCTGTCATCAAAGAGGCTCCATCCAGCCACTGATGGAAACAGAGGCAGACCCACAACCAAACATTAGATAGAGTTTGGAGAATCCTGAAGAAGGGGAGAAAGGATTGTAGGAGCCAGAGAGGTCAAGGACACCAGAAGAAAACTCACAGAATCAACTAATCTGGGCTCATGAAGGCTCACAGAGAATGATTATTCTTAAATTAAGCTTTTTCTAATTTCCATATTTACAAACAATGTTATATCCTTTGTGTATCTTGCACATAAATATAACCATTGAATAACATTATGTGTTACTTCTTATAGACGGGGCCTTTCTTTTTGCTCCTTGAAAATATTATTTTATTTAATTCCCACAACCTTCTTATGAACATATACTCTTATGATCCCTAGCCGTGAGTGAGGAAACAGACAGGGAGACACAAATTTACCTACTGATGGCATCATCCCGGGAAACGTGCACAGAGCATCCTCTAATCATGGCGGCAGGTAGTGTGTCAGCCTGGGAACCGAGCACAGAGCGTGACTTCAATCATCTCGGTGTTCTTTCTCTCTGCAGCAGCAATATTTCTATTATTTGCTGTTTCTGATATTTAGACATTTTCATTAAATATTCTAATTAGAAATTATTCATTTATTTGAACATGACTGACTACCTAAAAGACAAAGAAATCTGGAAGCTGGAACTGTGAGTCTTGCTTACGGCTAGACTTGTATCAACCTTGATTCTGTAGGTTGTACATTTTCTCCAAAGCCTAAGAGAGCTGAAAAGTCAAATCCTTTATGTCACTCCCATCTCAACCACTTTATATGAGCACAGAAGCACAGAATTTTCCCAGTAAGTAAGGCAAGGCAGATGCCTACACACACATAAACACATTAGCATGTAAAAATGCAAGGTCTGTCCCTTGTGTTGTTAGAAAAGGCTACTAATTTCATCATTCTGGAAAGTCCTAATGTAAGATACACCTGAATTGTAGAAAATATGCCACACCCACCCTTCCACCTGGGGGAAATTTTCTTCTTTTTATTAAGGAATTCTCTGTACGTGTGTGTCCTACAATGTGTACACAGTCTTTTCAGATGCAGTGAGTTTGGGAGCCTCTGAACACTAACCTCAATCTATGAGATTTGATGTGCGAGACAAGTTGTCAGAAGACAGCCTGTTCTAAGAGATCATTTCCATATAGAACTGATGGATCTTTCATGTTTATTAAAACTCCATCAGGAGCCCAAGGGATTCCTCTCAGGAAATACTGCTGGCGTGTGACAGTGTGATTCATCTTATAGTATTGCCAACCAGTCTTCAATTGATGTTATGTCACCATCGATGTCAAGAGGAGTGTGTGAGTCTGCATAGGAAGGTACCCTGTTTAAATGCCAGGACCTGTGCAGCAGGAGGTGCTTTGGTTGATGTGTACCTAAGAGTTGATTATTCACAGGGTGCAGGGGTAGGGATGGTTTCCTAGCTTCTCTGTGCCATCTCCGTGGAGCTTGGTATTTTGAAAAGGTTTTGACATCTGCCTCTTGAGCAAACAGCAGGTACTCTTGGCTTGTCATACCAGTGGTTCTCAACCTGTGTGTCTCGACGCCCATGGAGGTTGCGTATCAGATATCCTGTGTATCAGATATTTACATGATGATTCATAACAGTAGCAAAATTATAGTTATGAAGTACTAATGAAATAATTTTATGGTTGGTGGTCACCTCAACATGAGGAACTGTGTTTAAAGGTTGCAGTGTTAGGAAGGTTGAGAACCACTGGCTTAGATCAAGTCTTCTTAAACATTTCCCAACTGTAGCCTCTTTTCATCTGAGAAAAATTTTATGTAGCTCTGGGTATATAGGTTTATACAATATACCTGTAGATAGCAAGAGAAACCAAACACTTCTTGAGAAGTTGTAAAGAAATAATTTAAAACTACTCTTTCGTATACATATCATTTTATCAGTCATTAAAGATGAAAGCAAATTTGTCTTAATAATGAGATGGGTGTGTTTGTTTACTTTTACATGAAGAATTAAATCTCACCTGAATATTTGACATTCCAGGACATAGAACATCTCTAACATTGCTCACAGTCAATTGCCATTTTGACTTTAAAACCATCACAGATGAGAACACCACTTTGCATTAATACTTGGTGCGAAGTGGCAGAAGTACACTTAGGGCTATCTCAGAAGCTAGAAATTTTGTCCCAAGCTCAATCCAAAACTTGCTAACTTTTTGTTTTAATTTTTATGTGTGTTAGTGTTTTTGCCTGCATGTATGTCTATGTGAGGGTGTCAGATCCCCTGGAATTGGAGTTACAGACAGTTGTGAGCTGTCATGTGGGTGCTGGGAATTGAACCCAGGTCCTCTGGGAAAGCAGTCAGTGCTATTAACCACTGAGCCATCTCTCCAGCCCCCTGGCTAACTTTTTAATGAAATTGAGGCAGCCACTCAAATGGAAAGTATTAAAACAAAATATTCTGGGTAAATAACTCTTAATCTTTTAACCGATACAATCCAAACATAGACAAATTTGCTGCTTACATGCTGAGACATGATGGTAGTGAAATATTTTTTTCTGTAATTAAACCTTAAGTTTCTATAGAAGCAGAATGATTTCTACATACACTGTAGTTACTAACACAAACTAGTCTTTAATCCGAGCCCAGGTGTTTCAGACAATGTCTATTTCAACAAACATGTATAAGTTATAGATTCAGAACCAAGGCTGCAGTGAAGCCGTGCAACATCACATGGATGTCCCCTGCCAGAAATATCTTGAATTCATTGTACTTTTGATTCCTATTTTTTTTTAATTATTGCAAGCTCAGAAAACTTTCAATGTTGAAAAAAAATCATCACCCATATTCAGCTATAGAACCCCACAGGGGATCAAGACCCACAGTTTAAAAAGCCATGGCTTCAGAAAGATTGGGAGATCCAGAGGGCACAGGTGGCACCAAGGGTGGCACCAAGTGCCGTCCAGACACAACAGGACTGATGAACATAGGAACTTACACTGTGGCAATGTGCAGGGAGTCTGGTAGGTTCAAGGCAGATGGGTCCCATCTCTGAGAAGGGGAAGTGAACACGAGCTCCCATCTCTCATCAAGAAGCTATCCCCAACCAACAACCACTTGCAAAGGAAAAATTAGTTTTCTACAATGGAGTATCACTGGGTATATAAACCACACTTAAGGGTAGGTCCAATGCCCCGAAGTAATTGGACAATACAAAATGAATTCAATGCTATTTTTGTAGACTTTTGTGTCCTATGTCTGTCTTTGGACACTGTTTTGTCTTACCACACTTTTGATTGTATATTATGGGTTCCTAGTTCAGGTTTTTATAGGTTTTATTGTGTATGTGTGTGCACGTGTGTTTCTTGTGCTTTTTACTTGTTTTTTATTCTTATTTGTTTAGGGTTTTTTTTATTTGCCTATTTGTCTTCCAAAGAGGGAGAGAATAAGGTGTGGAGTTGGATGGGTGAAGAGATCTGGGAGGAGTTGGGTGAGGTGAAACAGTGATCAGAATATGCTGTATGAATATAATTTATCTTCAAAAATATAAAGTAAAATTAAAAAATAAAAGCTGTGGTTAAGATGACACATTTCTGGATGTTTTAAGAGCATCTCACTGTCCATTTCCATCAATTTTCAGCTCAGCAAGCATTGTGCACTTAATTCTCTAATGGAGATAAAACCTTGGGTGAGAATGCACTGGCCTGTGTTGAAAATAGTTTGGTTAGTATTTTTACTGTTAAACTATTATTTAGAGGTTTTATTTATTAGGTAGCTTCTCCAGAAACTGTGGTATAGGTATCTCGTGTTTAATGAAACCTTGAATAAGTTTGATTAAGGCTTTTGAACTTGTGACAGTCAAGTCCATCCTCTTAAGAAAAGGGAACAAACTTATATCCCCATAATGGCAGGTCCCTGAGGGAAGAAGCAGGCATGCTGATGGCTACTCCAGGTTAACATTTAAGTCGACCAGTGCTTCGCTTAAACTACTGGACTGTGTGGGAATGTGAGGCCCACTGGTTGCTGAGAAGTGGAAAGAGCTGAGTCTTTGTGAGGGTGCTCCTGATGGCTGAATACTGGCACAAGCATTCTGCAATCACCAGCCAGGTCACCCCTATCAATCCATGTTAAGAAGCAGGACCTAGCTCATGGACAACTGGCAGATAGCTGCACTCACCTTGCTCAGTGAGAAGCACAATTTTAGCCACTGTACCTATGACTTAAAAATGAGCTAAGCTCCTTAATTCGGGAAAATATTCAGCTGACCTAATTCTCCATCTTTCATCTCAGGTAAGTTAGCAATAGGTGTTAGAATAAACAACTATGGTAATTACCAACAATATTTTCTTCACACATAGAATAATTTTATAAATATTGTTCACATATGTACATCTGGAGAGTGTGTGCATCCCAAGGAATACAGATTATTCCTCTTCTTTTGCCAATTTGAGTTAGAAATCCTGCAAAGCCTGGGGCATGTGCCTATAATCCCAGCAAATGGAAGGCTGAGGCAATAGGATTCCTGTGAGTTCAAGGAAAGCCTGTGCTACATAGTGAGTACAAGCCAACTTGAGATGTGTAGAGATGGCCTAGATCAAGAAAAGAAAAAGAAAAGAAATCCTATGTCACAAAGAACTGCACTGACTTTTCAAAGACAAACTCTCTCCAGGACATTCCTTTAGACATCATAGTTCTCAGCCACCTGCAGAGCCTTTTCCCGTTGACACAGCATACAAATACAAATGTGTTCTGTTTCTGTGGTAACAGTGTTCAGTGTCTCGTTGTACTTTGTAACCTACAGAGTTTTTGAATGGCTCGTCGATAGTTCCGATGCTGTGTTCTCGCCCATCTATTGGATCTTGAAACACCAGATGTGCCTTCACACATTGCTCGAATCAATCATTGCTCCATCCATGCTTTCTGCCTCAATTGATGTTCAAAGATTGTTTCTTTTCAATTTGTTCATAATAAAAGCATAAATGACAAACAACAAGATCAGTATGTTACTAAAGATATAAAATTAACAGAATAAAGAGATTCATGCTTCATTCAGAATTCAAGGATGAGTCTCCAAAGCATGATGCACGTTAGCTCATGATGTGCTGTTCTTAAGGCAATTCAGATAAATTGGGAGAAACCATCCAAACCCCAGTCAAATAATTACAGTCTGCTAATACAAATGAGAGAATGCAGAATGGAGAAGGGGAGCCAGGGGAGGGTGGAATCCCTAGGTCTCAATTTCTTTTGTCCTGCATAGTTGAGAAGCGAAGTAGCTAGAAAGAGCACCCAGCCTATATCAGTTTTTACTTTTCCCTTCCTAGGAACATGTTCTCTTTCATTCATAGTCAGTGTGGTCAGGCTCTTTAGACACTGCCATAAATAGAAGGCTCTAGCAAAAACTTCATGCTGAGGCACTGGTGAATTAGCAAGATATTCATCCCAGAGCCTGTATTTTAACTATTTTAACAATGTGGTATGAGGGATTGTGCAATTTGGTTGGAGTTATGTCTAACAATTTTATCTCTGATGGTATAGTGCTCAGATAAATGATGGTGATGTGGTGAAGAGGATATGGGGAGGGAGGAGAGGCTTTGTAGTCACTTTAATAATCATGATAAAGTCAGACCCTAGAGGCTGAAAAAAGATACCAAGCCACATGGCCAAACATAAATAAGAATTATGGGTTAGTTTAAGTGTAAGAGCTAGTGAGTAATAAGCTTGAGCTAATGGCCACACAGTTCCTAAATAATATAAGTCTCTGTGTGTTTACTTGGGTCTGAGTGGCTGCAGGACTGGCAGGTGAGAGATATTTGCCCTGACTGCGGGCCAGGTGGGACACAGGAAAGCTTTCAGTTACATGTTTCTATTTACATTTAAGAATGGATTCAGCCAATGGAAATACTGCAGCAAGGTCCCACAGGAAGCCACATAAATGACAGTAAAAATAAAGTGACAGCTGCCACTCCTAACTTGTCTTGTGTTTGAGTCTATACTTCAGAATGTTCACATAAATCCAAGGGATCAATTGGCACAAAGCACAATATTCATGATTCCACAGAAACCAGAATAAAATCAAAGTGATTCTGTGATTTTTCACTTTTTTCTTGGTCACATATAACTGCCTGAGGTTCTACTTCCCTGAACCAGTGTTTCCATCCCTGTAGTTCATGTGATAGTGCTCACCACCACCATCACACCAGAGACTGTGAGCTTTAAATGACAGAAGACACGTGGACTGTATCCACGTCCATTCTGCTTCACTTTCTTCCACATTTCTCTCTTTAAGTGGATGGATCCTGAAAAATGTTCCATCAGAAATGCAGATACCAAGTTATATGCTCAGCTTCCTGCCCCTTATTCTGTCTATGTGAGGGGATCGTTGATAATAAGTGAGTTGATTGACAGAAGTGATGGGAAGAGTACCAGGCATATGATGAGCGCTAGAGCCAAAAACATCTATTTAATTACTCTTCATAGTAGCTTCTCCTTGTGGAAAATCAGAAACTAAGGAGTCTCTAACAAAATGATGAATTCAGTAGCTAATCAACAACAAAACTCCTTGTGTGACATAATTTACAACGTTACTTATTAACTGAGTGAGTTGTGGAAACTCACCTGACATCTCTCAACCCCTTTAGAATTGAGAACGTGGTATGTCAGATCTTATGTTGATAGTGGTACATCAAAGGTCTACTGGGTACAAACCATAAACCAACTCTCTACTTCTGAAGCAGAAACACTGACTTGTGATTTAGACTGGGTCCTGAAGAACTCAGCAATCCCTATTGTATTGCTGACCTACCCCATTTCTGAGAGTGTGATCGGCTGTGAGAGCTCTACTGTAGGTACATTCTGCAGAGCTGTGCACACATCGAATCACCCTCTTGCCTTTGGAGAAACCACTGTTGCTATGTTAGTCAGATGCTGAAAGTTAGCCATGAATGTTGAAGCCGCTCTAACTATCAACAACAGAAGAGACTGAATCTGGAACAACAGCGGCTGTATGAGGGAAAGAGTGAAGACGTCAGTGGGGGACTCGGGCAATTGTGACTGTAGTAACATGAAGAGGCTGCACCCTCAGGTTGGACAGACCAAACAGGAGGTGGTGCTGTGTGATCTGCAAAAGTGAGTAGGGTCTTCAGCCCTGGCAGGAGCTGGGGCAAAAGTGAGCTGGCAGTCACGATGGAGGGTCCTCAACTCTGCCCACCTTAGTCATCTTCTTTACTTGGTACATCTCTAAAAAGCACTGTGTTAGGGACATTCATCCCCTGGAACAAAAAACCTGGTGCTTCATATAACAGTGGAATGAGGAACAGGAAAAGTGTCAGGGGGACTTGGAGGCAGGATCACCTGTGGACACAGTTCAGCTCCAGTGAACATGGCTGCCAACACCAAGCCTATACTTTGAAACAGAAAACTCATTTTAGCAGACACAGGAGCATAGATGAAATTTAACATTGGGGGAAATTTGGCTTGGCAGCAAAGGTCCACTGATGCTCCCTGTCCTATCTCTCACCTCAAACTTGCACCTTACCAAATGCTCAAGGTGAATGTAACATTACAGAACACATGAACAGTCCTCTCTGACGCAGTCTGTATTTTATAGGGCAGCTGGCTCCCTGGGGTAAGTATATAAGATTCATTTTCAGCCATATAAACTGTGTTGACAGTACTTCCTGGCCTTGTGTTTTCAGGCATTTTCATTTACTTAATGAAATGTAAAGGTGAGTCTGATTGGTGTAAGCTGTTCTCAGAGGTTAGTTCTGCATCTGACGAACTGTGGTAATCTACTGCTCCTCTGCAGCCGTTCACACTCTCTGCAACTCAATATTCACTGCTGTTAGCTTTGTGTGGTACACAAGTGCAAAACAGATACTTGCTTCCTCAAGGAATTTATGGTTCATTTGGTAAGAAATGTCAGACAAATAAGAGAGAAAAATGTGCCATTAAAATATAACAAGTTAAAAATGAATTTATTTTGCAACAATATTGATTAACGTGAAATATATTATGCTAAGTAAAGTAAGCCAGACATATGAAGACAGATGTTAGGGCTGGGGAGGTGCTCAGTCGGGAAAGTGCTTGCCTGGTATGCATGAGAATCTGAATCTGGACATCCAGTGAACATGCAAAGAGCCGGGTGTGATGGCAAGCGTCTATAATCCCAGCTCTGGGAACATGGGCACATCCCTGGAACTCACTCAAACAGCCTAGCAAATGAATGATCGCCAGGTTTGATGGGAGGCCCTGACTCAAAAAAAAAAAAAAAAAGATAACAGGCAACTGAAGAAAATGAACAACATAGACCTGTGGCCTGCATGTGATTTATACACAAATGCCTAAGTATGCACACAATCTCTCTCTCTCTCTCTCTCTCTCTCTCTCTCTCTCTCTCTCTCTCTCTCTCTCTCTCTCTCTCACACACACACACACACACACACACACACACACACACACACATACAATATGCACACCATGGTACCTCTCTGTGCTGATGTCACAGTAAGTAAAGCAGATAATTACATCTTTTCAAAATCTATTTGAACCATGTAGGGTCTCTGCTGTGGATGTCTTTCTATATGCTGTGAATATGTGTTGATCTGATTGGTTGATAAATAAAGTTATTTGGCCTATGGCAAGACAGCTTAGCGGCAGGCAGGAAATCCAAACAGAGAGTCAGGAAGAGAAAGAAAAGGCAAGGCAGATGCTGTGAACCGTCACCAGGAGAAGCAAGATGTAAAGGTATTGGTAAGCCACAAGCCACGTGGCAAAGTATAGATTTATAGAAATGGGTTAATTTAAGATATAAGAGCTAGCTAGCAAGAGGCCTGCCCTAGACCATACAGTTTGCAAGTAATATAAGCCTCTGTGTGTTTAATTGGGTTCAAACAGCTGTGGGACCAGGCAAGACACAGGAAAACTTCCAGCTACAGGTCTCCTTTGGGAGCAAAGGAAACAGAATCACAGAGCCAGTGGCTGAAAGAGCCTGTCCACTCACTTAAAGCTTTCCACTCCCAAGTTGTTCATACTGTGAGTGGACTGTATTTTCTTCATTCTCGTGTGTGCCATAATTTCTTTTAATGCATTTCTTACTCTGCTCTTCTGCTGCAACTGTGAGTTGAGACTACCTGAGAAGGACAACCAGGGGCTTCACTTCTGTCTTCCTCTTCCATCTGCCCCAGTATCAAGTGTGACACTGAGTTTACACACAGAAGATGTACATGATCATCCAGGGAAAGACAACCAATAGTACTCATGATAATACAGTTGGAAATACCTCAGGTTAAGGAATAATGTAAACCTGGGCTCAAATTAAGCTGCTTCTTTCAATGAGTGATTGGACCAGATCACATACCCTTGCTAACACTCCCTGTAATACATGCCATAACAATGAGACAGAATATAATGCATCTGTGGTGAGCCATGAGCAAACCATAAATGCTTAAAATAGAGATAATTTTATTCCACAAACAAAGCAATTTATATCTTTTGTATGTGTGTTGTATATATGTGAACAAAGAAAACCAATAAATACTTTTTTTTTCAAAAGCATACCATAATAATTAGTTCTTTTGAGTTATGTATGATTTTACCTCATGTGTATGAGTCTAAGTGTATGAATATGCACCAGGAGCATGCAGGAGCATTGGATTCTTTATAACCGAGGTCACAAATGATTGTGAGCAGCCAGGTAGTTGTTGAAAACCAACTCAGTTCCTCTGCAATTTCACTAAGTGCTCCTAACTGATGAGGCACCTCCTCAGTCCCAATAACTAGTTCTCAGCATATACCACCCTAGAAATATCCAAGAGTGTCCGTGAGTCATTGCTTTCTTAGCAAGGCAGTCAGGCTCACTGGTATGAAGTGGGGGTATTGCTCTGGGGATAAAAGTGGAAACTCCACTCTGAGAAACTGGGTGCTGTACATCAGGCAGACCCAGCAAAGCTAGGCCACTGCCCATGGAGCAGGCTATACTCCGCAGGTCACATTTCGGGGAATAAACACATTTTTTTCCAAAGGGGGCCTCCAAATACACTCAGTGCCCAACCTCAGGCTGCCCTTGAAAATAATGAGCTCTAAGATGTGTGGTTCCTACAAGTGTGAGAAGAGCTTCCTGAGACATGAAATGGGTAGCATCCAAACTGCACGATCTCCTGACCAACTCCCACACTGAGAAGAGCGAGGTGCTAGTGTTTCTAGAGCCCTGCCTTTCCTAATCGTTTCTGCTTTCAGGGTTTGGAATAGGAGGACGGAGTGGAAAACAAAACTCACCATGGGGCCTCTAGCCAGCTTTGTAGCTTTGTAATTCTCTAGATAAGGGGCAAGCATTTGTCTCCCAAACATGGAGGAGTATGCACAAGCTAGGCCCTCCCGTTGGTTTTCTTCAGCACTGTTTGAATGGAGTGGGCCACTGAGAATCTGTGACAGAGCAAGCCTCCAGCCAGGTGATACATTGCTCCTCCTCTGTGGAAGCGACCTGCCCCTTCTTCTACATCAGCAGCTAGAGGAAGGGAGGAGCAAAAGGAAGAAACAATTCATCCATCCTCCACTCCTGTGGAAGAACTGCTTGCTCTGAGATACGGGGGAAAGGGGAAATGGGGCTGGAACTCATGAGAACCAGAGGCTGTCTTTGGCCATTCCCTTATCCCTTTTAGGAATGTGGGATAACTTGCCAGCTATTATTTTCAGCTTCAACACTTTTATCCAAACCCAGAAGAGCAAAAGTTCTTTTGGATACATTGTATTGACGTGTAAATTCATAGTCAAGCCTTTGCAGTTCACTGGGGAGACAGGTAGAGCATCACCTCCTGAAGGACTAACCATATTCTCTTTGTCTCATTTTTATTGTAGAGCAATTTTTATGATTTCATCATCTTTAATCTGTTTTATAATAACCCAGGTTTGAAATAAGATGGACTTTAGATAAACCTGTACCATGGCCACTAAGTGTCCATCATTGCTTTTATAGCAACTAAATGAATACATCATCACTTTACAGGCAGGAAATCTGTAGTACAATTAGTTTGAGCTGCTCAATGCCACTGAACTGGCTATTGACATTCCAGAAATGAGCACATCTTAGAGTCTGTGCTCTCAACACGGCATCAGGATGATTTCAGAGGACATCTGTGTTGCATGCCTTGCTGAAGAGCCTGGGGGTTAGGCAGGTATTACTCAAGGGTGCTGTGCTGGCAGGATATTTGTTTAGCAGGTTGGTACCCCTAAGACCATGGGCTTGGCTCAAATCCTTTGCCTCTATTGAAAACATCGCCAGAAACATGAGCGTAACACATGGCTTGATGTGAATTGGTTTTGTTTCTTCACAACCAGTTTTAGATGTTTGGGGGTGAGAAAACAGAGAGTATGTTCTGTGTTTCTGACTTTCCATGTTCACCAGGAGGCTGAAAGGCTACTGCTGATAGAGACATTCACCTAGATACCTTAACTAAAGAGACATGCTGTGTCTCTCCACTGAAGAGAGACCATTTCTCCCCTGGTGTGAGGAACAAGCAATCCATGTGGAGACACTTTACTACTGAGTACACATGATCTTTCCTCATGGAACTCTTTCCATGACCAGACCTCTGCCATGAATCACAGATGTAGACATCAGCATCATGGGGCCTGTGTCATGACAACCACCCACCATGTCTTTGACTTTCAAGGGAAACTATTGACCTCTTCTGCAATAACAGCTTTTCCTGCTCATTTTTGGTAGTCAGTCACCCATCATCTATTTCATTCTTGTCAAAAACATGACCTTACGGTTGAAAATTTTTTTTGTTTGTTTATTTTTCGAGACAGGATTTCTCTGTGTAGCTTTGCGCTCGCTTTGGAGACCAGGCTGGCCTCGAACTCACAGAGATCCACCTGGCTCTGCCTCCTGAGTGCTGGGATTAAAGGCGTGCGCCACCACCGCCCAGCAGTTGGAAATCTTTTAGATAAGAACACGTCAAACATCGGACACGGTTGTGGGCTGACACAGAAGGGCAGCCCCTCTGCCAGCCTTTCAGAGAGGCAGCCACAGCTCCAGGCTGGGCCCCTTTCTTACCCATGCTCCCCTCTGCCCCGCTTCCTTTCACTCTTACGTGAAGCACAGGTGGGCTAAGGATGCACCCGGGGCCCATTTCTTATCTTATGAGATGGTGATGGGAAGGACATGAGGATTTAAAAAGGGAAACATTCAGGAGACCCAGGCCTTTCCCTTAGCTGGGCAAACGTGTGGGTCCTCTCTGTGAGGTCCAGCCCTTAAAGATCCACCAATGAGAACCCACAAGGCTGCGCAAAGAAATGGCTCCATGGGTAAAAGCACATCTACCAGAGGAGAGACACACACTCGAGCGTACACACACAGATAAACACAGGCACTGCAGAGACACACACACGTGCATACACACACAGATAAACACAGGCACCGCAGAGACACACACACACACATGCATACACACACAGGTAAACACAGGCACTGCAGAGACACACACATACACACGTGCATACACACACAGATAACCACAGGCACCACAGAGACACACACATGCACACACACACAGATAAACACAGGCACCGCAGAGAAACACACTAGAGCATACACACACAGAGATAAACACAGGCACCGCAGAGACACACACATGTGCACACACACAGATAAACACAGGAACCGTAGAGACAGTACATAGACTTTCTGTGTGTAGATGTGTCTTTTAAATACATTCATAGGCAAACTTCTGTGGCAGCTGTGAAGTCATTTCTGCTTCTGCGCCCATTTAAATGATTTGAAAGGGAGCAGATGGCTGGCCCATTGACACAAACGTGGCAGGTGGGTTTGTCTCTCATTGATTGGAAGTTTCTTAGAAAGCAGCCCTGCTTGGTTCCTTTTATAACATTGTACAAGTGCTTTCAGCCATAGACTTAAAAGCTATTTTCCCCTTTAATATTCAGAAATCTAGAGAAATCCTCCCTTTGACTCTCTCTCCTTCATTTATTTGGTCACTATGGATGGCATGAGGTAGATGTGGTGTGCTGTGCTGTGGAGGATGGTGCGGGATGCAGGATGGTATGGGGTGGAGGATGGCGTAGAGTGAAGGGTGGCATGGTAGGAGTTTGCTAACTCCATGAGACTTAGGTGTGTGGGCAATGAAGCTTCAGGATATATTCCTTCTTGGGTCACTATTGGTCAGGATAGCAAGAAGGGTTCTCCAAGAAAGGATTTATACCATAATTCTTCTTTATTCAAAATAAGATATAGATACAGGGTCAACACTGGAATAAGCTAGTTTTTATTCTAAACTTTGAGTTCATAGAGTCTTGACACCCAGTCCCAACCCTTAACACGTAGCCTGTGGTCTAACTGAACAACCCTATATAGGTCTTGCTTTGCTCTGTGCACAGTGCAGAACACACTGAAATCAGCGTATCCAGGGATGCTGGCCATGCCACTTAGCCAGTACACATCACACCCGGCAAGGGAAATAGACCTAGAACCCCGTGCCTGAGCCAGAATTCCCTTGCTATAAGTGATGCCTGGCTGTACATCCTGTGCCCTATGCATTCTTAGTAGGTCCAGGCCTGGACTTCTGGCCCACATCCCCATTCATTGCTGGAAGCACATGAACTCAATTTCAGTGAGCCAATTTCTGGGCCGCATCCCAGAGTTCACCTTTTAAAATCAACCCTGCCAAAGCTTTGCAGTTTTTAAGTTGCTAATCTTAGGAAAGAATCTAATTCTCTACTAAGTTGAGTTGACTCCACACCTACTTTTTTTTTTAAGCAGAAGAAATGGGGGTGGGAGGTGGAGACACGAGTGATGGTCAGTTATAGCTGCCTCATGGCCACAGAAGAGGGAAGAAGGGTCATCTCCTCATGGACCCTGCTAAAGCATGGGCGCCCGCCTGTTCCCTCATAGACCTGCCCTTCCTTTCCCTTCCATCACCAAACCTTTTTTAGAGATGCCATCTTCAGGTCTCTGTGTGAAACACCAGCCCCAGTTCCTTGCATCAAAGACCAACTATCAACTGTAATTATATTAACAGCTTCTTATAGGAAATCAAGCATGTTTTATGCCATGTTTTTATGTGTGCATATGTTGTGCTGTATGTGGAACTCCCTATTACCCCCCTTCTCTTTCCTACTGAAGGAGCCATGTACAGAACATAAGGTCTTCAGTCACTGTTGAGATTCCCATTAGTTTGTGGATAACTATATTGCTTAAAGGAGAAACAGCTTAAATATCTTGCATAAGCCACAGTTTTATGTTTATTTTTATTTCACTTAAAAATATTTGTATCTAAAACTATTCCTCCCAGAAAACATGGTCTTTGTATAAATGTAATAAAGGTTTAACTTTCTTCTTGCTGAAGTAAAGTTCCTGAATCTCTGTCCTCACAGTCCTTTGTAAAGTAATTTAACCAACAGCTATGAATACACACACAATTATATATGAATGGATACTGGCTTTAAATTGTAACTGTAAGGGGAGTACGTTTTATACAGAGAAAATGGTGAGGAAAAGAAAATTCTTTCTTTGTTGGATCTTTTTCTAGCTTTGACATTTGGGTGAGACTGGCTTTGTCAAGGAAATTTGGATATGTTTCTTCCTTTTGTATTTTGCAGAACAACGTGAATTGTGCTGGTGTTGGGTTTTTCTTGGTGGTCTGGCAAGATTTTGCACTGAGTACTTCTCATCCTGGGCTTGGTTTAGTTTCAAGATTTTAAATTACTGCTTCCTATCTCTGGATGTTATAGGCTTATGTCTACTTCATCTTGATTGAATGCTGGTGGTCTGTATATCTAGAAACACATTGATTTCTTTTAGTTTTCCACTTTGATGGGATAATTTTGTTGTTTTGCTTTTTCAAGACAGGATTTCTTTGTGTAACAGCCTTGGCTGTCCTGGAACTCACTCTTTAGACTTCAAACTCACAGAGATCTGCCTGCCTCTGCCTTCTGAGTGCTGGGATTAAAGGTGTGTGCCACCACCCATCAGGATACAATATTTTAAGTTTTTTTTATAATTCTCTGAACTACTTTAGCTTCTATTGTAACATGTTCCTGTCATCTCTAATTTTATTAATTTGTATCCTCTCTCTTTATTTTGGTTAATTTGAATAAAAGGTTGTCACTCGTGTTCATCTTTTTTTGGTTGAATAAGAAGTTATTATTCAAGCAAAATGCTTATCAATATGCAGATATTGATTTGTAACTGCACAAAAATAAAGAGGTGCCTAGTAGCCTGACTTGTAGTTAATGACATTGATTTTAAAAAATCTTCCAAGAGATAGGGAATATGAGAGACAGAGAGATTTGCACAGATAGCAGGATTCAAGTTAATGAAAGAAATGAGGACCTGGAACCCTGGGACCCTGGGACTTTTGACCTGGGAAACTCTGTCATGTAGAGTTTGCCTCAGCCTAGCTGAGTCCATAACCAGTGAGCAGAAGCTGTGGAGGCAATAAAGAGAGTCCAGTTGTTACATGGAGAAAATGGAGGACAGGGGCTAAGATGGCCTTTGTATGCTCTGACATCACATGTCTATTCTCCTTGTGCCAAAAAAAAAAAAAAAAAAAAAAAAACAACTTTAGAAAACTTGTGATTGTAAATCCCTTATGTGCCCCTCAGGTCTCCCAACTCCTTGTCAGAGTTCTACTATCCACTTCTGTCTTTGTCAAGAATCTGAGAGAGAGAGAGAGAGAGAGAGAGAGAGAGAGAGAGAGAGAGAGAGAGAAGAGAGAGACAACCCACTGAAGCTTCATTGCTTGCCACCCAGTCTCAGTGCCTAGGTGAGAGCCTAGTGTTGACAAGAACAGATATTGCCTACTATCAAGCACAGAATGACAAAGTTGGGAGATACCAAAAATGTAACATAGGCAAAAGGCTAATGTCATTAAAACATGAAGAATCTCTAAATAAGTAAAATCAAAGCAATTGATTTCAGCAAAACATATAAAGAAACATTTCAAATACATACAATTACACTCAGAGTTACTTATTTCAAAAAATAATAAAAACTAAGTGAAACTATTTTCAATAGTATCATCAAATTTTTAAAGTCTAATAAGTAGTATGAACCCTGTGAGCTACAGTGATGATGAGCCAGGTAAGACATGTCTTGGGTATAACCAACCACTTTCAAATTGGATTTAAGGCCTGCTTCACAAGGTAAAACCCATATCTACTACCATTACCAGGGCCAAAACCTGTGACTAGATAAATCATAGTCCCTAGGAAGTGTACCTACTAGTATTACTCTGATAAATGAACTTGGTACCAAACCAACTCCTGATGACTTATTGTTATACCCATAGACCAATGTGTTGTGTGATATTCTGCTTGTGTACTGACAAATAAAGCTTGCTTGGAGTCAGGGGGCAAAGCGAGACACTAGTTAATCATAGAGGTCTGGAGGTCTGCACAGAGAGGAGACAGGAAGTGATAAGGTAGAGCAGAAAAAGGATTTTCACCTTTTGATCAGAGGAAATGGAAGAAGTAGGAAGTCACTGGTGGCTGCTCCCCTGCTTTTCTGATCTTTCACGTTTTTACCCCAATATCTGACTGCTGGTTTTTATTGATAGGATTAATTAGATTTACACTTCACCAATGCATCCCTCAAGCCTCGTCAGAGAAGATTCTTTTGGCAGTAGATGGCAATTAACAAAGAGCTCCACAACTGTTCCGGGTACAGCCAATGAAAGACTGAAATGTTCATCCCTAAATGGGACATCTACAGTGCTTACCTCCTCCCAAAGCTCAGAGACCATCTGAGGGCAGGGTAATTGTAAGAACCAGAGGCAGTCAATGACTACAGAGAAACAGTGTGTTCAGACACAACAAGGAAGATTCATATAAGAACTCATGGTGGTGTTGACATTGTGCCTAAGACCTGTGCAAACCCAAGCCAGACAAAATCCCATCAAGGAGGGGGAGAGTGGGCCCTAAGTACCACCCTTATGTTAGGAGCTGTTGGCAATCAGTGGCTACTGGAAGAGAAGGAGTCAGTTTTCTTTATGGGGTCAGTCCCTAGTAGTCAACTATGCTCCGGTGAATGGCCAGACATCCAAGAGTCCATGAGCAACACCAGTGGGATTTTATGGATTTTTTTTAAATGATGACACTAATTTTAGTTGGAAAGCAAGGGAAGATCTGGGAGGAGTAACTATACTCAAAAGGAAGAGGGAGTGTGAACATACTTGAAGTAAGTTGTATGAAATTTTCAAAGAATTAATAAAAAATATTTTAAAGTATGAAAAAATTCTTATTTGTTTATGTGTGTATATCATATTTGTGGGTTGCCAGTGAAGGCCAGAAAAGAACATCAGATTGTCTGGGGATGGAGCTATGGACAGTTGTAAGGCCCTGACATGGGTGTCTTACCTGCTGAGCCATCCCTCCAGCCCAGGAAACTCAAGCGTAAGTTACTGTAGAAGCCTTCCTTGCTATAATGTCTCTGGAAAGCAACACTGTGGTTTAAATGTGAAATGCCACCTTTACCTCACATGCTGAATGCTTGGTCCACAGTTGATAGTGCTATTTGAGATAGTCTGGAATCTTCTCTCCTAACTCTAGGAAGGGGGTCCCTGGGAGGGCGGTTTGAAGGTTCCAGTGGCTTCTTGGCCCCTTCGTGAGTCCACCATGAGGTGACCATCATCGTCCTCCACCTGTTCTTGCTGTGTTGCTCTTTCCTTCTGTGGGTCCAGAGTCAGTGGAGCAAGGATCTTGAAACTTTGAGCTCAAGTAAATCCTTCCTCAAGCACATATACTTTGACTTGTGAACTTTTTAAAGAAAATTTAGTGTGGATTTGTGTTTTTAATTGTCTACAATAGGAAAGGAATGATTAAAAAAACTAATGTCTACTAATACATAACTGGTTAGGCAAACTCTGTTTATCAAGTGGAACATCATGTAGTTACTTAATGGATGAGGAGGCTGGTTGTTCTTCGTTGTTTTGATGTATATTGGTAGGCTTTGCTCTAATTACTCGTGAGCACGTAATATATTAAAATTGGCTGCAATAGCAATGGCCCTGAGGATATATTGTTTGTCCGGTAGACTCAGCCCAAATCCATAATCGCCCATGAAACCAATCTCAGAACTGAGAATATGATTGTCCTCAGTTAGCCCCAGCCTATTCCTCAATAATCTCTTATTGAATGTAGAGAACTGCCAATGTCCACTCATTGATGAGGGCCTGTTTCATCTATTTTACTCTATTTTCCACAAACAAAAACCCTACAGTTGATGAATACCCACGCCAGGGCAGACTCTTGCTGGATATACAATACTAGCATTAAAACAGAGACAGATGCAGCCCAGCTGGCATTGCCGTACTATTTGAACACACAGTCCCCATCATTGTGCAGTATGTCCTTCTTTGAGAAAATAATTTTGCACATCTCCAATTTCAAAATTGGAAGGAATCATAAAAATAATTTGAATGATAACTAAATAACAATAATTTAATAAATAATGATTATTTCAGGAGTTCAGACAACAGGTTTTCTGATGTAGTCATGAACTGTGCTAATGTGGGAGGGGCTGGGACTCTCAGGCAACAGGAGGAAGATGAGTTCATGGCGGGGTGCTTGTATTTCATTATTTTCCTAAGGCTTCTGTGGCTATTTTTGATTTTATTCCTCTTTTTCTTTTCTTTCCTTTTCCTTTTTCTTTTCTGGGAAAAGTCATCTAAGCCCAACTAGGTCAAGACAGTTAAGAAAAAAAAAAGTCATTTTAGCCACTTAGTGAGAAAATTTGTTGGAAGTGAATTCTCTGCTGTCCATGAAGAACAAAAATAACAGTTGTGTAATACTGCAATTGTCTGAAGTCTCAGTTTGTGCACAGTCCTTATTCCTCCACACTAAGCCCATGAGGAGGGGCTCCCCACTGCCCTCTTCATAGTGCCTGTTTATTCGTCTGTCTTCGAATGGTCACTTTATTAGTGAGTAAATATCTAAGTGTAGCTTTCATTAATGTGAATTCCTGCTGATTAGAGTAAATTGATAAGAATTATTGATCAACAAATTGAAGAAAAGATTTCATCCCTATGTACGATATATGACTTGATCATCTCATTGTTCTAATAAATCGTGTAATTATCTAAAAAGAATTGGAGAAAGAAGTACATTTTTTAACTATAAAAATCTTCAGTCTAGAAGATTCCAAATCATGTGGTTCTTTGTTCCTATGCCCCTGGAGATGTGAACATCTAGATATAGTTTTTCAATAAAAAAAAATGCAATTAGGAAACATCACAAAATCATTATGTATTTGAGCTGACTGGAAGCAATTCTTTGTTCATTTTCTCCCTTGCATTCTTGGGCAGTAACCTTCAGGATATTTCCCAGCAGGCTTAAGTCATTACTTCTGTAGAAAAGGCCAATCCAGCCTCACCGTGCTCCTTAGTTCTGTATTTATAACCCAGCAGATGCTGACTGGGTGGTGCTGGAAGCTAAGTGGAGCATGGTAGAGGCTGGATCGGGCAGTTAGGCCTCCCACCACAGGGCTCTTCTGGGGATCAGAACTGAAGGTGGCATGTTCCCCTTGTCCTCCAAATCCCTGAAGGGGACTGTCAGGCAACACTGTTGGCCGAGGGAGGAACTTGAAGGACTCCCAGTGGTCCTCATTGGAAACAGCAGAGAGAGTCCAACAAGGAACACACAAACCTGGAAATCTCAAGGTAAAGTTGGATTGAGGCAGATTTGTAACGACTTTCTCAAATTTAAAACACATTCTGTCTGGTTAGGGAGCTCCTTGAGACTCAGGATGTGCTAATGGAAGGAGAAAACATTCATCATGCAGGAAACCTCAAGATTTAGAAGTTTCTAGAAGCTCCTACAGCAGTAGGTTTCCATATGATTTTTCAAAAGGTTTTTGTCTTATTGGGGGAAGTGTTTGTTTTGATTTTTGTTGTTTTGGGTGGTAGTGGGGGCTATTTTGAAAGAGAGAGAGAACATAAATTGGGTAAGTAGAGAGGTAAGAAGAATCTGAGAATTAGGGAAGAGGAATAGCAAGGTCAAAATGTGTATGAAAAAAATTGTAACCAAAAAGCTTGTATATAAGAACTTAGAAGGTTCTAAAAGAAGGTTCTCCAAGACCCAGGAAGTAAACAACACAACAGTCTCAGAAGTCCCTGAAACTGACCAGATGTACTAGTTGCCCCCCTCCCCAAGCTTACATAAGCAGTGAGTACTGCTGAGAGACACTGTCAGATCAGACAAGCTGCTTGGAAGAAGCAGAGACCAAGCAAACTACCCAGGTGACTTGTGTGGCTACTTGAAATTTTTTTCAGCCGAGTTGCCATTGGCTTTTGATGATGCAGTGCCTTTGAGTCATTCCTGCTCCTTTAAGAACCACTCATTCACACTCCTAAAAATAATCCCAATAAACTCATTGGTTAGCCAGTTGGACACTGGTGGCATCTTCACTTTGATTTGTTATCAGTTCCCTCTCTGGGGCTAGTAGACATTCATTCGCCTCTCCCTAGGAATAATGTCGCACAACAAAGGCCATCAGGTTATTGGCTTTTATTCTGTAAAATGACACCAACTTCAGATTTCTAAGTTACACTTGAAGGCATTACAGGACTCCATAATTAGTAAATAAGTTAATGGCCATGGCAGAGACTTACTCCCATAAGACTGCCTTTTCCAGCAGACATGTCTACTCTTACTCTGATCCAAATATTGAGAGTATTCACCATCCTCGTCACAGTAAATGACCAGTGATTTCCTGGTGATGTTTGCCATTTGTTGGGCTCCTTCCACCTTCTTAGAAGTTCATAACTTATGCACGATGCAGCCTGTGGTCAACCAGGCTGAATAACAAAAAGTAAGCAGTCTGTTTGTAGATGTGCAGACAGTCCTGCCCAACTTTGAAGACCAGCCAATGTGCTTCCAAGGTGCTCCTGGCTCCTGGTGCCCAACACTTTTCTACACATCTCCCTGTAGGGTCTAGTATCAACCAGAACCATCTCAAATGTGAAAAACACCTGGTCATGCTCCCCTGCCAATAACTGTAAAGAAGAACTATTGGGGAGCCCACAGCTGGTGTCACCTTGTTGCTTCATTGGTCATCCTGTATGTTGACACAGGATTCTGAGATGAATGAAAAACAAGAACTAAGAAAAGGGATTTAACATATGAGAAGAAAAATTTAAAAAATACAACTACAGAAAAACTAAACAATGCACCCCAAATGCTTATTTCCTTTGTCCAATTCAATAGAGCAAGTGGAAGTTAGAGTGCATGCAGCAGAGGTTTATTACAGGTGGTAGATGTTGGACTGCATGCATTAGAAGTTAGAGTGTATTCAGTAAAGGACAGATTATATGCATAGAGGTTGGATTGCATGCAGTAGAGGTCGGGTTATATGCAGTAGAGTTGGATTATATGCAGTAAAGGTTGGCTTACATGCAGTAGAGGTTGGGTTATATGCAGTAGAGGTTAGATTGTATGCAGTGGAGGTTAGACTGAATGCAGTAGAGGTTATATTGTATGCAGTAGAGGTTAGACTGAATGCAGTAGAGGTTATATTGAATGCAGTAGAGGTTATATTGTATGCAGTGGAGGTTAGATTGAATGCAGTAGCGGTTATATTGTATGCAGTAGAGGTTAGACTAAATGCAGTAGAGGTTATATTGCATGCAGTGGAGGCCAGATTGCATGCAAGTGCCCCTCTATCAGTCTCTGTGTCAGACTTTGATTATTCCTATTTCACTTCTTTCAATAAAGAACATATCCATCAAACCAGACTGAGCTGCGTAGCCTTCTCTCTCCCCCAAGAAGTCAGAAATCACCCACACAAACTTTTCTCATGCAGCCATTTCAACAGTGATGCAAAGTGCTGCAGAAGCTGAAGAAGCCAAAATGTCCTCTTCCCAGGAGCTTTTTAAAACTCCCAGGAATGCATTTGTTCTATTTGATTGTTGGTGTATATGGGAGACTTCTTCTTGTTTAGTTGGTTGTTTTGCTTTGGGAGAGGGGATTGCTTTTGTTTGTTTTGATTGTGTTATTTTTGTGTGGTGGGAACCAGTTATTCAAAGGCCTTAGGCATGAAGGCCAAGCGCTCTGCCCCTGAGCCATACCCCTCTTCTCCAGAGAGCCCTTGAGGGGAGCTCATTGGCACCTTCTTTGGAGAATCACAAACATCACAGAAATTTGTATGTCTGCCCTAAGGAATAAAAAATACCTCACATCTGTATTTCAGTTTAAGGCAAGTGGGCACTGGAGAGAAAGAGAGCTGAGGAGAGCGAATGTAAGAAGACACTAGAGCACGGGTGCTCTTACAGTCGAATCGGATGCAAGGGCTTTAGTGCTGGGCTGGGAAAACGCTCTTCAAAGACACTGGACTGCAAAGAGCTTGGCTGAATCAAAGACCTCCCAACATGCTTTTAAGACAAAACTGTATACTGAAGATGTGTAGCATGAATCTTAAAAAGTTCTTTTATTAATAAGACCAAACCCGGACCAGGTATTGGGGTGAATTCTGGAAGATCAGAGAGACAGAATAAGCCACAGCCAACCACATCTGGCCAACTTCTCAGCTGATCCTATTTCCTCAGACTGTCTCTCAGCTGAACTGCTGCTTGAAAGCCTGAAGCTTAGCCAGCCAAATGCTTCTAGTTTCTGGTCCTCATGCCTTATATACCTTTCTGTTTTCTACCACCACTCCCTGGGATTAAAGGCCTGTGTCACCATGCTTGACTGTATCCTTGAACAGATGGATTTCTGTCTGGAATGCTAGGATTAAAGGCATGTGCTACCACTGCCTATCCTCCATGTTTAATATTGTGGCTGTTCTGTCTCGGACCCCAGATAAGTTTATTAGGGTGCACAATATTTTGGGGAACACAATAACACCACAAAGATGCTACAGTCTAGCCGAGCAGTGGTGGCGCACACCTTTAATCCCAGCACTCAGGAGGCAGAGCCAGGCGGATCTTTGTGAGTTCGAGGCCAGCCTGGTCTACAGAGTGAGATCCAGGAAAGGCGCAAAGCTACACAGAAAAACCCTGTCTCAAAAAAACAAACAAACAAACAAAAAAAAGATGCTACAGTCTAGTTTCATATTGGGGAACAGAAACCTGTCCGGAAATGTAGCATGGTCCCCAAACACACCTCCCTAGGATGGAAATTTCATCTTATGGGTGCAATTCCTAGTTATGACTCTTTCCTTCTCTTTCTATATAGAGAGTCCTCTGGCCTTGTGCCTGCCTGGGTTCATTCCTGTGTCAATGAATTAGATGATGTTCATGACCATGACAGCAACTCAAAGAATAGCAAGCAATAATGCGACATGCCTGAGAGTATGTCTAAATCGTTTCCATCCTCTGAAACGCACATCTCACAGGAATGCTCTGAGGCAGTACAGACATGATGCCTCCTGTACCTGAGGAGGTTGAGGACTTGCTCCAAAACTTGGCTTTGCTGGGGAAGGGTGGGGCTGAGTCGCAGGACACAACCGGAATCCGAAGATGGCTACTTTTCCAAGTTGGCTTGAGTCTGCTAAAATATATGTTGAGATCCTCATCCCCAAGACCTATGAACATGATGTCATTTGGAAATAGAGGCTTCACTGGGTAGATCTCCATTCAGCATCACTGGTGTCCATGTGAGGAAACTGAGATCTGCATACACAGAGCAGGTGGCCATGTGGACGCTCAGCGGAAAGACATCCCTGTGAATGGAAGAATACCCTGTTATCCCTAAGCCACCCAACCTCAGCACCAGGCTCTGCCAACAGCTGGGAGAGGCAGAGAGGGTCCCATACAGGTTTGGTGGCAATTACATTTACACACTGAGCCTCTTTACAGACCTGAATTGCCTGTTTTAACATTTCTAGGAGTGGCCTGTGGGCAACTCACACCTAATTTGTTTCTGCTCAGCTTTTCCCCCTTGTTTTTCTGTGGTTGTATCCATTTCCTTAGTGTTTTTCAGAAAAGATCCTTTTCCTTTTGGACTGTGATTATTGAAAATGCATTTTCTTTCTTTTTCTTCCCCCAACATAATTTTTTTATTGGTTATTTGGAAGTTACATTACATGCACCCTGATCACACTCACTTTCCAAGTCTTCCAGGTCCACCTCCCCACAACATTGTCACCTTCCCCCATCAAAAAGAGAAGAAACACACACATGCACACACACAGAGAGAGAGAGAGAGAGAGAGAGAGAGAGAGAGAGAGAGAGAGAGAGAGAGAGAGAGAGAAAACAAGTCCAATTTGTGTTGCCCATATTCTCACTGGAGCATGGTCAAACTCCCAGTGGCCAGTCCCT
Source organism: Peromyscus maniculatus bairdii (assembly GCF_049852395.1). Taxonomy (NCBI): domain Eukaryota; kingdom Metazoa; phylum Chordata; class Mammalia; order Rodentia; family Cricetidae; genus Peromyscus; species Peromyscus maniculatus. The sequence continues at coordinate 5,403,090 of NC_134866.1, read as the reverse complement.
TAAAGAAAACTGCGTCCTCCCCTACCTGCACCCACACCAGAAACCCTCAGTTGTGAAGAACTACACTTCAGCATACTTATCACAATTTTTAAGAATTCTCTGTGATGGTTTCCTGTCCTGGGAGATGGGGTAGAGTGGGGTGGGGGTGGGGGTTGTCAGAGAAGCCTTCTATGTCCCTCTTTCTCTACTGTGAGTCTGCAGTCACAGATACTGCTGCGAAAGTAGCTTCCTTGTCCTTTACGGTCAGTAGGAGCATGGATCATGGACTTCCACGTGGTTTCCTGTGACAGCATGTTATTTCTGCTATTTTCCCTAGCATGATTTTTTCTTCTCCTGTAATGTCTTTGGGTACTTTGCAGATCTTTGTGCACTTACTACAACAGCCACACAGGTCAGTGATGTTCTTACCTTCTTTAAACACAATGAAAAACCACTCAAACTGACAGGCGAAGGAAATGGCATAATTGCATTCTTGGAAACATTTTTTCTGGCTACATTCAAAAAAGAATGATATCATAATTAATATATTTTATAGACACATAATGGCAATTTGCCATTATAATTATGTAATTGCTAATATGATATATGCAAAAGAAAAACACTGAAAAAAAGAAAGTTTTTTTTATAAGAATTGGGTAAGCGAGCATCAGTCCACCAGTGCTGGACCAGATGAGAGATGAGATTCCAGCACCAGACAAGAGAGCTAAGGGACCTACAGATGCAGGAGACTGTAGATGCTGCTCAGGACACATGATGCCTGCTCATCATCTAAGAACACCAGTACAACACGTTCAAATGAGAGCTGTGTCATTTCACTGGCGCGACTCCAGACTTGTCTCTTGACAAACAGTATCTGGCTGGTTTCTTTTTAGAGACATTGATGGACAACAGTAAAAAGAATACTACGATATCTTTCAAAGTTAGAGATGAACTTGTGTGCACTAACACTATTTTTTCTGAAAATTAAAAACAAGGGGTCCTATCATTTGGTTTTTCTTGTTGAATACCAAGTTTATCTTTTGAACATATTAAGTAGAAACCTTGAAAGTACTTCAAACTGCATTAATCAAGTATCAGCATGTGGGAAAGGCAAAAAAAAAATCAATTCGGACTCCATCAAAGCTTTTTACTCAAACTAAACATTTATTGATTAACTGTGTGTGGCCACTGGTTTTAGCTCACCGTTAAACAGGCTCTTGGACACTCTGAGACATTCTTAACTGCTGAAAAACTGGAAGTGGGGATATGTGGAAAAGAAAAAACTTGAGAGAATGGGTAACAAACTCTTAACAAAAAACTATTGTGCAATGAGCAGAGAAAATGAAGGATTGAAGAGATCATCTTTGAGAAACATCTAGAAGAAGTGAATAGGGAAAAACAGGAAGAATAAGCCATTCTTTATACTGATACACAGTTCTTCAGTGTTTTTAAGTGGAATACAATTCACTTCTGATTGGGGATGAGTGTAAACAAAGACACCATCATATGACGCTGTTCCGTTGATTTGCAAACACATTGTCAAATTCACTCTTTGGGCATGGAGGAGCAGATATGCTAAATCTCCATACATCTTACACCTCAGTAATCAGTATGGCTTGACAACATGTCCTACCTGCACCAGTCCATGGAGAACTCAGGCATTTTTCAATCTCCAGGAAAACCTTTTTTTCTCAACCCACAAGTTATGATAATGGGAAAAAATGCATAAGATGACTCATGCCAGCCTAAATCAAATGCACTGTGTAGGAAATCTTCTGAAGAGGAACCTATTGAAACAACTGATGGCGTTCTGATGGAAACAGTGAGACTGAGCAAGGGACATGAGGAGAGGGGCTGTGATGAGGGGAAGGGGGTGTGAGGAGGAGACGGAGACAAAGACCGAGAAGACTCGGGGACCAGGACTGAGCAAGGGAAGAGGTCAACTGAACACCTGCTTCAGATCCCAAGAGAGAGACAAAACACAGGGAGTAAAAAAACATTCCACTTAATTAAGCAAATTCTGCTGCCCCGACTCCTACTGTACTAATTCCTTTGTCTCAGGCCAGAGCACCTCCCCAAAGACAACCCAGGGAACTCCACACCATACACGGTTCAACTACATTAATAGGAATGCCATCTCACTGTTATTAAACTTTGTAAAGAACCTAACTGCGCATGAAAGAGAGAGAATATGTATATGTGAGAAATATATGAAAATGTCAAAATCTCCAAATAATAAAATTCTAATTTAAACAAAGCCCCGTGGCTGTTTCCTCCCACAGGAGTTTCATTTCCGACAAGCCATCTTCTTTGGCTCACTATCATGGGATCGAATCTGCAGTGCTACAGTCTGAGTGTGGGTGTGTAAGTTAATACATCTGTTTTGAGAGGAAAGCTGCATCCTTCACTAAGGTCCTTGATCATCCTCAGCTCCCCTTCCTGATTAGTGTTTGCCATCATCATCATCATCAGTATTTACAGTGAGATGACCCCTGAGAACCTCTCACCCGCACTTGTGTGTAATTAAGTTCATCAGATTGTTTTAGATACTGATGAGAGCTTAGACGGGACCTGAATGTTACATGCGGTTGATTACTTAAGTAAATTACATAGGTGATGATCCATTTCTACCAAACAACCAACTGTCCCTTTTTTGTCTGCAGGTGGCTAATTTGGAACCAGCCTACTGTGACAGCGCTCCTGGCACCCTCTAGATAGAGATCGCTTAGCTGTTTCTCACGTCTGAAGCTTCAGTTCAGCTGGTGCTTCCTTCCAAATGGCCTCCCCACTCCAAAGAAAAAGTTAGCTATGGTGCCAAAACCAGAGAGTAGAGGGAGCAGAGTTCCTGGAGGCCCAGCTTCATAACTCACCAAGGCACAAGTCAGCACAAATTTGGGACTGAAGGGACAGACTCTATCTCCTCATTTCCACCTCCTGCTGCGAGGAGATTCTCCTGTGTCTCTGACAGTCATACATGTCCCGTGTCTGTGCAGTCACATAGTGGAAAATCTATCAGCAATGCTTAAGGAGAAAGGGGGATGGATACATTAATTCACCTGATTTGATTATCCTACAAAACATATATGGTAAACTTTCTGTCTGTGTGTCAAATATACAAGAAAATCTTAGAGTGAGGAATCATGAGTCACAGTTTCAAAGGTTACAGTCCATGGCCACAGGCAAGGCTGACTGGAGAGGACTGTGTATCATGCCATGGTTGGCAGGAATCAGAGAAAGTGCCTGTACTTCTGGGATATCCCTCCCTGACCCCTGCTGAGGTCCTCACCATACAGCATGGTGCCACCCTCATCTAGGACAGGTGTTTCCCCATTGGCCAGTCATTTCTGGATGCTTCCTCACAGAAACCCTTAGAGGTGTGCTTGAGCAAAGGGTTTCTTAATCCAGTCAAGAATAACTACTCCATCATCAAAACACACACACCACATACATACCACACACCACACACACAATCACACCAAACACACACCACACATACACACACACCACACACACAATTATACCACACACACAATTACACCACACACCACACCACACACACACACCACACACACACACCACACACACACACCACACACACACACACCACACACACACACATCACACATACACACACACACACCACACACACCACACACACAATCACACCACACACCACACCACACACACACACACCACACACACAATTACACCACACACACACCACACACACAATCACACCACACACACACACACCACACACACAATCACACCACACACACACCACACACACAATCACACCACCCACACACCACACACAATCACACCACACACACACCACACACACACCACACACACACAATCACACCACACACACACCACAAATACACACACACCACACACACACACACACCACACCACACACACACCACACCACACACACACACCACACACACACCATACCACATACACACACACACACACACACACACACACACACCACACATACACTAAAAAGTATCATATTGCATCCCATAAGTGTATATGAGTATTATTTATTAATTAAAATACAAATAAAATCTATTTCAAAAAAACAAGATATAAATTTGTGTCCACACATTTTCGCACAAATAGGGGAAATGTGTTTAAAACTAAGTTGTTATTTGTACAGAGTTAAGGCACCTAAAAGAAACTACGATTGTGTTTTAGGGTCAGGGTCATGAAAGGTTTATTTTTGTTGGCTCTTTAGGATTTCCTCTGTGCATGTCCTGGTTTTTGTGCATGTGGATATGTACAGAGAGAGATGGGGGGTGCATTTCCTCTTGTTCTTTATCTGAGTTGATACATTTTGGGGCAGCAGTGAGGCAGAGAACATTTTCAAGTGCATTACTTTACAAAAGCAGACATTTGTTTACTCCTGATAGGGAAGGGGAATGCAGTAAATCTACATAACTGCCTTCTATAGTGTTCCGCAAGATCTTTTTAAAAGACTTGCCAGCATCATTAAAAGAGCACACGTAATTAAACTGCAAAGAGGAAAATGGAGAGCAGTGGGGGGTAACACAAATGGCGATTGCTTTGCCAGTGGACTGAGTTCTAAAATGTGAAGTTGAAATGTCCTTCAAAGAGCCCAATGCACAGCGACCACACTATCCAAGGACATTGCAACAGGCCAGCCTCAAAGCACGGAGCTCAGTTTGGTACTGAGGGTGGCTAGAACTCAAAGAAAATACTGAGAAGTGTACTTGTTCAAGCTTCAGACGCTCCATGGCTGGCACATGCTAATGTTGGAGAAATTGGCTTTTGGAAGAGGAAGTCTCTAATCAATCCTGTTGAAAACTGTCTAAAATAAATGTCCTACACGTCTAAAAGCAACCACATCTTAGCAAGAATCAATGGTAGAAGATGTGGGGGACTCTTGGGGATCCTCTTACAAGACAGCTAATACCAACATTGTTAGCATTTAAGCATTACCTGGCCGGCCCCTTGGGAGCTGGCCAATTAAGCAGCCAGTACTTTGGCCTAGTCGGGGTCCTGGCAAAGTCAACCTACATAGCCTGTTTGTGCATTTGCTAAGTTCTCTTGAAGAGCAAGCCCCTCCCTTCTCTGTCCCCCATCTCTTCTCTTCCTCCCTTTTCCCACAAGGCCAAGTCTGCACCCCTTCTCTTCCCCCTTCCTCTCTTCCTCTCTTCCTCTCTTCCTCTCTCATTCCTCCTCTCTCCTCAGCCTTTATCTCTAGAGGAGCACTCTGCATCCCTTTTTCCCTTCCCCCAATGAAATTCTCCACTTGAGTGCTGTCTGCCTGGCGTCTCTCTCTCACCTGCCGTGGGGCCCCTTGGCTCAAACCCACCAAGGCCACCTGCCTTTTATAAATCATAACCAACATCAGGGCCCCAGCGTCATAGCCTAACCAAAGGCTTCCACCACTGACACCATGGGTAAGAATTCCACACGTGCATTTGGGTTGAGCACTGACATTCAGCCCCTCACATAAAGGGTCTATGGAGACAGAGACAAGCCAATGTGAGGCATCAACGTGGTGACTCAATGCCTTTGGTTTAGGCCCTGAGTGAAGTTAACTTTCATTAAAGTAAACAATGATTGTGGGTAGATAGGGTAGATAGCATATTAAACATTATAAAACACTTGTTGGGTTTACATTTTCTGGCACACATCCACACCCCAAGTACAAAGGACAAGCAGAAGATCATTGCTACTGATGACAATTTCATTCCACCGAAATATAATGAAATCGAATGATGCCACCTGAAAGCAGAGAAAAAAAAAAAATCCTAAGTACCAACCCAAAGAAAGTTATCACAAACCTGCACCTTTCCTCCAGACTCATCTGTAATTCAATGTTACTTCAATCTAATTCCTAAATAATTTCGACAGAGGCACTATTTCTCTACAGTGCGTGTAATTGTGTCAAGATGCACTGGGTGGCAAATAATAGGCCATTTAAGGAAGCTCGGGGGAAAAGGGGCATTTGCGTGGATCACTTGGCTGGAAGTATGAGGAGGAAACTGCTTCTGGCAGTGTGTTTCATCAATCAAGGTTCTTTGCACTGTGAGTTTTATTTCAGGAAGCACAACTTAGTGTAAGCATGGGAGGAACCAGGGTTGTTAAGCATGCAACTTTTCTTCAAGGGAAGGAAGAGTGATACCTGATCACCTGGCATGCTGGGGTGAAAGTGGTCAAAGAACATGGTGATCCTTCACTGTTCTGTGAGGAGCCAGCCTCCACCTGAATTCTCTCCAAATTCTGAGGATTGTTTAGGTCCCAACCCTGAGCTTTGAAATCTCTCAGTGAATAGAACTCATTGTGAAAGGGGCCCCCGTGTACTTTGCATCCTCTATCAATAGAATCTATGCTTATTACAAATCCTTCCCCTCTAGGCCCAGCCCTGAGCTCTGTTTATCAGACAATAGAACATATTCTTATTCCAAAGGTCACAGATGCTTGCTACTTTGCTAGGGAGTTTCTTTTCTTTCTTTTTTATTATTTTATTTTACAATACTATTCAGTTCTACATAACAGCCACAGATTCTCTTGTTCTCCCCCTTCCTGCCCCCCTTCCCTTCCCCCCAGCCCACCCCCCATTCCCACTTCCTCCAGAGCAAGGCCTCCCCTGAGGACTGAGATCGACCTGATAGACTCAGTCCAGGCAGGTCCAGTCCCCTCCTCCCAGATTGAGCCAAGCATCCCTGCATAAGTCCCAGGTTTCAAACAGCTAACTCATGCAATGAGCCCAGGACCTGGTACCACTGCCTAGATGCCTCCCAAACAGATCAAGCCAATCAACTGTCTCACCTATTCAGAGGGCCTGATCCAGTTGGGGGCCCCTATTCCTTAATATCAATGGACTTAATTCACCTATAAAAACACATAGACTTACAGAATGGATACGAAAGCAGGACCCATCTTTCTGCTGCATACAAGAAACACATCTCAAATTCAAAGACAGACACTACCCAAGAATAAAAGGCTGGGAAAAGACTTTCCAATCAAATGGTCTTAAGAAACAAGCGGGTGTAGCCATCCTGATATCCAACAAAATAGACTTCAAACTAAAATCAATCAAAAGAGATCAAGAAGGGTATTACATACTCATCACAGGAGAGATCCAACAAGATCAAGTTTCAATTCTGAACATTTATGCCCCAAACACAAGGGTACCCACATATGTAAAAGAAACGTTACTAAAGCTTAAACCACATATAAAACCCCACACATTAATAGTGGGAGATCTCAACACCCCACTTTCACCACTGGACAGATCTCCCAAATCGAAACTTAACAGAGAAATAAAGGACTTAACTGATGTCATGACCCAATTGGACCTAATAGATATCTACAGAACAGTCCATCCTAGGGAGTTCCTATATAGCCATACCTAAAGCTTTGTTGTGATAACTGTCACATGGAAACATTTTCCCGTAGTTTTATTGTGCTTGAATGTGTAAAAAGAATAAACTACGAAGTCAGACTCTGCAAGTTTTGACCCAGTGCAAAGATGGTACTGTGTAGCACGAATGCTAATTGGTCTTAATAAAAACCCAGAGCCAGATATCAGGGTAAGTGCTGAAAGATGAGAGAGACAAAGGACAAGCCACAGCCACCTCTCACCTTTACCAACTCCTCAGCCTAAAGGGACTGAGCTCCTGTCTCCTCCAACCTTATATTCCTTTTCTCTGCCCAGCCATATCACTTCCTGTCTCCACCTCCCTAGTGCTGGGATTAAAGGCATGTGTGTCTTCCAAGTCCTAGGAGCAAAGGCACGAGATCCCAAGTGCTGGGATTAAAGGTGTGTGCCACCACTGCCTGGCCTCTATGGCTAACCAGTGGCTGGCTCTGTCCTCTGATCTTCAGGCAAGCTTTATTTATTAGCACGTACACAAAATATCACCACAGCACTGACTCAAGTTCCATTCTTCTTGCACACATCACCTCCCCACCAGCCATGAGGCTTGCAGGGTCTCCAACATTTTATGGTTGTACCTTCCTCTGAATATTCTCCTCCAGCTGCTTCTCTGAGCACAACACTGATGCTGCTGCCTTACTCCTAACAGAAGGTCAATTGTATCCAGAGGGAGGTAGAGTCCTCTCATTGGAGTATCTGTCCTAAAGACAAGGCCTCTCCATGCCTGCTGCTCCTTCAGGAAGCTCTCCCACCCATCTTTTGCTGGAACTGGTGGCTTTCCAGCCTGTACCTTCCCTAATGTCTGGAGCACAATCATGTCCTCAGCTGACCAGTGTGCCACTGGAAACAGGTCCTGGGCTGTCATGTGACATGGACCACATGACAGAGGAGTCAGAAAACAGAAGTTGACTTGTGTTAGGAGGGTAAAAGATGACCATGGATAGTGAGTAGAAAATTGAAAATTATATCCTATATTAAAGAAAAGACCCACACAACAGCAAAGGGATTTTATAAAGAAAATTGATGAAGAGAAATTTGTCCTCTTAAATAAAAAAATTAAAGCCCCACCTGTAAAAGCCTGGTCCTAAGCATGCATGCTATTGGAAAAGAAAGAGCAGATACATCCATGAGAGAAAAGGGTCCAGAACAGAACTGCACATAGACGAGTCAGTGCATGGTGAAGGCACAAAGGTAGCTCCCACTGGGAGTGTGGGGGATTGACTAAGAGCTGAACTTAATAAAAGCCACAAAAAAATCAATTCCAAATACAAATAAGTAGCTCACAATGAAAATCGTGTGTTTATTCAAACTGAAGAAAAAGCATTTGTATTATCCTGCCAAGGGCAAGCATTTCTAAGCAAGTCCCAGAGCTCAGCATCCTTAACGGAAAAGGCTAGAAGGTTTTAACATGGGAATTCTGGGAAAGTTTGGATGACAAGAGACAACCTTCCAAATTTAAAAGCCATGTTGGAGAAAGCACCTGCCCAGTCATGGGAGGTGAGTTATTAGTCACTTAACTAAAATGGAAAATAATGAAAGAATGTCTGTTGGCTTTTGTGTTAAAGGTTTTTCAGTTAAGAGAATGTGATGCTCACAGGTGACCTTTGGGGAGGGCTCTGGACAATGCTGCCAGGGGATTGATACCTGCCTCATGCAGAGAACCAGAGTCAATTGACGAAGAGCGCTGGGACCATCTGTTTGCCCCAAAGGGGATCCTGCCTGATATCGTCCAGAGCCCACCTGGTCAGGTGGTGACCCTGCCTGCTTCCTCATCCCTCCTTCAGAAAAATCCCCTCCACAGAGAAGGTCCCCACCTCAAGACTACACAGGCCAGCCATAGAGCCCAGGTATCCTAAATCCTTGTAGCAAAATGACAGCAGTGGTCAGGGATCTGTGTGTACAGAGGATGGGGCTCTGTGCCTACATCAGGGGCCAAGCCAGAGGGAAACAAGAGGATGAGGAGAGCAGACCGTGAAGAACTGAGGCACAATTCTTCAAAAGAAAAGTGTGTGTGTGTGTGTGTGTGTGTGTGTGTGTGTGTGGTGTATCTATGCGTGTGTGTCTGTATGTGTGTGTGTGTTTGTGTGTGTGTATGTGTGTGTGTTTAATTAAAGCACTTCAAAACCTATACAGAAAAAAAAAAAACCCTTAGCTTCCAAATGAGTTTTATCTTTGCTTATCTATTTTAGTCAAGTCTGACGCTTTCACTAGATGGTCAAACATTCCACAAGACCTCCGCTTGATGGTTAAACGTGTCTAAATCACAAAAGGATGAACCTTTAGAATCAGAAATCACCCTTTCCAGCTCTCACTCCACAGGCAGAAGTTAAGATCTGGTAAAAATTGAATCAATTTAAATCTTTCTTAACCCTAAAGTCCAAGCTGGCTGTCCTTGGCAGAGATGCTCAGGGTGTACACGTATCAGACACTTGTAAAGAGTTGTCTGTCCGGAACAGCTCTGACCCCATCACCCAGCACAGGTTAGGGAGCCCGTTGAAAAGGTAGGCCTTATTCATGCAATGCTTTGGGCTTCCAGGATCTAACTGCCCAGTGGAGGTTGAATGGAGAAAGTAGTATGAAGAACCAGAGTAGACAGGTAGTGACCAAGAGGTGGACATGATGCTCCAAGGACCAAAGTAAGACACGGGGAACAAGGGGTTACTTTATGCTTTGTTCTGTTGCATAGCAACTAAAGAAAATAATTCATTGCAATTTAAACTACTGAGAATCAATTTCAAATGTTCTTACCACCAAAACCAAGTATTTGAGGAGAATAGATGGGTTAGTTTAACTGTTCCATGCTGTGGATATCTCTATATATAAATAAAACACTGATGGCCAGTGACGAGGCAGGAAGTAGGTTGCCAGGCAGGAAGTAGGTGGGACAAGGAGAGAGGAGAATTCTGGGAAGCGGAAGGCTGAGGAGGGAGACACTGCAGCCACCGCCAGAACAAGAGCATGTAAAGATGCCGGTAAGCCACCAGCCACGTGGCAAGGTATAGATTTATAAAAATGGGTTAATTTAAGATAAAAGAACAGTTAGCAAGAAGCCTGCCACGGCCATACAGTTTGTAAGCAATATAAGTTTCTGTGTTACTTGGTTGGGTCTGAGCGGCTGCGGGGCTTGGGGAACCTGGAGAGAAGCCCTCCAGCAACAGTTCCACAGAGAATTCACACACCATTGCACCACTTTGTAGCCCATATGTACACATCTGTAGCCAGCATGTGGCACACACCTGTAATCCCAGCACTGAGGAGGCTGAGGCAGGATCATCCTTAATTGCAGGCCAGCCTGGGCTACATAGCAAGAACCTATCTTGAAAAACAGAACAAGAATAAAACTACAAGAAATATATACACAAAAATAACTTGTCAAATTGTTATTTTTAATTTAAAAGAATTAAACTTGAAATCATAAGACTTTTAGAAATTTAGTAACTGACTAGATATTTGAAGGAATAAAACATTATTGTTAATTTTAGGACATTAGTAACATTGTGCTATTTTGAAACAGAACTCCAAAGGTTTTATGAATGTCTAATCAAATGCAAATAAATGAAATTAAGGAAATAAAATGTGTTGTATACATACAGCAGAAAGTTATTCAATAAACAAAAGGAAGGAATTCTGATACATATGGCAACATGGATAAATTTGAGAATGGACTTTTAGGTCACCCAAGCCAGCTAGTCTCAAAAGATACATACTGTGTAGGTAGCTTAACTTATATTAAAAATCTAAAGTTCCAACTCATAGAGCAGAGGGTAGCTTGTGGTTGCCAGCAGCTGGAATGGGAACTATGGAGAGATTCTAATTGAGTGGGTATCATATCTCAGCAAGGCAGGATGAAGTTCTAGAGGTTTGCTGGACAGAATTGTCCCAAGAGTTGACAACCCTGCATTGTCCACTCCAAAACCTTTTGAAATGGTAGACCTCAGGTCACATGCTCTTATTTACCATGTGACAATTGAGTCTTTACTAGCACAAGTCTGTCTTGAAGTCATTGATCGGTTCCACACCATGGACTTGGCTCACTACACAGCACAGACCTCAATTCAAATGATTGACACAGGGCAATTACCAGCAGCTGCCATTCTCTTGATCTTAGCGTGGTTAGGCTTTAGACTAAGCATGTCACACTCAGGTCATGTATCTTGATTCCCATCCCACACACATGCCTCACCACAGTGCTTTTGGAGAAGGTTGAGCATCCCTGCTCCAGTCATCCATTGGGAGCCAGGCTAATCCAGGATTAACCTGGGGCCCTGGTGCATGAAGAAGGAACATAGTCTAAAACCAGGAACATACCTGGTAGGGACCTTGGGCCAGCCTTGAGGGAGCTGCTGCTTAGGACCCAAGAAATCCACTTTTCCTTGCTTGAAGGGCTGTGGTTATCAGTCCCAAAGCTACTAAGTGCTTGGTCTGTGACACACTTGAGCTAACCTGTGTTCCTTTTGTGCAACATTGCTTGATTAGCTTTCTGCTGACTTCGTTCCATTGTATGATCGTTTTCTGCTGACTCTGTCCTATATTCCCACGCAAAATAAGATGCTGAACTTCTTAGTAAACTTGCTTGGCATAAGACAACAGCTTGTGCAAGACCTCTTGGCCCCAAAATTTTTCCTGTTTTGTTCACCATCTCATCTCCTGGTTCTCCCCCTTAAAGACCTGTCACTGAAGGATGATCCACTGTGCCAGGTCAGATCTCCCTGCCCTCTGCGGCTGACTGGAGCAGGAGTCATTCAGTCCTGCAGCCCTCATAGCCTCTCATCTTCCCAACTCTCTCCTGCCTCTCCCCTTCACCCGACCCCGGTCTTATAACTACTAAATAAAATAGTGAATATTTTATGGCTTAAATACCAAGCTGTTCCCAAAGGTTCTTGTGTTGCAGGCTTGTTTGCCAACTAACTGGGCTTTTAAGAGGTGATTGGATTGTGAGGACTCTAACCTAATCAATAGATTAATTTGTTGATAAGTTAATGGCAGAATGGTCTATTAGAAGTTAGGGCACCTATGGAGGTGGGACCTGGACAGAGGGGACTTTCAAAGCTCCTTAACCCCTTTCTCTTTCACCCTGCTCCCCAGTTGTGGAGGGGAGCAGCAGCTCTGCTTTTTCACACCCTCGGGACAAGACGCTCTGCCTCCCCTCAGCCCTGAAAGATGCAGCCATCTGACTATGGACTGAAACCTCCAAACACAAAGTCTTCTTCTCCTAAGCTGTTGTTCTCAGATGCTTTGTCTTAGATAGCAACAGGGTGGGCAATGCAGCTCCAATCTGCACTTCAGGCAGGGACTGGTACATGAGGAGAAGGTTTAAAAGAATGAGCTGGATGGTGAGCGGCCTTTTTATAGGAACTGCCTAAGGCCTCGTTGGCTTAGATTATCCTTAATTCTATTTCTTAACAGTCATCTTTGTTTTGGGACAAGTTCACACGTGTATACAATATATGTCCACCATTATCATGCTTCCCAATTCTCTACCACCCCTATCATTCTTCTTCCCCCACAAATCTCTCTCATACATCATAAGTATTTGCTTTGTTTGCGACCCACTGGAATTAATCAGGATCATCTGTGTAACTGTGGGTTTGGAGCCATCTATTGGAGCCCAGTGGGTGGGTTCAGCAATAGTCACACAACAAAAGAAAAGTTCCTCTGCTCCCAAACTACAGTTATTCAGAGGCAAAAGGAAGGACCCCCATGTCCCTCCCCCTCCCTTAACTTATGGTGGGTGGGACCAGTCTAGAAAATGGCCTTTATAGACCCTCATGCTACCTTCCTGCCTCCTCTTCTGCAATGTTTCCTGAGCCTCAAAGGGAGTGGCATGAAAGTCTTCTTTAGAGCTCAAAACTGTTGCTTTGTCTCTACATCTTGGGCAGCCATGAGTCTCTGTATGCACCGCCACTCTTTGCAAGGAGACATTTCTCTTACTAAGGCTAAGAGCAGCTTTCCTCTGTGTATGGGAGCATGGGTATGCAGAAGGCAGATTGTTGCCTTGTCAGCTTTGCTAGACACCATCAATAAGTTCCCGAACTGGGTCTACAACCTCCCGATATTTGAATTCCGACCCAGGCTCACAATACCAGGCACGGGTTGTATCACTCCCCAGCCCCTCGCCCATGGAGCTGGCCTCAAATCAAAACAGAAGACAGTCGATTATCCCTATCACTGTCAGGCTGCTATCGTACAGCTGTGTATATCTTCCCAGGTGGGTCAGGTTTCTGGTCCATAAGGTTCACAGCTGGGCAAGACTTACTTCCCCTAGCAACCCACTGCACACCCTCCAGTGGGTTAAATGCTATCTAGAATTGAGGGAGTTTCCCCCTCAGTGACTTGGACTTCTTTTTAATACAATTCACGATAGAGGAATTGGATGCTAATCTGAGGGCAATATTATAGATTGTTTCTGGGCTGTTGTAAAACATAGCAGTTTTATAAGTAGTGATAAATTAAGTAACCTCAGCCTTCTTATTTGTTAAAAAAAAAGACTCTAGTCCCCAAGATGCACACACAAATAGAATAATCTTAAGAATACTGCCCATTGGGGGATTGTCCTTGCTTTAGTGAGTTACACATCACAGTAGAACCACCAGGAAGCATAAAAGCTAGCAAGACAGATGATTCTCACTCCAAAATTCAGTTTACTCAGCCTGGCAGCTCCAGACTGCCTTGCTAAATCAGATGGATTTGTGGTCCCAACTGTTAGACCCATGGCAGTTAGTTGGAAAGGGTCTACAGGGACCTTTTGTGTTCTCTGGTGAAAGGAAAAATGAGAGTGTTGTCTTGAGTCTAATAGTCTTGTCGTTACAGGTTGGCAGGAGGTACTTAGATCAGACGAAAGCTACTTTGTGGGTCGTGGTCATCTTTCGGAGATCCAGGCTGCTGTGAGTCATTCTAAACAAAACTGGCCTGAACTCTTAGAAATGCAGATGTTGACAATGAAATTCAAGCCAAATGGAGGGGAGGAGATGAATGAAAGAAACTTTTTTCCAATCAAGAACAAAAATTTACCAACTTCTTTATAGCACTTTTAATTTCAGTTGTTTTACTTTTGTCCCCACACACACACTGAAAGAGACCAATGCAAAACCAAAGCACATGTGTGTGCGTGGGCACACACACACACACACACACACACACACACACACACACACACGACCACTTCATAAGTCCTGCAATGAACAGAATGCCAAGCCTGTCTGCCTGTCTGTCACTGTCCTCTTTTCTGTCCTGCTTGTCCAAGACTTCCATTTCACGCTCCTGCATGAGACTTGTTTCGGGGACAGGATGTTTTCTTTCCAGACATGCTCATAGAGAGGAACCATTACCTTGTTCAGCAAATGTGCTTTCATTGCCCAGCCTAGCACTTCTTTCCTGTGATCACTTAGCAGCTTATCTACCCACTCGCTTGCTCATCTAAGTGCCCAGATATTTGAGTCTGTTTTATTTATTTATCGAGTCCATTAGTTATTCTGAGTCTACTGGACAGAGCATTTGTACCACTGCCCAGAAACCTTGCTTATGCTTTCTAGTGAAAGTGTTTTGAGATCATGTTGTTAGTCCCTCACTTTGTCTTTCTCAGAGTTATCTTGGCTATCCATGGCCTTGGATCGACTGAAACACTGATGAAACTGGCTGTCAATTTTAAGAAAACTGACAGGGAAAAGTATGTAAATTTTATTCATTCTACACAATTCTTTTAATTAATAAGTGTCTGGATTAATTTTTTGCTTGTTCTGTGTACAAAAATAATAAAATACTTAAAGCTCAGACTAGCACATTATTTTAATCCTACTTCTGTGGAGACAGTAGGCTTGCTTGGGTGGTTTTCTCTCAGAAATTGAATCTCTCATGTAGACAATGTCAAGTGTTGGCTGGGACAGCAGTCATCTGGTTTTCCACTCTGGCTTCGTTGTTTGCCTATCCAGCTCATTGACTATAATGACTGGATTGACTGGGAGCTTCTGTGAATCCCTCTCTTACTTATGGATCCACACAGTGGCTGGCTCAAGGGTCCTCACAGAATGAGGTGGGCTCAAAAAGGGAACATCTCCAGTGTTAAAGCCTCCAAATGAGACCCATGGAGACATTGAAGGGCACACAGCATCACCTTTGGTTTACTGATTAAGAAGTCACAAAATGAGACCACATTCAAAGGGCTCAGGGCTTGATTCTTCCTCTCTCAAATCAGAATGATAAAGACTTCACCTATTTGTATCTCACCAGGAAACACTCTGTCACCCTTAACTAGAGACAGGCTGGAGTTCCCCTTATCTTGATGCTGGCTATCCTTAGGGATTTCACAAGTTTTCAAATTGAACTCCAGTATGAATTTCCTCTATGTCAATGGAATTCTCTAGAAGTCAGCCCATTCAGTTCTCTACACAATTCAGTTTTTCCCACTGGACTCAGTATGGGAAACTGTCCAGATGAGCAAATGTGAAGGTAAATACTTTCTACTATCCTATAAATCCTCTTCATGCTCTAGAGGTCAACTTCACAAGATTTAATCTGGAAAGATCTATACCAAATTGTTAAAAATGTGGAACATAGGTCAAGGCTGATGTTAGAAAAGATGATATCTTTAAAGGGAGTTTTGAAATAGGTACTTGAGATTATTCTATTGCATTATTTTTATGTCAGTCAAGATGCTTCCAGAGTGAGAAATGTTCAGATTATAATGAGTCATGCTGATATGTTCTGCAATCTGACTCTAATCTCCCTATGATAGAGAAGGTATGTGTGAACATTTTAGAAATCTTTACCCTTCATACATAAATATGAAATAAAAAGGTAGACTAAGGTCTCTGGCAGTAAGAATGATTCGTTGACATCATAATTATGAAAGCTGAAGAAGGTCAGAAGACTGAAGGTTAGAAGAGTCTTCTGTTTTCAAAAAGATTCCAAAATAACTGTAGAAGAGAATGTAAACTGACAAATTCTGAACAAATTGTTTTATAACTCTCAAACTAAAGATTCCTTTAAAGTCATGGCAACATTGAAGGGGAGCTCTGCAGAAGAATCTTCCGTCACAGTGACTGGGATGATGAGCACAGGCATCGGATAGCAGGAAGAACGGCCCACCTCTGGTAAGGATGCATCAGTGGCTGTGAGGGAAGGGACCACAGGCAAGAACCATGCCTGATGCTAGCAGCTGGCAGAGGGACCATTTCAGATGTGGCTCCTCCAGGCCACATCTTCAGATGTCTGCAGCATCACCTTCATTTCATTGGTGATAGCACAATAGTCCCTGAGCTAGAATTGTGACCATGACAATTACAATCCCCTAATAAATATGTGTCAACTCCCAGTGTCCTCAACCATTCCTGAAAATGGATGACCTGGGAGCACCAGGTTCATACCCAGTGATGCCAACATTTAAGATGAACACAAGGAGGGGGTAGGGAAGGGCATGCCTACCCTGGATGCTTTCCTACATTAGTACACACACACACACACACACACACACACACACAAACACACACACACACACACACAGAGAGAGAGAGAGAGAGAGAGAGAGAGAGAGAGAGAGAGAGAGAGAGAGAGAGAGAAGGTTGGAATTAGACTGTAAGATCACACTACAAGTTTTATATATATATGTGTGTGTGTGTGTGTGTGTGTGTGTGTGTGTGTGTGTGTGCATATATATATGATCAAGTAATATAAAACAACTACAAGAAACAGCAATGCCATTGCATTAGCCTCACAAGTGATGCTTTGGATATGGGACCAAAGCATCAGCAGCCAAAAAGAAACAGATAAATGGTGTCATCAAATCAAAAAGATGCTGTGCAACAAAGCCAGCAATCAACAGCAGAATGGCAGCACTGCACATGGGAGAAAATATTTGCAAGCCAAATAGCTAATAAAAGATCAGCATCCAGCCTGTGTAAAGAAGGCATATTGCTCAATCACTAGGAAACAGCAAACAGCATGAGGAGAAGCTAGGAGAAGATACTGCTTACAGAAGACTCCATGGACAGCAGATGTTGAATAATGTTCAACACCTGTAATTATCAGAAAAAATCAAGTTAAAAACACTATAAAAGACCTCCTCACATACGTTAAAATGGTTAATCTGAAAGATAACAAGTATTGGTTGCCATGTGGAGTAAGGGGATCCTTGCATATTGCTAATGGGATTGTAAATTAATATAGTAGCTATGGAAAACTCCTTAGGACACTAAAAGCAAAACTATCATATGCTAGTACCTATACTATCACTGGGGTTTATCAAACTGACCTGGCAAATGAGTGTTGAAAGGATTCTAATCTGTCATGGTCAACACCATTCAAAACAAAGAGGTAGTATCAACCTAAGTGACCATCAACAGACACATAAATAAAGAAAATGTATTTATCCGTTTACTTATTCATGTATTTATCTCACACTATTCAACCATACAAAGACATCATTCATGGCAACATACGAACCTGGAAGATAGTATATACAGTGAAATAAGCCAGACACAATGAAACAAATCTGGCATGATTTCACTGACATTTTGCTTCTTAAACAACTGTATTCAAAGAAGCAAGGAGTGTACTGGCAATTATAAGAAAAATGTTGGTCTAAGAGATGCAAAATTTGAATTATACAGGGGGAGATACATTCATGAGTTATTGTCCCAAACTAGTGACTGGAGTTACTAACAATATATTGTTTTCTTCACATTCACTAAAAGAGAATTTTAAATGTTATTATCAAAGGAGAGTGTGTATGCTAATAACATTGATTTAGTCATCCATATTGTCTAAGCATTTCAAATAATGTGTTGTACAAGCTAAATATACATCACATGTGTATATTGTATATAACATGTTATATACATGTATAACTTTTGTCCATTAAAATATCTTCACACGAGACACTTTGCTCAGCCTTGGTGCAGGGAGGAGGAGATTGGACCTGACTCAACTGAATGTACCAGGCTTTGCTGACTCCCCAGGAGAGATCTTGCCTTGGAGGAGGTGGGAATGGAGGGTAGGTGGGAGGAGGGAAGGCAGGGGAATCCATGGTTGATATGTAAAACGAACAGAAAATCTCTTAATAAAAAGAAAAAAATCTTCACAATGTTATGGTGGCTTTGTCCCCAGGAAGCTAGCTACTTCTTGCTATGCTAATTAGTCACTGACATCATAAATACTTAGCATGGGTGTTGAAGGGATCGAGTCTACAACTATCTTCATCTGTTAAAAACAAGTGCTTCAATGTTCCTCCTTTGAAGTTTCTCTTGCAGTCATAAAGGAGAGATGGAAATGGTGAACACTATGTACATTAATGGGAAAATTAGGTTTTCATTAGAAATGCAGAAAATACTTTTTAAAATATAAACTCAGACCCACTAAGTGGGAAGAACCAGTTTGAGAAACTTAAACATACTTCATCATAGACTAAGAATTAACATGCTAGGAAAATAATGTGAGCATTCTCAGCTGCTGGAAGTTCTCAAAGCTCCTCAGGAATTTCCAAGGAAATTATTGTACATCCCATAATATACCATGAAGTATAAAGAGCTGAATGTGTACCTCTATCTTTCTGGATACATGTCTATTTTTATCTGTGTATAAAGAACTGCTGGCCTTCCCTTAAACAAAAGGCTTATTAGCAAACTGATGCCTCTACCAGAAACAATTGGGCATCAATAGCCAATGAGTTGAAATACTTAAAACAGTGGTTCTTGACCCTCCTGATGCTGCAACCCTTTAATACAGTGCCTCATGTTATAGGGACTCCAACCATAAAATTATTTTTGTGACTACTTCATAACTGTAATTTAGCTACTGTTATGAATCACAATGTAAGTATCTGAAATGCAGATGGTCTGAAGTGAACCCTGTAAAAGGGTAGAGAATGATTTAAAACAGCCATAGATTGTACTGCTCAATAAAAATAAAAGTTTAAGTGAGAAAGTATGAGAAAAGTAAAAAAAAAAGATACAAAAAGTAAACATGCAACATCTATAGTCATGAGATAAATGGGAATCACATTTTATATTTGTGGTGGTGAACTTGGATCATTAATTTGACTATAGTAAGAAACACTCAAAGAATTAATGAGGTGCCATTCTGGATGTGCCTATGGAGTGCACCAGACAGGAGTAACTAGGAGGGAAAGACCACTCTGGATATAGGTAGCATGACCCCATGAACTGGGGTCCTAAACTGCACAAGAAGGGGATAAAAAAAGGAGAAAACTGTAGCTAAAGTTTTTCTGTGTCCCATTCAGTCTGCAGCCACTCAGACCCAAGTAAATACACAGAGGCGTATATTAATTAAAACTGCTCTCTGCCATTAGCTCAGGCTAACTACTGACTAGCTTTTCTGTTTAAACTCAACCCATTTCTGTTATTCTATATGCTGCTACATTTTCCATGGCTTTACCTGTGTGCCATTACATGTTGCTCCCTGGATGGCAGGCTGGTGTCTCCTCACACTCAGCCTTTCTCTTCCCAGAATTCTCCTTGTCTGCTTATCCCGCCTATATTTTTTGCCTGGCTACTGGCCAATCAGCAATTTATTAAACCAGTGTACAAAAGCATTATCCCACAGCAAAAAAAAAAAAAAAAAAAAAAAAAAAAAAAAAAAAAAACAGCCAAGCCAGATCTTGACTGATGCACTGGGTGTGCTTGACCAAGTCTTTCCAAGCACTACCTCTTCTCCACTGTTATGGTGATAAAAAAAAAAAAAAACAGGAGCAAACACCAAAACACAACTGGGCCAAACCTGCCATCTCCTCAAGAGTAGGAGACTGAAGTGGCCCTAACCAGCTCAAGCCTGAGGTAGATAGTAAGTGACTACAAGAGAGGAATGATTTTGTGGTTTTTTTGTTTTGTTTTGTTTTTTGGTTTTTTTTGTTTGTTTTTTTGTTTTGTTTTGTTTTGTTTTGTTTTTTTGCTATCAGCCAGTTCTTGAAACATACCAAGAAACATTTTATGGTCAACCAGTTCTCAGAACATACAATGGAAACAATTCATGATATGTAAATCCCATGATCACAGAGAAAGAAGAAGTAAAAAAACAAACAAACAAGTTGACCTTTAGCTTGGGACATGATTAGATAAAAACACCATAGTGAACAATATATAAATAAATCAAATTTTACCATTATGTTTAACCAGGAAAAGGAAGAACAAATGGAGTCAGCTGACCCTTCACACCTACTCTGATTCATCTGTGCTGTGATCAGGGATTTGGTTATAGTCATGAGAAAAACAATATGTATTCAAAAGAATATGTAATATAATAGTATGGAGAACCAAAAATACTTTAGGATTCAATTCAAATTATTATTTTTAATTCAATATTTATGGATGAGGAAAACATAATTTGGGGATGATAGATTTATTACTTGAAATATAATTATAAAACATTAATCAGTAGAAAAAATTCATACAACAGATGTATATGCTAAGTGAATTAAGACCCTAATATAGATGTGTGGAATTAGTGGACATTAGAGATGGAAGACAAAGCTTGTGAGCATGGTGTTTCTCCACAAAACAACATAAATAACCATTCTATTTAGTTCCTTTTTATTTTTTGAAATTTTGATCTGTTCTTTGTGGGTATCACTGTGAAAGTCAGCTCACCCCACCCTGAACACAAAAGCCATCTTTTATCTCTTACTTTCTAAACTAATTAAAGCCCGGAAAGGCCAGAAGGCAGAAGCTGAGAGAAGGAAATAATGCCAGACAAATGTACAAGCAACTGTATTTTTGATCCTTGATTCACTTGAGCGTAGGATGCTCCCTGTTCTGTTGAACTTCCTGTATGTGCCAAGCAGGTAGTAAACTCTATCGGATGTAATTGGAGCTCAGTACCTAGGAGACGCCAAGTTCTCACTAGAAGATGATTCACCAAATGATAGTCATGGGGAAAGCGCATCCGAGTTTCTAAATAACAACTGAGAAAAGTTTGTGATCTAATGACTCAGAAAAATTGATTTTTTTGAAGCAGCAATATATCAAAGTCCTGGTGTGGATGCTTGGTCTAATTTTAAACCTTCTCTCCTTGGATGAATCAGTGAGGACTGGTGGCTGTTGGGCCACAGATCTTGTCCTTCTACGTAAGTGGCTTGTTTTCTTATGGGCTGCCACGCAGAAATAGATGAATAAAGAATACAGCCGGTAACTGAGTCTGGTGAAGTGTTGGCTAAAGGCCCCACTGTGATCAGTTCACCCCACTGAGCATAGCTGCATTTAACCACGCACAATCTTTTCTTGGTGTTGTTCTCCATGTAGCTTTTGTTTGGGTTTTTATACCTGTAAACACACAATTGAGCTTTTTATCAAATTTATGAGAAGCTGTCCAATAATTCAATTTTTTTCTGATTACCTTTTCTAAATAACTTCTTTATTAAAAGAAAATTACATCTTTTCTCCCTCTCTCTCCTTCCGATTCCTCTTGTGCCTCCTCCACATTAACAGCATTCTCTTCTTTAACCACTGTTGTTACATACACATAAAAAAGAATAAATATAAATACAGCCTACTGAGTCCAAGCACTGTTGCCTGCATGTGCATATTTTTAGTGCTGACCACTTGGTCTGGAAAACAGACCAGGGACCTCATCCTTGGGGAAGACATCCCATTTATATTGAGATATTAACTATTGTTGGAATTGCTAAAGTAGATGTTTATGGAATATAAAACTTAAAGTAGAGATGTAAAAGGAAATATAACTGAAATATTGTGAGGCTATCCCAATTAACCAAATATAAAGACTACTTGGCATTATTTCAGAACACCTGCTGAGAGACATCCATTAAGTCATCTTAAGAAGTGGTCTTTTTTAAAGACCATTTTTTTTTAAAATGTTCCTCCAATAGAACAGAATGTTATATTAGCTGACATTTTATATATATTAGTTTATCAAAGAATGAGACATGATACATGCAGTGTGTTTTAACTGATAAGCCTGCTTACTAGAAGATAAACTTTGTAGACATTTCTAAAGTTGTTTAAAGTGAAATATTTGGAGAGTTAGTAAGACTAATGCATGATGGGAAAATAAACGTCAAAAATGTCATATAACAGCTCTACATGTGTATGCACTTTTGGTGTTTAAGTGACACAGGTTACTGTTGACACTGTTGACACTGAAATTGCTATCCATGGGAGGTTTTTTTTTTTTTTTTTAGCACCAATGGACCTTCCTGGCAAAGAAGAATTGGAAGTTGGAATCCAAGAGCCTACAGTGTTGCTTTTCATCCAAGATAGTCATCAGGACTCTAGGTTGTAAGAAATGTGATATAAACCAATGCCCTCAGACCTCCATGGAAGTAAAGCAAAATGTTGACAAGCTTATTGCCAAGCAAGTGACACCTGCCACCCCAACCAAGTCTGCTCTTCCATTTCTGAGTACATGAGGACAGGTATGGAAGTCACCCTGCCATAGGCACTCCCAGCTCAGGAGTGATTCCTCATCAATCTCTTCAGCATGCTTACAGCCTCACCTGCTGTGGACTCGCAGTGAAATGCTTTTTGAGTCCATGAGTAAATGAACAGATAATGAAGTGTGGAAATACCTTTGACTCACATCAACATGTGTAGAATAGACAGGCGAAGTTAAATATTTGGAATTTACCACTCTATAGTTTCAGGTCTCCTAAGCTGTCGCCTTTCTCACCCTATCCCTTCTCCACCCACCCATCACATTGTTACTATACACTCTGTTACAGTAAATGATCTTCAGGGCAGAAAAATGCCATCTAGCACCTCAGGATAGATTGAGAAGATGGTCATCAATTCGTTAAAAGTCTTAAATTGTCATCTGAGTACAAAAATTCCACAAAATGCATGCAGAGAAAGTCTGTTGTTAGCTTGAGCCTTGAATTGGAGCAGTTCAGAACTTGCTCTTGTACACTGGTTTAATAAAACGCTGATTGGCCAGTAGCCAGGCAGGAAGTATAGGCGGGGCAAGCAGACTAGGAGAATTCTGGGAAGAGGAAGGGCAGAGTGAGGAGTGGCCAGCCAGACACAAAGGAAGCAAGATGACAAGGCAGAACTGAGAAAAGGTACCAAGCCATGTAGCTAAACACAGATAAGAATTATGGGTTAATTTAAGTGTAAGAGCTAGTCAGTAATAAGCCTGAGCTAATGGCTGAGCAGTCATAATTAATATAAGCCTCTGTGTGTTTAATTGGGTCCAAGCAACTGCCGGACTGGACGGGACACAGGAAAACTTTTGACTACATTTGGCACCCAATGTGGGGCAAGAATTTCCACCCAGAACCTGAGAAAGCTTTTAAAAAAGAGATTCTAAGATTGAGCAAAGAACAGCTTCCTACTTTGTGTCCCATGTAGGCTAAAATATACAGATACCAAGGTACAGAAATGCTGCAGCATTTGGGCTTGAGCACAGCATGGTGGATTCCTGCCTCGGTACACAGAGGTGTCTCCAAGCTGCATAGCACACTGCATGGTGGACTTAGCTTTTACTCATACAGACAAAAAGGGTTTATGGGCCAGCTGCAAGCTACCTGGTGGCAGTGGGACCCCAAAGTGGGTGGGGTAGGTATGACTCTCCTGGGTGCCTCCGCCATGTTGGGGAGCTGAGGTGGGTGGAGTCAGCGCCAAGGCTGCCGTTTCAGTCCTAGCCATGCTGCGGGTTACAGCAACAGATTCACAAAAAGACAGATTCAGATGGAACAAACCTCTAAATGGTTTACATTGTGTGTAAAAATGCATGTAGGCTTGGAAGATAGAGGAAAAGGAGAGTAGACAGTTACATAAAGAAATAATTTTTTAAGTCTTTAAAGAGACAGTAAAAGTAATATAAAAATAAGCCATCTAAATATGGATATCACAAAGAGAGTCTGGATTATATTGCCTCTGTGATTTTTAACTGCAGAAAGACTGTAGATGTAACCAACCGTCTTATTAAATAAGAAACACAGAAACAATGTAAAAAAGAAAGCCAAGAAGTCAGAGCTCAGAGCTAAAATCTCACCCTTCCTCCTGCTGTCCCAGCTTCGCGAAAAGAGACCTACTTCCTGTCAGTTCGTTTTTTTTATAGTATGTTGTTCTGCCTTCTCATTGGTTGTAAACCCAAACACATGACTGCCTCGTCACTGTCTGAATGTACAGCCCCCTAGGTCTTAAAGGCATATGTCTCCAATGCTGACTGTATCCCTGAACACACAGAGATCTTATGGGATTAAAGGCGTGTGCCACCACCGCCACACTCTTGCTATGGCTCTAATAGCTCTGACCCTGAACACACAGATATCTATGGGATTAACGGCGTGTGCCACCACCGCCACACTCTTGCTATGGCTCTAATAGCTCTGACCCCCAGACAACTTTATTTATTAACATACAATCAAAATAATATTTCAGTACAATTAGATTACCACCACAAAAGACATTTGATTGTAAAGGCTACTAGATTAAGCCAATATATATTTTAAAGGAATCTTGACTTCAAAATGTGTGTCTAAGGATACGTTGCTTTGGAAAAGAGGTTCTGCTTTTGTTTCCACAGAAGATGAGAACCTGTAGATTGCTTCCAGGCTAATGTGGTTTGATCAACCAAGACCCCCTGAAAGGTTGATGCAACCTCACAGACTACTACAGTGAAGATTTAACTACAATTATTAATTTTCTCAGGATCCCCATAAGATTGCCAGCACTCCCAACCAGCAGGAAGTATGAGAAGCTATGCCCAAATTCTCAAAATATTGTTTGTAAATGTTTATTTTTATTTAAAGGGGGTTGATTATAAATGCAATCTCTTTCTAAAAAAGAAAAGGGGATATTATAGATATGATAGGATAAAAGGGTAGATTATTGAATCTACTTTTAAAGAGCAACTACTTATTTAAAATGTTTTACATTACTATGGATTTTAGTTTTTTGATACAAATTTAAAGTTAATTTTGTTTTACTGTATGTATATTTCTACTCTTATTTAAGGTATTATGTTTATACAGATCATTTAAAATTGTATAATTAAGAAATACAGATTAATAATTAGTCATCTATGATAATCAAACTTACTCATGTTAGTTAAGTTTTCTAGTTATACATAGATATATTTCAATTAGGTAAGTAATCTTCAGACACTTCAAAGACTTACAGAATATGGCTTTTAAAATGTTTTAAGAACTTAGACTTTTCTCCACAATGAGATACATCCCATCCATGCAGTATTGATTTACTTCAAAGAGAAAGATGTCCATTGAAGACACTCCATATGGAGTATATCTTTTTCTTGAAAGAACTGGCTATTAGGGCAAGAAACTGTTCTTGCCTGAACTGCTTGACAAAATGTTGTATAGACTGGACATGCAGGAACCATGGAAAAATGATCACTAAATTTTGCCAAAACAAGGCAAGATGGTCCTTCAGGTTCCTGCTTCACAGAGAAGACTGTCAGATATTCTGCAGAACACAGAGAGAAGAGACTGAGAAACTCTAGGCCTGTAGGTTGAAGATGGATGCCCCAACATTGCAGAGGAATTTTGAATGACTGTCCAGGCAGCCAGCTGTCTCTATCATTCTAGAAATTGCTAACAATGCATTTCCTGTTTACTTAGGTAATATTATATCCTTCTGTTGTAGTTGAAGACTAGATAGTTATAATTATAGTTTTCCTTAGTCATGATAAAAGGTAAATTAGATATGGAACATTAGATTCACAAATATAGGATAGATGATAGAATATTTTCTTTAATTTTTCCAAATACAAATAGACTAGATAGTGTAACTGTAATTCCTGCTTGATAACTGTTCTATTATATGTAATTTTACTATGTTAAAGTTAAAAACCTTCCTTTTTGATTAGACAGAAATGGGGAAATACCATGGGATAATGCTCTTGTATACTGGTTTAATAAAATGCTGGTTGGCCAGTAGCCAGGTAGGAAGTACAGGCAGGGCAAGCAGACTAGGAGAATCCTGGGAAGAGGAAGGGTGGAAGAAGGTGTCGCCAGCCAGGCACAGAGGAAGAAGATGACAAGGCAGAACTGATAAAAGGTACCCAGCCACGTGGCTAAACATAGATAAGAATTATGCATTAATTTAAGTGTAAGAGCTAGTCAGTAATAATCCTGAGCTAATGGTCAAGCAGTTATACTTAACATGAGCCTCTGTGTGTTTACTTGGGTCTGAGCAGCCATGGGACCATGTGGGACACAGGAAAACTTGACTATAAGAACTGTTGCAAACCTACATGACAGTTTGGAATTTTAAGTACAAAGTTCCCATCCTCTTATGATCAGTTCTACTCCCAAAACCATGCTCTGGAAAAACATGTTATGAACAATTTTTAATTTAGAAATGAAGGCATGTCCTCTCCTTGCTTCCACCCCATGTGATGATTAGTACTGTCAACTTGACAGAATCTAGACTCATCTGGGATATATATCTCTGGGCATGTCTTTGAGGATTGCCCTAAGTTAATTAACATGAGAAGACCCACATTAATTGTGGGTGGGACCACCCCTGGGCAGGGGATCCTGGACTGTATGGAATGGAGAAAGGTGAGTGAGCGTGAGTTCCTCACTCTCTGTTCTTGACGGTGGATGTGACTCCTCCAGTTGTACACTTGAACCGTGAGCTGGGAGAAATTCTTTTCTCTTTAAGCTGTTTTTGCCAGAATATTTTATCATGGCAATGGGGAAAGAAATGAAGATGCCCCACACAACATTTTTGCTTAGTTATAGAGATCCCATGCTTTCCCCATGGCTTACAGATGCCACACAACCATTTTGATTCTATTTTGATTAGGTAGTCCTCATCACTTACTCAAAAATTATACTCCCTACCTCTTTTGTATACTCTTTTGTACTTGAATGTCCTTCTTCAATGGTCCTGCAGCAGACACCAATATGCTCCCTTCTTCAGTTTTCTGGGAACAGCATCATACCCATAAGTTTTGTACTGGAGCTGACAGGGCACATCCTTACCTCCCCTTAAGACTCCCTTGCTCTCTTGTCCTTGAGCTGCTTCACCCTGAAAATCAGTCCTTGTGGTAATGATGGCACAACTGATTTTTATAAACTCGGTGTGTTCACTGAGCACAATAATGCATACATGAACAGCTTTGCATGGAAAACATAAATGATGATAATTAGCATAAAGATCCAGGCTCCCTGTGGTCAGCTCTGAACTTGATTTTTTCCAGATCAGAGATTTTTTTCCCATAGCCTTAAATCTGTTGGAATTCAACTTCAAAAAGGACATTGAAATAAGATAATGCAGTCTGTTTTCCATATTTATGAACTTCTTTTTATTACTGTAAGAGTTATTTTTGATCACCTTTATTTGGTCACCTTTAACAATCTCAGATGTTGTCAGTGGTGGAATTATCTGGACCAGTCTGGGTCCACCTTCTCACTGCTTATATTGTATTATTTTAATATAGATACTTTATTCTCTGAATGTGTTTTTTTTTCTGGGCATACCATCTCCTTTTCATCCCTTCATCTTGTTTGCTCATCTTGACTTTGAATTACTATTCCTTTGAATTCATGTGTCATAACTTGTCACATAGCACAGTAGGACTGTGACAAATTCTCTGATATTCCTTGAATTTTGCTTTTCTGTTGCTTTCTCTATCTGTCATTTATATGACATGCTTCTTTCTCACAAGTGCTGTGGCAGAAACTTCCCACGGGATCCCCTCATCCTGCTTTCAACTCAACATGGAACCAACATTCTGCTGTCATATGATGCTGTGACCTTTGCTGTGATATGATGTTGTGACCTTCGATGTGATATGACACTGTGACCTTTGCTATCAAGACTCTCAGGATACATTTGTTTTTCTATTTGAACACAGCCCAAGGTCTACACATTAGGGTTGTTTTTAACCTAGATGACATATGACAGAAAGTAAGAGAGCTTGATCAATATGGTGGTATCATTTCTTTCACTTTTCCTATTGTTGATAGTGTTAAGTAAGCAGGCCCAGCTGAAACACAGAGAGATGCCCTAAAGCTTTATGCCTGGACCGTTTGCTGTCTTCTCTTCTAGGTTTCTTCCCAGCAACTCCCCCTAACACCCACATACAGCAGGGGGGAAGCAAAGCTGCCTCTTTGTTTTAGGAGAGATAGAGATATCATATGACTTACTAAATTGTCACATTGTTCTTAAGAGGGTGAGGAAGGTAACGGGGAGCTGAACCAAGCTTTATTCAGTCATTTTTCTTTCTTTGCATTTGAAGTGTTTTTCTGACTTTGCATTTGAAGTTTGAAGTGCTACTGAAATCTAGTACTTTGAATTTTCTTCTGTTTTTATTATTCATGTACAAAGGAAAAGAAAATCTCTAGTCTCTATGGTCCAACTTCAGCTGTACCACAAAACTTCCAGTATATTTGTTTTAAAGCTTCATTTCTGCTATGTCTTAGGAAGTTTCCTGTGAGTTCATCATCTAATCAATGATCCCATGCTGAGATTGCTAATAGTCAAATTTTCTTGCCTAGTGTAAGTAACTAGTTCTATTTTTACACTCCTTTTGCTATTACTATAAATATAACAAGTGCACATTGGAGTTGGAAACAAAATGAAAATATTTCAACTCTGAAGTTTGTTTACATATTGTCATTGTAACTGAGAGGAACCCAAAGACTGACATTCCCTCTACTGTCCTTATTGAAACTTTGGAATGGCACTAGGATCCTGCCCTTTCCCCAGTGGGAAGGCCCAATCCTTCTGCTTTCTTGGTCATTGTGACTCTTGGCACACAGCCCTGGTCCTTGTCAACTCCAACAGTGTTAGAGACACACAGTCACAGCACAGGGAACAAGTGCAGTTGAAACCTGTTGTATCCTGTCTTAGGTAGGGTTTCTATTGCTATGAAGAGGCATCATGACCATGGCAACTCTTATAAAGGAAAACATTTAATTGAGGTGGCTTACAGTTTCAAAGGTTTAGTTTGTGTTTCAGAGGTTTATCATCATGGCGGGGAGCATGGTGGTGTGCAGGCAGACATGGTGCTGGAGAAGGAGCTGCTTCATGTTGATATGCAAGCAACAGGAAGCAGACTGAGACACTGGGCAGTATTTTGAGCATATATGAGACCTCAAAGCCTGCCTCCACAGTGACACACTTCCTCCAACGAGGTCACACCTACTCCACCAAGGCCATACCTCCTAATAGTGCTATACCTTTTGAGGGCCATTTTCTTTCAAACCATCACATGTCCCAACCATGCATCCCATGGCCTCTGTATCACAGCTGATCTTAAAGCTCTCTGCTCCTCAACCCTGCCAAACCCTGCACTTCTTTTTCTCTTTTCACAAGTCCTGTTCCTGGTTCTCCTTGTGCCTTCTGTATTCCTGTCATGTACTCCCCCACCCAGCCCCTGGGCCACATCTATAGCTTTCTGCAGTAGCTGCCATGTTGATGTACATATCTAAGCTTTCTGGGCTTGGAGACCTGTCTTGCCTTGTCACATTTTTAACTCGACATGAAGTGAATTTCCGAGATATCACCCATGTGTAGCAGACTGCTCCTTGGCCTCAGCTTCCTGCCTTGCATTCAAGTTTCATTTACTGCTGAGTCTTCCCCCATCCTCACCTCCTGCTTGGGACCCTCTCCATTTTCAAAAGTGCCTCCCTGGCCCCACACGACTGCTCTCACAGCCATTCACATGGACCTAGTTATCCTGCTGACTCTGAGCATCCCTGCCTGCCCCAAAAATCCACTATGAGATCTACAGAGCTTATAGATAAAGTCATGATGGACTCTGACCCCAACAAGGCAATGGTTGGAGATTGGTAAGCAAACAGCAGGTCTGAGTGGCTCCTATCCTGATTTTAGCTCACTCCAGAAAGTATACCTGATTACTCTGGAATGACGGTGGTCTGAATGGACTTTTTGTAATTTCTGTACACAGAGAGCACCATGTTCTGACCTATAGTCCAGCACTACCCATGGTCCCATGTCATGTGTGTATCCTGATTATACCCAGTCTGATGGAATACAAACTAGCCGTCATCTTTAAATATGTCTCCAAATGTTTTTAGAACAAAAGCTCTGTGAACAAAATGTAAGTTGTGTTTTTCATCTAACCTGTAGCTTTTTCTTTGCTGGGTGACTGTGCTGCTATGTAAAGGGAAAACATCATTGATGGTTTTGTTACTGTTGTGTAGAGAACTGAAATGCTTCCTTTGTGTTCTTTGGATGGGCCTTCCTCCCCTCAGAGAGAGACTCCAGAGGTGATGGGAAGGTCTTGGTGTCCTGGGGGAACTAACTGGCCTGCCCTAGTAGGGAGAGGGAGCTGGTGCAGAGAAGTACCTGAAAGGCTGGGACAGGTTTTATCCCTGAATAACAATCTCAACTGGGAAGTGAGGTGGTGAGGGGCAGGGAGGTCCTCCTTTCTTCCCTCTCCTCCATGTGAGCTCGCAAATCTCTTCCTGGAGGGTTGGCTGACTTCACCACGCTGCCTCACATCTCTGCTTGTCACCAAGAGCTCAAAAGAAAGCATTCCTTGCCTATATGTTTGAATCTGTCAACCTGTGTTTACTTGCCAGCAGGAAATAAACTTCAGAGTAAGGGTTCAGGTGGAAAGGGTGAGATAAGGCACAGACAGCATGGCAGGAGTCCTTGTTCATTGTGTCTGGAGCACCAGGAGCCTTTGCTCTTCTATTTATGAATCTCAGTTCTGAAGGAAGGCACTTTTAATGTCTGTTGCAATGTGGGTCTGTGTAGTACCTGACATGGTTCTCTGTCTGATCACCAGCAATGTCTCATTTCTGTAGCTTTTGTCCAAGCAAGGACATGGTCTCAGAACTACGGGAGGCATAGAGTTGATAAACACCTTGCACGTGAGGGTTGGGAATAAATACACAACAAAGAGCTCCTGGAATGCTCTTCCTCCTAGTTGGTAGGCTGGGCATCCAAACAAATGGCCTTGTCCTTCCCCAGGGAAGAACACCAGTCAGGAAAGATGACTGCAAGTAACAAATAAGAGGTTTCGGTCTGAAAAGCTCTATGAGCATCAAAGAAGAACTGAATGCCACAATGCTGCTATGGTCTGCTTGGAATATCTTATACTGTTATTATGAAATGTTGCTAGTTATTATTTGAAATATCATAACAGAAAAAGATTATATGAGTTTTGAAATTGTCATGTCTGTCTCAAACTAAAAGTTTTAGTTACCAGATTATAAATGTAAGACCTTTTAGCTGCAGTTAACCTTAGCAATATAAAACCTAAAATAAACAAGATCTAAGAAACTGAACTAAAAGCAAACAAATTGGAGAGTCAGTTGAAGGTGGTAAACTTAGATGGACTTGTTGGTACATGTCTCTAATCTCAGCACTCAGGAGTAGAAGCAGAAGGATGAAAATTTGATACCTGCCTGGGATGTATACCAAGATCCTAACTAAAAAAATCCAAGAACTAGGGGCCAGAGAGATTGTTCAGTGAGTAAGGAAAAGCCTGGAGACCCAAGTTCAATGTCTGGAGACCTGAATTTGATGCCTGGATCCCATGTAAAGGCAGAAGGACAGAACTGACTCCACAAAGCTGTTTTCTGACCTCCACACACAAGCTGTGGCATGCTTCCCCCTCATACACATCATATGCCCCTACACACACACAATAAATAAGAATAGTAAATCCAAAGGTAAGGGGTATAACTCAACTTTATAGTACTTGTCTAACATGCACAAGATCATTGATTTAACTCCAGGAACCCCAAAATCAAGCCCAAAAAATCAACTCATATCAATGTCTATAATTACGTTCATCAAAGAGTATGATTTCCACCTTTGTCTCCTTGTGTGGATTGAGATTCCTAGAACGTTAGCACCCTTCTAGCAGCCTGTCTATGAGGAATGACTACAAGGAGACTTTTGTTGAGTGTGGGAGCTACCTTCCCACAAGCTGGGAGTGAAGGAATAAAGAAACAGAGAGAGGCCTAGAACAGAGCTGTACATAGTGCCTTTTATGTCAAAGACATTTTTACTGGTCAGCAGGTATATAGGTAAACAAACCAAGCACTTACTGATGACAAATCACAGAGAAATTTGTTTTGTTCAATTCTTTGGTATGTTATAATTTTACCACTTATTAGAGATGAGAGTAAATTTATGCTAAAGACATATATGTGTTTATCTTTGTAGATCTTAGCAGAATAATTGATAATGCAGAGCAGTCTCTTTAACATTATTCAGAATTAACTTAAATTTTCAATTCATAATCATCAAAGATAAGAATGCTGTTTCATATAAACATGTAGTACCAAATGGCATCACTGTGTTTAGGTCCATTTCAAAAATTGTTGGAAAATCTGTCCTAAATCCCATATCATTTCTTAAATTGTGTGTGTGTGTGTGTGTGTGTGTGTGTGTGTGTGTGTGTGTGTGTGTGTATGTGTGTATGGGTGTTTGACCTGCAGGTATGTATGCACATCAGGTGTGTGCCTGGTGCCCTCAGAGGTCAGAATAGTGTCTCACATCCTCTGGAATAGGAGCTGAAGAAGGTTTGAGCCACTGTGTAGGTGCTGGGAATCTAACTGTTAAGCCAACTCTCCCGCCCCCACGCCAAACTTCATTCATTTTTTTTTTAAATTCCTTCAGTCAACAATTCAAACACGTATTTGTTTAATCAGACAATCTAATGTCACACAATCCAAAGATACTTTGGTCACTGGGTGCTGCAGAATGACAAGGAAACTGTTGTCTTTTCTGTAATGAACCCCACTATGTTTATATAAGAACAGAAAGCTTTGTGCATCAGTAAAGACACTGATTTCACAACATGCGATGGTCTTGAATCTGAGCCAAGGTGCTGCAGGTGAACAATCATGTAAAAGGTATGTGGAGGTGTTGCAGGTGAACGGTCATTTAAAGGATACGTGGGGGTGTTGGAGGTGAACAGCCATGTAAAGGGTATGTGGCGCGTGCTTAGAACCAAGGCTGCTGTGAAGGTGAACAGGGCTGTCAGATGCCCCTCGAATTCATTATGTTTGGTTTTGAATCAACTTTTGTCACTGTGCATTCAGAATCCTGTCATGTTAGCAAAGGTGTCACAATGCCATATTTAGCTCCATGACCCCCAGGATGGACGGAACTCTGAAACTGAGGAAGGATTTTCCCTTCCTTATGTTGTTCCCATTGGGGCTTGTGCTGCAGGACAAAGTCTCATACACACTACAGTAGTCCCTCATCCGGTGCCTTGCTCTCCACAGTCATCCACGGTACAAGGTTTAAATTGAGAACTCCAGAAATAACCCGAGTTTTAAATGGCATGCCGTTCTGAGAATGATAAAAATCTTACACACAGTACTCTGTCCTGCCTGGGATGTGAAGAGCCCCTTTGTCTATCTCTGTCTGTTGTATATGTAGGGATTCCTGGCCACTACTCCCGCCCCCACATGACCGCACATGCGCTGTTCAGATGTTTAGCCATTCCAGGGTTTTACGTCCTACATAATCCATGTGCTGTGTGGTCGTGTAATTTGCGTGCAGTGTGATCACGCAACCTATGCGCATGCAAGGTGTAGCTCCATAAGCCCAAATGCTCATGTGTAGGGGAATGCATAAAAAGTGGGTCACAGGCTCCTCCCCTTTCTCCCCCCCCATGTCTTCCACAAGCCTGATCACATTCTCTTCTGTCCCTCCCTTCTTCTAATAAAACTCTGATAGTGGGTTTTGTCGCGACTCATGGCTTTTCTCCCATGGTAACAATGCCGCTTAATGAATAACATTGTGCTGCCGCATAAAACCAACAGTATACACTACCCACCTGTCAGTCACCCAGTTCCTGCCTAGGGTATCAGACCAGCTGAGGTAACACCGTGCCTACGTGGGCTCCAACAAGAGTGTTGATGCAAGTGATATGAGCATGCCAAAATAGAAGCAGGGAAGGACTTTCTCTGGGCAAGTGAAAAAGACAGAGGTGATGTGCATGTAAATTTGATTATTGCACACTATTGTTTTATTTCACTAGTTAGTGTCCTACTATGTCTAATTTATAAATTAACTGCTTCCTGAGCTATGTATGCATCAGGAAAGGCAGTTTGTATAGAGTTCAGTTCAACTTCCAGTACAGTGTCAAGAAGCCACCAAGGGAGATTTGGAATGATGTGTGTTTTGAAGTGGGGGGAAGGAACATGACTTTAATTTCTACAGTGAGATTTTTCTTTCTTCTTTCTCACATATGGTAAGATTCTGAGTGCTGGGGTTATGCCCTGTGCCTCCATACCCAGTGGAGGTTTATTTTTCATTAGATGGAAACTTGTTAATTTTTTGTTCAACATGAGTTGATATGGCACTGTAACCCTCTTGAAATATTAATTTTTCAATGTTCTTTAATTTGAGGAAGTTATAAGAATAGAAAAGATTGGACAAGAAGTGGAGAGGATCTGAGAGGAACTTGGGGAGGGGAAAGGATCTAATCAAAATAGATCACATTTTTTAAATAATTTTTTTTAAAGCCTGGACATGAGCTGAACAGGGCAACAACAATAGACATGCTAATGTGGAATGGGAAAAGCCCAGGAGGAGCTCAACCCTACATGGAGAACTACAGCAGCCAAGGAATGGGAGACTGGGAGGAGCACACCAAATGGTTACCAACCCTGGAAACACACACAGACTGAGAAGGTCGTATTTATGTACTTAGGTGTGTGTGTGTGTGTGTGTGTGTGTGTGTGTGTGTGTGTGTGTGTGTGTGTGTGTAACAGCAATTAATGAAAAGGAGGTCAAGGATTTGAAACAAAGCGAAGAAGGGTATATGGGAGGGCTTGTGGGGAAGAAAGGGGAGGGGGCAATGACATAATTTTATACTATAATACTATAATCTCAAAAATAAAGGGAATAAATTTAAAATGAATAGTGAAAATTTTTGAATCCTTCTTCCTATTTCTCCCATGAATACATACATGAATGTAAGACAATGTCAAGTCTAGCAACTCCACTTTGGTGTAATTCTGCTGACTAGACTACACACAGACGCTGCTGTTTCCACCGATTTTTACATGCACTGATTACCATGTGTGCATACCTGAGCATCATATGTGTGTATGTAGGTGTTGGAGTGTAATTGTTTTCATTTGTATGAATATTGTGTAAGTAAATACACTTGTAGATTTATGAATATGTGTTTCTATAGATGTGTGTCTGTAAGTACATGTTTGCATCTGCTAATGTATTTGAGCTAATCTGTGTATATGTATGTATGCATATGTTAGTGTGCTTGCTATCCAAAGGCATCATATGTATGCTTATGTGTGTTAACATATACATGTGCATATAGGGGTATGCATTAATATATGTGCATATGGATTTATATTACATCTGTCTGTGCAGTTCTTTTCAGTCTGATCCATGTATGCCATCATGAAAATCAAAGTATGGTGCCATTCTACCATAGGAAAGGTACTCAGCCAGGCTGCACCTGCCCAGTCTCTGCCCTTGACAACTGCTGATGTTCTGTTCAGATTTAATTTTCATATCTGCTTGGCCCACCACACTGGATTGGACTTACTTGGGATCAAGACACATTAAACATTAAGGAAAAATTGAAGGGGGATGCTGTGACCCTCCAACTGACTGAAGAAGGTAACTCATTGTCTCTCCTGCTCTGTCTCATGTAATAAACCTGGACTTGACCCTCCTGTAAGTTCAATAGGAAGGGAGCACTTCAAAATGTGTGAAAGAAAACCTCAGTTTATAGGAAAAAGTAACACGATGACTTCACTTAATTACAAATAAGTTTCCCTTCAAATTTAGCTAAACATTTCTCAAGGATGATGGCCAAGTCACTTCCCAAATAGTCCTTATAAAGTCATATGCCTGTTAGATATTCACCAAGACTTTAACTCCTGCCCTGACTCACATGTTCTTTCATCCATGTTCCCTTTCAGCCATGGGAAGGTTTGTTCAAAGATGAAGTAAAAAACATCATCTAACATCTTAATATTTAAAAAAAAATGACATTTTAAAAGTGTCTTCACTCACACATTTTGCAAGCTTACATTGCTGAAACTGAGCTATTTTATATTTATTATACATGCATATAATATTACAACAACAACATAACTATACGTTATAGTTATTTTAGCATAATATATAGTATACTACATTATTATGTACTGCCATTATATATTTTATAATATAATAATAGAGCTCTTTCCTTTATTAGTACAAGCATACATTTTATTGTTATTTCCAGCACTTATTATTGATTGTTATTATGTTTCACAGTGTAGCAGCTACCTGGTAATGGGTGAACATGAGAACACCACCCTCTGTTTACATTCTTTTCTTTGAATGTGTTGAGGGGTATTCAGAAAGACAGTGCTGTCACATGACCCAAGGCACTCTCTCACCATGAGACCAGACTTTCATTCCTCACAGGTTCTTAAACAGCTGAATGTTTTAGTTAACATTCATTCTGACTTTCAATTCATAGAAAGCCAGACTTCCTGAAAGATGTTCCCAGGGGGAACTAACAATTTAAGTGGTTTGTCTCTGTCCTTGGTGCTGACCACAGCTCACTCTTCTGGTCAAAAGACAAAAGCCTGGCAAAAATCTATTGTTGACATTAATTTTCTCATGGCAGCTATTATTCTTTACAACACTTCTGGATGTAAAACCATGAACTCTGACTCCCCTATTAGCTAGAGATGCTTAGGAAGAACCCTGTCAGGCCACTCAATATTTGACTTGGATATATTCAACCAGGAAGACAGTTCAGGAGATGGTATGGGAAACGTCCACATAGCTCTATTGTTACATTCCATCCTTCAGACTATTTTTAGTTATATTGGCCATACCACTTGTCAATCATCTATTCATCCTCCTGCCTACTGGTCTATGCATCATGGTTTATGTACATTCATAATCAAGTCCTTGGCATCGATACATGCCACACTTAGACCTTCAGCTCACATTTCAACTAGCATTCAGTTCTCTATAGTTATTTATATTCAAGGATTGTAATCTAAAGATCTTTGCCTCATAACTTCAGTCTTGAAAGAACTATGACAATAAAGTCTATCTGCTGCCACTGTGGCTACTGAACGTGGTTAGTGGGCAGCCTGATTGTAGCTCCAGACAGGTCTCTGAGGTCTCTCTGCTTGTCTTGCCAGAAGGAAAACCTGTTCTACTCCTTCCCCAGATGTGGTTGCCAGAACTGCCTGAAATGTCAGGTCATCCTGGGCTTGCAAGGATGGTTTCCCTCTCCCTGAAAAAGGAGGAGGAGTATTGATGGCCCATGTAAGTTTGTGAGAAGCCCTACACCCATTCCATAACCCTCACATATGTTACCTCTGCTGGAAATGGCTGTAGACAAAAGCACCTTTAGACCTGTAATTAGACCATGCTCTCACATCTATTTTTGCTTGCTCATCTCCCTCTGCAAATGTAATACTTGAAATATTCTATTACTAATTTTAGGTAGGCTCCCCACAGGACTCATTAAAAAGGGTATTTTGCTAGTTTTAAATTGTTCAGTGTGGATGGAAAGTATGCAATTCCTCTGAGTCTCCTAGTGAGCCTCACTTTGGATACCAGGCTGGACCCATGGGTCCATGGACACATGAGTCTCTAGACAGAGTTTTCACAAACTTCCTAAAGTTCATACATAGGTTCACTGAAGTTTATATGTCTTTCTATAACATTTTAAACAGGAAACAATGCATATTTACTAAAGTTCTAACTCACTGGGATAAGAAAGATGGTGTGTCATGCTCTTCAGGAGGACCTGAATTTGGTTCCAAGCACCCACGGCAGGCAGCTCACAGTTAACTTTAACTCCAGTTCTGGGGAACCCAATACTCTTGTCTGGCTTTCCCATGTACTCACACATACATGAGATATACTCACATAGACACAAATATACACATAAACATATGTGCACATATACATGTACATATACACACATACCATACATACATACAAATACATATTTTAAAGGTTCTTACCCATTTCTTTTGTATACTGACTTTGAGGCACTACTGTTTGCAAAACATCTCAAAACATCTATAGAGTTTATAGGATCTACAAATTACTCTTCATAAAAATATAATTTTAGTATCAACAATATTAAAGGCTAAACGTGTCTAATAGTAAGTGTCTTATATTAATATTTTCATCAGACCTCAGTATGCTTATCATGGACATTTTACACCCACATCTGAAGGAGCTGAGACCAAGATACACACAGCAGGATCACAGAGAACAAGTAGCCAGGATGGTGCTGAAGAGAGCCTTCTGCTCCAGTTGGCTCTTAACCCACCATCCTGCCTCTGGAACTAAGTCCTGTGGAGGATATCTTTCCCGAGATGAAAGTTTCAGATAAGCTGTGGTGGAGTAGGCTACTTAGTAAGTTTTCAGAGCACTCTGCTCTTCAATTGGCTTCAATTAAAGTCTGACTCAACTTTTGGTTTGCCAGGTGAATTTTCACAAAGCTTTTTCAGCTTTTGCCCCACATCTAGACAGGCCAACAAGAATATTCACACAAAGGCACCCTTCTTTGATACTGGGGGGGGGGCTTTGAAATTTCCCTGAATGGGATCTTTTAGGTAATCTAATCCTCCTTCCACTAAAATAGCTAGACTCACTCTTGGTTTGCACATAGCATTACCAGACTCAATATGGCATAAACAGGTGATCAATAGATCGATAGAAAGATGGATAGATGGATGGACGGATGGACTGACAGACGGATGGACAGACAGACAGATAGACAGACAGACAGATAGACAGATGATAGACAGACAGACGGACGGACAGATGATAGATAGATAGATAGATAGATAGATAGATAGATAGATAGATAGATGATAAATTGGAAGGGGAAGGGATTATTGGAGAATTGGCTATTATGCAGGTTGCTAAATTCACACAAGCAGCTCCGGGCTGGGGTGCTGACACTGTGGCTCAATCCACATTGAAAGTTTAAAGGTTTGAGTATCAAGGTCACTAACAGTGTGACTCTCAGCCAGAAGCCAAAGACTGGCAACCTACATAATCTCTGAGGTAATCTTAGAATCAAGGGAAGACCTGGAGTTCTGAGATCCAAGGACAGAGAAAGGTGTGATGAGGAATGTCTTTCTGTACCCTGTGAATATGTGTTGTTCCCATTGGTTAGTAGATAAAGCTGCTTTGGCCTATGGCAAGGCAGGATAGAGTTAGGCAGGAAATCCAAGCAGAAATACAGAGAAAAGAGGCAAAGTCAGAAGCAGAAGCCATCCAGTTGCCCAAGGAGCAAGATACCAGCAGGCTGGTAATGCCACAGCCACGTGGCGATACATAGATTAATAGAAATGGGTTAATTTAAGTTGTAGTAATAAGCCTGAGCAATAGGCCAAACATTTGCAGCTAATATCATACCTCAGAGTGATTACTTACAAATGGCCACAGGACAGGTCAGGACAGAAAAGCCTCTGTTTACAAAGGTACTCTTAGTCTTGGCTTCTGTCTTTCCCCCTTCTGAGCCCCCAGTTGATGGGTGATGCCTGACCACACAGTCCTTCCCCACTCAGTCCATTGCCTCACATCTGGTCACCTCTGGTCATGCCTCAGGACACACTCAGTAATGCTCCCTCAGTTCATGAGGCTTTTCTTATTCCTGCCAAGTTGGCACAAACACATCACCAGCACACTCATGTCAGCCCAGACCTGAACAAACTTCCCAAACATGCCACCCCAGACCTGAGGGAAATGTCAGACATGCTGAGAAGTCCCTGAGGAGAAGAAGAGGTGTTACCTCATGTCGTGTGCAGTGACCCCAACTCTTCAGTGTCCACCAAACCTGTAAAAGTTCTGGAACTGATGCAATTTTCACATTTCTATTTTTCCTGTCATCTTCTATGATTATTTTTAAAGGAATTAATTATAGTTCGCCAAAGGAAAAACAGGTTTCCTCTCCCAAGACAGCCTTTCATTATAATTTCCTGAAAATTGCTTTCTATGACTGAATTCTCTCTGCATATGACTCCATACAACCCGATGTCTCTCTTCTGCTTTGATTTTCAGACTGCCACAATGTCCCTTTGCCGCTCTGTGGGCTCCTGAGCAATTAATCACAGCTTGCTTTAACCCATGTGTACATCTCCAAATACCAGCAGACGGAAGCTCATAGGGCAGTGGGACTGTAAGTGGAGAGCACCTGCCCTGGCTTTGGAAAAACAAAATGTAGAAGATATGCCCTGAATCATCAATAATCTCATTCATTTTATTTGCCTATAATACCATTAAGTCATTGGGAATATACCGCCAACCCAAATTGTCCCTGAGCTGCAGCCTTGGCTCTCTGCTTAATATTGACACTGGGAGGTAGAGAGATACAGGTTATTGATTGCCCCTCAAATACACAAAGGGGGATCCCCCAGGTTGTACCCCATTCTTTTGTGTGCGTGTAGCTTTTGTGTAGCTGATGGAGCAAAGCAAGCACCATTGAGTTTGTCCTTTGTGCCCCACTTCCTGTGGAGTGACGGCTAGGACTGTGAGCTGGACAAGATGGAGAACCACTAAAGAGAACAGTCTCTGTGGATTTCTGTGAGAGATTACCCAGGTTAGGTTAATTGAGGCAGGAAAATTCATGTTAGTTATGGGCTGTGCCATTCCATAGACTTAGTCTTACGGGCACAAAAAAATGAGAAAGTTGCCTGTGCACAAGCAGACATCATTCTGTTTCCCGTCTCTAGACACCAGGTAGCCAGTTTCCTCAACCCCCTGCTGCTATGACCTGCCCTCCATGGTGAGCTGTACCTTTAAACAGTGAGCCAAATTAGCTCTTTGTCTTAGCACCTTGAAATTGCTTTCTTTGCTGGATAGAAACTAGTGCATGATAAACCTGGCTACAAAACTACTGCACAGGACTCCCCGAGGTTGGTAGGAGCTGCAAAGGATGGAACTCTGGACTGCATCATGAACTCAGCTCCCCTCATGGCATTCACGCCTTCCTTCAGGACCACCCAGGCTACCTTCATGCTGTCTGTGGTGTCCAACAGACTGACATCACCCCAGATATTCCTCTTCAAGGCTTCTTACCTTGTTAAAGCGACAGCACTTACCTGCCGGCTCAAGTCAAAGGTTGAGAAGCATCTTTGCTTCATTGTGGCATTTTGTCAAGTCATGTATTACATGTGTGTCATCATTCCCCACATTCAGTCCTGCGTTATTCACAGTACTAAGAGGAAGAGCCAGGTTAACTTGTCTGAGTAGTAGATCTCTGTAGGGAGCAGTCTTAGGTGGCTGTCATCCAGGAGGAGGAAGCTGCCATTTATAGTATCTACACACACTGGTTTTAGCTAAAGGCCAACCATTTGTAAACATCTATACTTTGACCAGAGGAAGGTTTTGCCATTCCTCTGAGCTGGCCCCAGGGACATCTTTGCTAGCCCCATGGGTCTGAGGCACTGAGGTCCTTTATGTGGCCATGCTCATGTCAAATAAACATTCACGCAGGACTTCGCCTGCTCCCCAAAAACTACATTTATAAAGTAATGGTTTATAGTCACTTTAAATATTTCTGATACCTATGAAAGAAGTAACATTTTTGCATAATACTGAAAGCAGCAAAGTATGCATAGTCCACAGGTCACCCATCTGCTGTCTGTCTTCAAGGGAAACCAGCACGCCCACTTTATATATCATCTGTGGCTGACTTCATGCTGCATTGCAGATGTGGATAGATGAAGCAGAAGTTACACCTCCCACAAAATACCAAGTGCTCACTTTTGGTTTATAGAAAAGGTTTGCCAACCCTTGATCTTAAGGTATTACAATAAAAATACTTTAGCAAGTCTATCCTAAATATTTTTTGCTTCGTAATACATCAGTTCAAATTATCTTAACACCATTCAGCTTAGTAAGTATAAGGTCCTGGCCCATGTAGATAATTTTCCAAATAGTGAATCATAAGAAATTTCAAACACAGAGAAGTATTCCCATGCTCATTCTGACTCTACCTTTACATCTTGTTATCTTGTTTTATCATGTTTTGAGCGAATCCTCTATCCTGTTGCCTGTCAGCTGTACATCTCTCCTTTTGTTTTTCTTGTGCATTTCAAAATTTAGAGTAGAGTATATGGCCAAGTACTTCAGGACAGCCTTCCGTGCAGACTCTGTTCTAGATGTGTGTTTGCAGTACAGATTCTTTCTTGTTGCTCAGCTCTCCGTCTCCATATACAGGTCTCAGAGACGACTCCCAAGCTCCGGCCACCACAGGCAGCCCCCAGCCATGCTGCTACCCAGTTTCCTTTGTGCCTTCTGGGTTTTACATTTATTTGTGTGCTAGATTCCTCTCCTTCTTGTAGTGAGACTGTGGAGGCTGTGGATGTTTCAGTTGCTGCCATATCCCGAGAACCTGGACCAATGCCTGGGACAGAGCAGGTGCACAGTGCACACTCTATAACTGAATGAATGGGATGAACGAATAAATGGGTGATTTGCATCTGTTTGACAGAACAATGCTCTAACATTCATTACAACAAAAATTTCCCAGGAAAAGGACACAAAACAAAACCAAAGCTGACCTGAGTAATCCATCTGAATCCAAAATCTATTTGGATTGTGTCTATTTAAAGGGCCTGCAATTTAGAAAGTATCCATGCTGGTATTGCAACTATCTCCTTGCCTTAACCATTCGGTGCAGTGAATTTGTCGGTAAGCCAGTTGACACATCCCTGAGGGTTTCATTAACCATTATCCTGTCTCTGCCGGCTTGTGTGCTTTGCCATGTAGACATTCTTTGTCCACGTGGCTTTGAGATGCCCATGAAGATGGGTCTGCATAAAGGTCATAGAAGGTAACAGTAGCCGCAGGACATTCTGTGCAAACCAC
This sequence comes from Peromyscus maniculatus bairdii, assembly GCF_049852395.1. Taxonomy (NCBI): domain Eukaryota; kingdom Metazoa; phylum Chordata; class Mammalia; order Rodentia; family Cricetidae; genus Peromyscus; species Peromyscus maniculatus. The sequence goes on along the minus strand of NC_134866.1, from coordinate 5,359,935 downwards.
TGTGGGAAATAAACAACGCCAATTACGACAGTCATCAAACCCTGCCAGAGTCCTGCTGATGAGACAGGACAGAGGAGTCTACCACCAGCCATATGTCTGCTGTCTCGGAGCACATTAGCGATGGTGGGAATGAGAGACCAGGATTTTGAAAATTTGAGCAGGAGCCACAACAGCTGGAAGTAAACAGGGGCGTAAAAAGAAAGGCAGCTGCGGCAGTCCTGAGCACTGGGCAGTAGCTGCGGGAGGACGTGAGAATGTCTGCTAGAGCTCTGAAGTCACAGCTCCCACGAGATGAGGATCTCACATTTTAAGAATGGTGGAATTTGAAACTCTAGGCTGTGTTACTCATTCCTGATTTCCATTGAGGCAGCTTCACGGGAGTAATGGCCAGCTGCAGCCAGCATTCGTGCTGGTGAGAGGGTGCTTTGGGACTAGAGGCGGTGTTAATTGAGCCTCAATTGTGGGTAGATTGTCATCAGCTTCCGCTGCAGACAGTGTGTGGGCACTGCTGAGCAACAGAGCGAACATGACCAGTTATGCTAAGGACACAACCTTGGAGAGCATGAGGATGATCACCAATCATTAACTGAGTTTGAGAGTAATTACAAGTTCCCACTCCAAAGTAATACTACATCCAAACTCTCAGGAAATAACACTTTTTTAGCAAGAAAAAAATCCAAACATTTCATAAAAAGTGTGGAGCATGAAGCACAGGCAAAATCTGATTACCTGAATCACAAAATGAACAAATGAATAGTACTGTTACTAAATTCCTCTTGCTAGGGTATAATTTAGGATGAAATGGAAATTCCAGACTTGTGTCAAGAATCGAATGTATCATGTACAAGAACTTACTATAAGAGAAGAGCCTGGGAGCTTACTGGGTTCATTTAATTATGGGCATTTCTGAAGCTTAACCACAAACCCCATGTCTATAACGTCGGTCTGTCTCTTGAGTGTAAAGAGGGGGATGGGTGGTTTCCCACTTTTCACCAACCTTGGAGGAACTGCTATTGAGTGTGTAACAGCAATAGGGTCAATTGTGATGTTTTAGGTCCAAACTACAAGGGCTATAACTGTGTGTGTGTGTGTGTGTGTGTGTGTGTGTGTGTGTGTGCGCGCGCGCGCGCGCGCGCGCGCGCGCTCATGCATGTGAAAAATTGTAGTTTTTAAGTGTTAATGTGGTTTGGATATGAAATGTCCTACATATACTTATGTGCTTGAACACTTGGCCCCAGCTTGTTGCCCTGTTTTGGATGTTTCTAGAACCTTTAGGAAGTGGAGGCTTGCTGGAAGAAATGGGACACTTGGGGAAGGGTTGTGGTCTTATAATGTGGTCACATTTTCTGTAGACTGATGACCAATATGGATGCAATGTGACTCCTGATCTAGTGGTCATGCCTTCCTCACCATGGTGGACTATCTTCTTCTAGAACTGTGAGCCAAAACAAACCCTTCCCTCCTTAAATTGCTTCTTGTCGGGCATTTGGTCACAGTGATGAGAAAACCAACTAGTATAAACACTAAGTGGCTTGTTCATTGTCTTCCTCGAGTTCACGATGCCAAGGGTCTGTGCATCAGAAGAATTTAAGGTCATGATTAACAAGATCTGCCTCCTCCTCCTAGGACATTTTGTTCCCATTCTTTCTCACCCATGGTACTATATTTTAGTGGTGTGTGGTGTCCTCCTCAACTGTTTGAGCTCCCCAGAGACTGGAGAGGAACTCCTCAGTGTTACAGGATATTTGATTGCACAGTGAAACCTGAGACTATGTTAAATAAATCAACCTTGCACCAGGGGGCAGAGCCAGCAACTAGGCAGGAATTAGCCACAGAGTATGGAGGAGCCAGGGAGATAGATAGACACACAGGAAGGAATAGGAAGGGATTGGGAGTTTCACGGTCTTGTCTTTTAATTTTGGACCGCTGGAGAGATGTTCTCTGGCTGGGTCTCCAGACAAAAAGGAAGGTCAGCTGGTTGCTTCTCTGCCTCTCTTAGCTAGCAGGTTTTTACCCCAACATCTGACTCCGCAGCCTTTATTGGTAGATAGAATGATAGAGACTTAGTTAAAAACTACATTTGGCAGCAGCAGCTGAATTGGTGCTGGCAGGACCTGAAATCCCGCCAGGCTGCGGCGTGGGGCCACATGGTGTCAGAAAGTAGTTAAAATATCAGTAGATTCAGGTGCTAAGTCAATAATAAACAACACCTTGGTACCGCACCCCTGAGCTCAGTCCTCAACATCCAAGCGTCTTGATCAATCCAGAGGCATTGAATGTGGTATCATGCACACGAGCTACACACAGGAGGAATGCCAAACATCATAGGAGCTGGAGAAACAGCCCAGAAGGAGATTTGATAACATTCTGAGGCTAAACCTGGAACCCCTGAACCTCTGGTGAGACAGAGTAGACTCTGGTTGGAAATGTATCTTACACAACATCTGGTATGCAGGGTGCCTCTGAGATATCAGAAGCAGGACTTTGCTGCCCCTGCAAATGTTCTGGAGAACAGCCCATGACTGGGGCTGCCTCCAAATGCCTCCGATTGCCCCTCAGGTGCAACCAAAAGCATTAAGAAAGCATTAAGTCATTCTTGGGCTTTGAATTTTCCATAAACACCAGGGAGCTCCAAAGGCTGCCTTCTTGGGACTAAGATGTACATAGGATCAGGATCCATCCCTGGAGCAAGAGCTGGCTTTTTGGAGCCCATTACCTAAGGTGGGACACCTTGCACAGCCTTGATGCAGGGGGAGGGGCTTGGACCTGCCTCAACTAAATGTACCGGCCTTTGCTGACTCCCCATGGAGGCCTTACCTTTTAGGAGGAGAGAATGGGAAGTGGGTTGAGGGGGAGGCTGGGGGAGAGAGCGGGAGGATGGAAGACAGGGGGATCTGTGGTTGGTATGCAAAATGAATTAAAAAATTCTTAATAAAGAAAAGAAGACGTATAAAGTCAAAGTGTCAATACAGCAAATCACAGCAGGTTCATGGGAAGAGAGAGCAAAGGCAGCCACAGCTCTGGGGTGGGGAAGACTCAGAAACCGTAAGATACAAATTTAGGCTCATCCCCTATTCCACACCAAAAGTCCCTTAGGGAAGACATCCCCTAAACCTACATAGTTGTGGAAGAGTCATAGATCTCCATTTTCAAGTGTACCCAAGAGCATTCTGGGAGCTGTGCTCACACTGGTCAGCTCACCACTGCCCAGAGTTCTTTATCAATTGTGTGTCTGTTTTCATGGTAATTGCCCTTCATGCTGCAATTGGTAAATTACGAGTCACATGAAACTCAGGTGACAAGGTGCCCTAACCACGGCTGATTACAGAAAGCGGCAGTTGGAGAACAACTTTATCGACGGTTCCAGTTATGATGTCACCACATGGAGCACAGCAAAGTCAGCTGATCTTGGTGGACCAGCCACCAGGGCAGCATTGGCTTCAGTCTGGAGAGGATGCATCCTCAAGAGAAACTTTCCCCCCACTTTGTTCTGCAAGACGAACAGAATTTCTGAAAATTTAGAGTTTTCATGGAGTGACTCTGTGCTTAAACACAAAGGCCTCGTCCTTTCTGCTAGAGGACCTTGCAGTCACTGTCCCCTGAGGCTCAAATAGAGTCTTCCAGGTCTTTAGACAGCTAACCTTTTCTCAGTGTTCAGGGTAGACTGCTCTGAGAGACACTTCTAGTCTCTGCAAATAAAAAAATTTCTCATTCAGCCTCTCTGACTTGCTTCAGAGCACTCACTATTTTTAATCTCTCCCCTGCTCTTTCTCTCTCCCTCTCCCTTTCTCTTGATGTCTCTCTCTCTCCCTCACTCTCTGTCTCTGTCTCTGTCTTTCTTTCTCACTCTCCCCCTCCCTCCCCCTCCCCCATGTGGTGTGCATGTGCGTGCATGCGTGTGTGTGTGTGTGTGTGTGTGTGTGTGTGTGTGTGTGTGTGTGTATGATGTGATCATTTATGAGGTGCATGCATTAGTTGATGTGAATGTAGACACATGTGTGCTCCAGTATGAATGTGAAGGTCAGAGGACTACCTCAGCTATTGGTCTTTGTCTTCCACCTTGTTTGAGATCAGATCCCCTTGTTGGGTGTTGCTGTGTACCTCGGGCTCCCATGCCCAAGACTTTCTAGGGATCCTCTTGCCTTAGACTACTTTCTCATATTAGAAGCCCTGTGGTTACAGACAAGCACCACCACTCCAGTTTTGTGTGGGACCTGGAGGCTTGAACTCAGGTCCTTCTACCTCTTCAACCAGCACTTATACACTGAGCCATATCCCCATTCCAGTGCACTAATTCTTACCAAAAAAATCCTCCCTCTGTCCCTCTTCCACTGCCAGCCATGGGCATGCTGCTCCTTCCCATGCAAGCAAGGAGTACATGCTTAGCTAGCCTCACAGGAGAATATGCTCAGCAGGTGTGGGGGGACAATGGATAAAGATCTATGTTCCTGATAAACTTTCAGTAGGAAGAAGTGAGAGTATTCCATTGGGACCCAAGTGTCCATGTAATGCTTCCCTTGTGTGGCTGCCTGTTGTAACTCATGCCTACAGGATGCTAATGATAGGGAAGTTGGGTGTCTTTCAAGTGATGCAAACCCAGTGAACCTCGGTTTCCTCACATTAGTTCCTGACTCACTGTTGAACTCTACCCCACCTGTCAACTCTTTGCAATGGGAAGTGTCATATAAGGCACCCCATGGAGCTGAGTGGAAAGGAAAGCATATAAAGATTTGTGGACCACATCAGATTCCCCTCTCACTTTGTTTTGCCTTTCTAAAATTTTAAAATAAAGTGGGAAATTCCAAATGGTAGAATATCTCAGAGTGATGAGTCTAGAAGAAGATACCACTAAGTCGATCTTCACTTTGAGATAGACTTTTTAAAAAATCATTTTGTTTGTTTTGTTTTTCCTACAGGGTCTCGTCTGCAGTCCAAACTGAACCTGTGGCGGTACACCTACCTCAGCTTTCCTGGTGCCGACACCCGTGGCTGAGACAGCATCTGCTTCCAGGATGACCGGTAGAATCCATGCAAGCTGACACTACCAGTTAGTTCTGCAATTAGCAAAACAAGCAATATTCAAGTCCCATGTGGTGATGCATTGTTACAAGAATATCTCTTTTATTCTAAAAGATGGACTATTTTGCTGGACCCCACAGCTGAATTAATAACTCACCTCGAGGTCACTTAAGAAGTAGGACAGACATCTTGCTGTGTGCTCAGCTTCCTTGTTTAAGCTTCCTCTAAAGAACAATGTGAAACTTTGTGGAAATAGCTTCTGATGTTACAAAAAGACACAATTTTACAGTCTGATGACCTGGCTCTTACATTCTTTCCACCCTCTCTTCCTACAGTGTTTGTGAGCTGTAGGTGTGGGAGTGCCTTGTAGATGTATCCATTGGGCCTGGGCTCTATAACTCTGCATTTTGAATGGTTGTGGTTTTCCATCATGGTCTCCATCTGTTGCAAAGAGAAGTTTCCTTGATGAGGGGGGAAGGTTAATGAAAAAGGTGGCCATGGCTTTCAAACAGAGCAAAGAGAAGTGTAAGGGACATAGGGGAGAGTTGGGGTGGAGTGAATGGAGAAATGTTATGATTATATCATAATCTCCAAAAGAAAACAAAATAAACCACTGAAAAAGAACAATGTAGCAACCAACATTTCTTGCTTGAATTTAACATGTGATCAGCTTTTAAAACCTAAGGTAAGGTGTAACTGTAGTCTTAAATTACATACTCTTCCATGCCCCTGACCCAGAGAGCAATACATGTGCATTTGTATGTATGCTATGGTTATGATTTGCTGAAAACAGTGGCCAAGTCAAGGGTGACCTTACAGAGCAAATACCTACTGTAAGTGTTGAATGGAATTAATCTGTTTGCCAGGGTGTTTGCTGCTGTGGGATGGTCTGTATGTCAAATTACTCTGATTGGTCAATAAGTAAAACACTGGTTGGCTAGTGGCTAGGCAGGAAGTATAGGCGGGACTAACAGAGAGGAGAAAACAAAGAACAGGAAGGTGGAAGGAGTCACTGCCAGCCACCCCCATGACAAACAGCATGTGAAGATGCCGGTAAGCCACGAGCCATGCGGCAGGGTATAGATTTATGGAAATGGATTAATTTAAGCTGAAAGAACAGTTAGCAAGAAGCCTGCCATGGCCATACAGTTTGTAAGCAATATAAGTCTCTGTGTTTACTTTGTTAGGTCTGAGTGGCTGTGGGACTGGCGGATGACAAAGATTTGTCCTGACTGTGGGCAAGGCAGGAAAACTCTAGCTACAGTTTGCATTGCTGTTTGCTGTCTCTGTCAGCTGTGGTCAGCTAGAGTCAGTAAAATCCAATCCCTTGTAAAACTCTGTCAAAGATTGTTGTGAGGTTTCCCTCATTCCTTCCCCCAGGTGAGGCTTTCTGTTCTGCTCAATAATCAAAGAGCAAGGCCCATTGTTAGGGACAGACCAGGCAAGACCACAGTCAGGCCGGCACAGATTCAGGCTCATACAACAAACAGCCTGAAGCTAGGTCAGGAACCACAAGCTGCAGAATGAGGAGACACAAGGAGAGAAGTGGACAGTTCAAATCTGGGCTCACTCTTGGTCAAACTACTCCAAGCAGAAGTTTTGACACCAAAGCATGTCTTAGCTTTAGAGCTGTCTTTAATGTGTTTATTCAATCAAGACCTGAATCACCACGAGGGCTCTTACTTTTCATCTCCCCCAAAAATGATGGGCTCGCTCTTTCCCGAATGAGAGGCGGTTGCGTCGTCATGTTGGGGAGCACTCCCCATGTTACTTTGTTTATGGAGGGTTGCTTTCCTTAAAGTCATCCCTACAGGCCGGTCACTGAGCCTGTGCTCCCAGTGTGAAGCTGTGGAGAGCAAGGAAGATGGGTTGATGTCTCTGTTCTGACTCCAACGACTCATTAGCTGGACAGAGACCTTGAGCATCTCCCTCAAGGCACAAACCCCCTGGGCATCCACAGCTCAACTTGCATGTTTGTTTGTCTCAGATTCTCTATGCATTTCAGTTTCTGACTGGCTTTAGGCTTACAAAAATATCCTTATAGACACAGAACAGTAGGTTTCCCCTGATGGAAAGACTCTGGAAGCAGATCAAGGCAAGGGCCAGACATCATGGTGTGGTACTTCCCTGCACCCTTTGAGACAGCCACGGCTCCTTAGCTATCCGTTCCATGCTAACTGTCTTACTGAAGTTACATGCAGTTAAAGTAGATGTTCAGTTGTTAATCCGTATTTGCCACCAATTCACCCCACTATGTGAGAATTTGCCTCTTCATCCCCGCCTCTTCTGTCTGTCTGTCTTTCTCAGTTATTTTCACTGTTAGACGTTTCCATGAGCTAGTAAATAATATATGCTTGTGATGAAGGATTTTCTTCCATAACACATAAAAGGGAATTGTCTCATCATTCCTGGCTCATGGGTCCTCTAAGGCATTTTTGGAGATAAACGTTGTTTATTGTTAATTCCCTTCTTAATCACTTACATGTTATCCTGAGTCAACATTACTGGGACATTACTTCTCAGAAATAAATTGTTTTCCTAGATATTTTCACATTTGAATGAACTTGAAACTGCCTGTTTATTATCATCCACCACAGAGCTTGGGCTCCTGAGCGACAGACAACTAAAGCAAATACAGCCCCAAGAAGAGACCACAGCAACCACAGAGCAGACAGCACAGGCCATGACTGATCTCGTGGGCTGTGAGAACAGCAGTGCCGCGAATCCATCAAAGTCCAGAGCCAAAGGAGGAAGCAAAGTGATTGACATGCTTTATGATGTGATCATCTGTTAACCAATTACATCAGCATAACCCTGTGATACTAACCAGTTCAGTGCCCACTAACCAGTTACATCAGCATAACCCTGTGTGTACCAACCACTGCTGTGACCACTAACCAATTACATCATCATAACCCTGTGATACTAACCAGTTCAGTGCCCACTAACCAGTTATATCAGCATAACCCTGTGTGTATCAACCACTGCAGCAACCACTAATCAGTAACATCAGCATAACCCTGTAATACTAACCAGTTCAGTGCCCACTAACCAGTTACATCAGCATAACCCTGTGCTTACTAACCACTGCAGCAACCATTTTTAGATTCTATCTGGAGATGAAGAGAGGCTCTGTCGCTCTCTGAAGTTATGGTCTGCCCTGTGACTACTTTACACTGTTTTGTTGGTGTGGATTATAGTGTCATGAGATTTATATAATTACAGTTCGAACTCTTGTTCCTAAAACTTAAGGCCAATGTATGTGCTTATTAAAAAATGTAAATGGTTTCTGGAATTCCCTTAGTTTGGGGTGTAAATTATCTAATTACTTTCACAGGAGCATTTGTATTATTAATATAGTTTTTCATACCCAGTCTTCCTTCAAAACTAAGAAAAATGATTTGCTTGACTCTGATATCCAAAAACCTGGACATTAGTTAATTTTGCTGTGATGTTTGAAGGAACTCAGACACACACATGCACACACAGAGATACATACATTCACACATAGACACTCACACATGCACACACATACACACATGTGAACTCACAGGCACATAAATATGCAAGCACAAACACACATATATACAGACGTGTACACATGCACACATGTGTGTGCACATACACAGAGTTCCTCCCAGAATTTCCTGAATGAGCAGAGCCTCCAGGCTCCTACAGCACCTAGAAATGGCACTCCCTGGCCGGTCTGTGCATTCATCAGTTTGACCAAATGTTGCTTTGTCTGTTTCTTCCGCCTTTTCATGTCTTACTCCAAACACGGAGAATGGAAGAAGCCGGGTTCCACCTCTTGACTCCAAGCTCTAACATCCCGACCCACACACCCCGGCTTAGCCGCCCTTCTTGAAGCACTGCAGACGTCTAGGCAAGCCCTGCCCATGCTGTTGTCTCCTGCTTTTTCCTCCCATGGTCTCTCGGCTTAGTGACTACCAAGGGCATGCATCCACATTCCACTAGTGGCCTGCGAGATGAGGCTGAAATGGTCAACTGGACCAGAAAGTAGATGTTTGAAGCTGTAAGTTTTCCAGAGTTACTGGAAATTCTAAAGTAGGGGCTGAGGACTTGGCCCAGTTGTATAGAACTGCCTGGCATGCATAAGATACTCGGTCTCCAGCGCTGGATAAAGAAAGTTCTAGAGCAGATGGGTAAGTGGTAAGAGCTGTGTATCAGGAGGAGACAGCTTCGGTAGGGTAGAACAGGGTATGTAGGCAGAAAGCAGAGTGACAGACCTACCCAGGGCAGTCAGAGCTATAGAGTGACCATGACCTTGGCCTAGAAGCAGCTGTGGCACCCTGGGAAAGACAGGATGGAGGTGTCTGAAGTCATTTTCTGTCCACGGATGAGCTTGGCTGTGTCACCCCCAGGCACATTTCTTCATGTGGCCACAACAAAAATATTCCAGAATATATATGTACATGAGCATAGCCAAGCCACTGTACATCATAGAATGGAAATATTCTGAGAGATGCGACCGTAGTAAACTTAACACTAATCAGGAATTTAGCAGAAACAATAAACATAACACAGCTTTGTTCCCCCCATCGAAGGGAGAAACGATGAGCTGTTAGAAAAATGCCAAGGTTCCACCGTGAAACAGCATCCCTTGCTTAGAGAGTCCTCCCCAGGGTGTGTGCTTTTGGGGGAAGTGGAGGCACCAAGCGATTTGCAGGCAGGACTTTGAGTGGACAGACGTGGGTGCACACAGTGGGCAGCGCTTCTGCTGACTGCCCTGTTGTCAGATGGAAACCATCACCCCGGTCTGTGCCTGGCAGAGAACAACATCACCCTGAACTGTGCCTGGCAGAGAACAACATCACCCTGAACTGTGCCTGGCAGGTCTGCAGGCAGAGCCTCTTGTGTACCTGGCCATGTCGCTAGCCTGACTCGGTCCACATTTTATCGGTTGGCTGCCTTCCTTCATATTTTATTCCACTTGAATTATTTCCATAAAAAGTTATGTAGCCTTTAAACTTCTTCACACTCACCCGAAAGAGCCCCAAAGAGTTCTCACTCCTTGTGTTAGCTACAGTGGTCTCGTTGCTGTGACAAAATACCCCATTAAAAACTTCAGGAGGGAAGGGTTCATCTTGGGTCACAGTCTGAGTGTGTAGGCCATCAAAGTGGGAAAGCAGGAAAGCAGCTGGAGTGTGGGCCAGCTGGTCACGCTAGTACCTGCAGTTAGGAAGCAGAGAGACAGACAGACAGACAAGAGACAGAGAGGAACACTGGTGCTCAGCTTGCTTTCTCCTTTTTAAGGAGGAACCCCGGTCCATGGCATGGTGCTGCTCACACCCCAGGCGGAGGTCCCCTGCTCTGTTAAGCCTTTCTGGGGCTGGTGAGGTAGCTCAACAGGTAGAGATGCTTTCAACAACCTATACAGCTTGGGGTTGACCTGACTGGGGTGAGAGAAAATGAAGATACAACACACAGAGAGAAGCTGGGATCAGGTGGGCCATGCATTCTCAAGGAGTGTGTCAGCACCTGGAAAACTCAGCATTTATTACAGACAGTTGGATAAGGAGGCAGGTTATCTAGTCTCCGTAGGGATTCTCTAGAGAGAAGCAGTCTCAGGCTGAGGGAGAAGAAAGCTGTGGTCGATCTTTCTGTACACTGTCAACATCTATACTGGACCAGAGGAATCTTGTCATCCCTGTGGGTCTGAGGCATTGGGGTCCTTGACATTGGCATGTTCATGTCAACAACACACATTCACTGAGGACTTCATTCCCTCTCTACAAATGCATACTGCTGATCTTCATGATCTAAAGTCAAAAGCCAGAACTCACCTGATAGAAGGAGAGACCAGACTGCTACAAGTTGTCCTCTGAGCTCCACATGGAACACACGTGCGCACACACAAACACATACACAAAATAAATTTCAATTACAAACAAACTTTCTGGATGAATCCTCATGGACACACCCAGAAGTGTTTCTATCCAGAGATTCTGAATGTAGTCCGGTTGACAGTGAGATTAGGCACCACGCTCTTTTGTCTGCTCGACTTTCTTAGTATTTTCTCTACGATAGTTATCCTTGGCTGTGCAACGACTTCAGTGTTTTGTAAAATGAAACTTAGAGAAGAAAGCAATATAAGTATTGACGGTTTTATTTAAAATGTCAAAAAGAAACAAAAAAAAATGAGGTCAGAATTGTCAGCATTTTTATTGACATCATAATTGCCTGAAAAAAAAATTCCTTTCTATAAATGAAATTACTTGGCCTGGACTCTTTCTTCAAATATGCTGACAATGCGCCCAAGGGACTGCCCACAGAAGGCTGTAACGGTGTTGCTGGGATACAGTCTGGCATCCTTACAGATGTACAGCGCTGTGTTCTAGACTCAACGGGCTAGGAGTGCGCACAGAGGAACCTCCCAGGACCAGAGAAGAAAGACCAAATAAAAGTGGGGACAGCGGGGACGGGGGTGGGGAGAGGAGGGGTGGGCAGGGGGAGTGGGGAGGAGGGGGGACCTCGCAAAGGTCTGATCCCTGTTTACCTCCTGTCTGCAGACCTGCCTGCTTAACTCTAGGCCTTCTGTGCTAAATCAGAAATCTACTCTTGCCATGTCCAACTCACTGAAGGGCAAGGGGGAGCACATCACTTTTATTGCAATCAGGGAAACAGTGGAGAAGGAGTCTAATGTTCATCTAGCTGCTCACACACCGACCCAGGTGAAATGGTACTGTTTCCTCTTCGAAAGGGCCAGGTGTGCTCACCTGAGACGCCTTTGCGATTCTGAATCTGGTCCAGTCGGCGGTGAGATTGGCCACCAGACTCTTTGGCTGACTCAGCTTTTCCTAGCGAGTTTTTTCTATGATGGTTATCTGACCTGACAGAGAAGCCCTCAGCAGAGACTGTGGGGCGCACCAGCAATGTTCAGGCTTCTTGATAGTTCAAGCAAAATGTACACCAGGGGTGTGTTGACATGTCTGCATTGATGTGAAATCTGAACAGGGAACACAGTGCTGAGCAGGGGAAGGAACCGAGCAGAATGACAGCGGAGGGGAAACAGAGACAGACAGAAGAAACCCCCCTCTCACGTATGGGCCATCCATCTTTGCTGCTTCTGGCCGATCAGAGAGCAATCCATTCCTGTGCTGTTTTGATCCTCTCTTGATTGTCTGTGGAGAGTTTGGATTGACTTCTCACATGGGGACTGTTAGTTTACAGAGAGTACAGAGTTTTTCTACTCCCCTCTTCAGATCAGCGAGAGGAAGCAGTTTTCAGGACTAAGTCCGGAACCAGCCAGGGAAGGCGACCTCCCTGTGGGACTGTGTGGCACAGAGGCTCCCCCTGCTGAGAGTTAGACCTTTGTGCACAGCCTGTATGTTATTTCCTGTGGCACAGTCTCTTGATCAACAAAAATCTAGGGAGCACTAACCCTGGCCTGTGTCTCCTACTGCACAGCCCACACTGTGGAGGGCTGGGAACACCGACCTGCTTCCTCTCTCTGCTCATGGAGCCAACAGCTCCTGGCTGGAAGAGGCACAATCCCACTGAACACAAACCCTAATAATGGCTGCAGCAATTAGCAATAGTGTTGGGGATAACCAGGATATAACAAACCTGAATTGAAAGCCCCAGACAGGGCATGGAAAGTGGACTGTGGGCATCCTCACAGAACAGAGCAGACGATGGAAGAAGGCAGCAATGGTTCAAGAGAGTAGAACCAAAGGAGAGCAGGGTTCAGAGGGACCGGGCAAGCTTGATTGACAGGATGCATCTGCCTTTCCACCATTCTGTGGAATTCACATTAGCATGGAGTCTAAGACTGTCTCCAGGAGCCATGCTCTTGAAGGTCAAGAATGTCGCCAGGGCCTGTTCACCTCTCTGGCTGTCTACCAGTCTGCCTGTGATTGGTCCAAAATAAATAACACACGAACACAAATCAATTTCAGTTTTGTCTCTGAAACATCGTGCAAAATTCCCCGGGGACAAGGCTACCACCTTTGCTCCATCTTCAAACACACACAAATCAGAATGTCATAAAAGAAACAGAATCCAGTGTCTTTTGGCAGCTAGTCCACACTTGAGAAGCCTGGAAGCTCTGTTGACGGCAAACGCAAATAAAACTTGCCAAACATTCTGGGCCATGAGCTCATCTGAAGGAAAAGCAGACTGAGAAACTGTGACCGGAGAGAGAGCAGCAGCAAGCCTGCTCCTTAACCACAGGTTGTAGAGCCTGAAGCTCTGGACTCTGAGGTATCTTACGACACCGACAGAAGCTGTGAGAGACCCCCATCTCAAGACGATGTTGCACTGTGCCCCCTCCTTTTCCAATCTCATGGTGCCCGCCACCCTAATAATAAGAGATTCATTTTGTTAGTAATGTTTATGTTGGGGAGGACCATTGCTGAGAGTGGGATCTTCTGCAGACAGATCTGAAGGGGAATGCTGAGCTGATGTCTGCAGACCAGGCCACCCCCGAATAATGCGGGTGCTTCACTGAAGTAGATGGTTTCTTATCGGTGTCATCGGGGCACAAAGGGCAGGGAGGGATTGGGTTTTGCACTTTAGCACATTTCAGTTTCTAGAAGTTGGCCTTCTTGAGATGATGATGCTTTATCACTGTCTCACAAAGCAGGCCACTGCTGTATGGTCACACTTAGGAAATTTTGTCTGATAATTCTGGTGGTCAGACAACTACCCAAAACTTTCACAGCACCTTTGAAGTGGGCTCCAAATGTGACCTTTGCTTTCAATCCCAATCCACACAGAATAAGAATCATCAGGCACGTTACTGTCCTTGGAACACTGTGTGCCAGTGCCCAAGCACTGTCAAGTAATCCATTTTTCCAGCAAAAGACTCACTGAACACCTCCTATGTGAAAGGCACTGCACTGTGTGCCATGTAGTGGCACAAATCAGGAAGGACTTCCAGATTTTGGAGAGGAGGCTCTGCATACCGTGTGACCGTGTGGGAGCCCACAGGACAGTACTGATGTGTGTCTCCTTGGAGGGGATCTGGGAGGAGCCAGTTTGAGAGGGAGGATACAAAGTTTGCATTCACATGTGTTATATTTGATGAGCTCGTAAGTGGTGTAGCTTGAAGATCAATGGAAAGGTAAGTCTGGTTCCTAAACAGAAGGACTGAGAAAGAGACTCAATGTGGCTCATCCTAAGATGGGCACCAATGCCCATGAGTGAGGGTCTTGAAGGCTGAAGCCAGAGGCAGGGGCTGGTTAGCTGAGTGGTTGTGCATTTCCTAGTGCCAGGATTCTGAGATAAATCCAGAACACAATTCATCAAAAGCCACACATTTATGGGGTTAAGTGTATGTGGGGGCGCCCTTGTGTGTACATGCCTGGAGGGCAACAGGGAGAAGCAGGAAGAACAGGGTCAATGGACTTGGCTTTAGTAAAAACAGCCACACTGGACCATTGGACCACAGACAACTTTTTGTCTCCTCATGACTAAGGAAAGCCTTTTGACACACAGACATTACACATTTTATAAGGTATGGCGATATTTTAATGAGACGTACAGTGATTAGATCAGGGTGATTGAACCATCCCTTACTTCACAGGGTTTTCATTTCTTTGGGGTAGGGACATTCGGAATCCTCTCTAACAGCTGCACTGAACTCTAGTTCATTGTGTGGACCGCTGTTGCTCTGCTGAGCTGCAGAAAGCTGCAGCTCAGTTCCTCTTCCCACCTACACCCTGCACCGCTGGCCCTGACCTCCACCCTCTCCTCCACAGCTGCTCAGCCAGGTGGCCACGGCTCTACCTGCCACCTCCTCGAGGTCAACCACTCTCGCTTCCACAGACAAGAACTGTACGAGTACTGAACTTTCTTTTTCTCCACTGTAACCCACATAATCCAGCTGAGCAGCCTCTGGTCAGCAAGGGTTTTTTTTTTAGCTTCTGATGTATGTTGAAAATTGGTCCAGCAATCCATGACCATGTCACTTCACGGTGATGTGTGAACTGACTGCTATGACTTTTACAAAATTAGAATAAACTTTTTAACTTCATAAAACAAAAAAAGTAAAAATTCCATTTAAAGGAATGCCAAGCCTTAACTTTAAAAGGGGACAGAGAGATGGTATCAAATTAGTATTTTAAAAATACTGAGGGTTTTGCAAGTACTCAGGATTTTAAAAATGATATTTTCTACTCAGATCAGCTTCAAAACAAAAAATGATAGATACGATAAAACAAGAAATAAGCATATGTTTAAATACACGAGGAAAATATGACAAACATGTCAAATAACCACTTCCTTGGATAAAGACAAGTTTTTAATAATTCCTGTATTAATAATCCCAGCCATTCATTCCTACCAGATTTCAAAATTAAATATTTGAAATACACCCTACAGTCAAACATATACCTAGTCACTACCTGAAGAACTGTATTTTCAGCATTCCCTGCTTTTTCCACGTGTCTGAGAAAGAATTTGCAGAGCCCTGCCAGAACACCACATCTCTGGTGAGGAATCAGGAACCTGCAGTTCTGGAGAAGAATTAGACATCACAGAGGGCAGACAGGGCTGAGGCAGGTCGGTGCACCTGCTGTGACGGCGGGAAATGCAGAGCTTCCCTGTGGGGGGTTCTGTCTGCAGGAACCTAAAGTGTGTGCCTTAAACACCCCAACCAACTGGAAGCCTGGATCTCCAGCTGTTGGGCCACCCACGGGAAAGAGCATCTGAGTGACTGCCACAGCACCTGCCCAGTGCCTGTGGGAACCACCACCGCAAGCAACTTCTCCATACCACGGGAGCCATGGGAGGGTCAGGATGGGTCATCGGAAGGCTGTGTCTGTGTACGCATGAAACAATATGACGAATGTGTGTGTGTGCAAAGTGGACCTGTGAGATTGCATATATGTTGTGTGGTGTGCTTATTAATTTACGTGTGTGTGAGTGAATATATGAACAGGAGTAACTGCAGGATGAGAGTGGATATACATGTGCGTGCGTGCGTGCATGTGTGCGTGCGTGTGTGCATGCGTGCGTGTGTGCGTGCGTGCGTGCGTGTGTGTGTGTGTGTGTGTGTGTGTGTGTGTGTAGGAATTATTGTAGACATATGCATATTTACATGTGTATGAGTGAGCAATGGGTGTGTGTGCACAGGTGTGAGCTACTATTCTACCATAATTTCGGGACTTGGCTTTTGAGAGTCTGTATCTGCATCATCTAATTACCTGGAGATCCTATGACTATTTTTCTCAGTGAAGGTTTGGATGAAGGTTGAATGAGGAGACATTAAGAACTCATAGAACATGTCAAACAGGCATGCTGCATAATTTCTGCCAAGCCACACCCTGCAGCGGGCATCTGAACGGAAGACTGTATACTGTCCCTACACTAGGTCCTGAAACAGGGCTGGACTGTTGGAAAGTCATTTGGTGACCTACTGGACCTGACAAGCCAAGACCCAAATCCACCCAGCAGTGCTACATGGTCTTATCTGGGTCAAGGTTCAGGAAGTTTTCTCAATCCCATCCAGGATAAAGGATAAGTTCAGTGGAGTAACTTGGAGGTTCTGGTTTCTGAGCTCGGACTCACCCTCTCCCCGCTCCCCAGGGTGGACTCCTTCGGCTGGGTACACCTATAGTGCTGTTCTCCATCATGACCCTTGTAGGTTAACAATGCAAAGCAGATGTGGAGAGGCTACTGACCTGGAATGACTGCTTTGTTTCCATCCTGCTGTGCTCCTGCTCTCCGGAAACCATCCCCCGACCTTCATCAGGACTTGGTCCTCTCTTTTTACCTCTTCTTTCAGCCCCTGGATAATGTTCATCCCCTGTGAAGCATAACGGCCCTGGAGGAGGAAAGCTAGGTCAGAAGGATGCTGCCCTTCGTTACCAGTTCATCTTTTATTACCTCTGCTCAGAGCAGTCATTACTCCTGACTCCCTGCTTCTCATATCCCCTCGGCCCATTAGCATGGGTATTGTAGGAATAACCTGAGGTTCACACGGCAAAATAAGCTCTGGGTATCAGAGGGATGGACAGCGCCCCATCTGCCTCTGAATACACCATTGTTCTCACGGGTCAAGTAGAGAACAATTTGAGATCAAACAACAGTCTCTTTCGAATCTGCATCGGGAGTGCCCTGGGAGAGTGTGAGCACCTTCCACACACCTTTATTCCCTCAGCCCACCCGCTTGTCTCTGAAATTACCTTCAGCAATTTTAGTGATTTATTGGTAAGTAAGGTTAATGGTAGGCCATTTCCAGTGGCCACGGGGTATTATAAAATGCATTTTCTGTGAATTCAGACTGACCACAGGAGGTAGTACAGATTTGTGCTGATTTGTTCAAAGGCACACTTTAAGGGACTTGAAACGTCAGCTCAGGCTGCACTGTGCCTAATTGGGGATGATGGATGTTTGCATGCTTATCTGTGACTGCAGCCCACAAAGTCAGTGTTCAGAGGGCTGAAAAGTCAGACTCTTTTCTTTTCATGTAGTATGGGAAGTTTGTTCCTCCTGGTAGGAAGTGGGCCATTCCTCCTGGTTGCAGGAAGAAGCCCAGCTTATTTATCCCAATCTCGCTGCTAAGAAGGGCGAGCTTGTGGGAGGTGGGGGCAATGGGCTGCTTCTCTGTCATCTTAAGTAAGATCAGATCAGATCTGGTGACATCCAGTGAAACTGACTTTTGGCAAACCATATGGTCATCTTAATTTGAAAAGGTCGTGTGGTAGCGCTGAGAAAGGGCAAATGTTAGCAGGAGCTTGCTATGGCAGAAACCACACTTCAACCTCACAGATGTGCTGTCATTTCAGGCACCAACTTACCTGCGTTTATCAAATATTAAAGCAAGCATGTCAGTCAGAAGTACATGGTATTTATTATTCTCTTTGCCTTTCATATTTACCAACGGAAAGACAGTGCCTTGGTGACTTTTCCTGCTGCTGTGATAAAGATTACCTTAAGCTACTCAAGGGATAAAGGGTTTCTTCTGTCTCACAGTTCAAGGTTGTGTTCACCGTGGCAGGGAAGTCACAGCGGCTGCTCACACTGCATCCTAGACCAGGAAGCGGAAAGCGATGAGACTTGTGCTCCGCTAGCTGTCACGATTTTATGCAGTCCAGAGAATACTGCCATCCATAGTGATGGGGTCTCCCCACATTCATAAGCCTAACAACGGTAATTTCTCACAGGCATGCTGAAAGGTCTGTTTCTAGACCAGGTCAAGTCGACAGTTGAGATTAACCTTAGATATATAGACAGACAGACAGACAGACAGACAGACAGACAAGGGAGGGAGAGAGGGAAGGGAAATAGAAACAAAGGGAGAAAGAAAGAAAAGAAGAAGAAAAAAGGTGAAAAAATACAGAAGATGAGAAAGACCCAAAACTCTCCAGATGCAGATTCCAAGGAGACTCTGTTGTTTTAATCTCAAAACCGTGACAACCATTGGTCCTATCATCAGGTTCTGGTCCAATCAGGTCGACAGACAGACAGACAGGATTAAGCATTGCCATGTGTTAACACCTTTTCATGGACCCTGCCCATCAGCAGAAGCCAGTGACCCGAGTCTCATCCTCCATTAAAGCATCTACTGGATGCAGCAGGGCTGGGGGATTGCCTCTCCACCTTTACTAACTCAGCAAACTAGTGAATACATCAACATGCCTTCTTTATCAACTTGCTGGATGCCATGGACTGAAAGTGTGCACCTCTCTCCCTAAAAATGACAGTGTCTAATGGAAGAAGCCTGGAGAGTTCCTTTTCCCTCAGCCCATGATGACACAGTGAGAAGTTGCCGTCCGGCAAGCCCCAGCCCTCCCCCCGCTGTGCTGCAGACTTCTGAAATTCTCAAGCTCCCAAACTCCAGGAACAAGAAATACAATCCTGTTGTGTACAATCCACTTGATCTATAGAAGCTACTACACGGTCCGAGTGGATGAAGTCATGAGATGAGGAAAATGTCCAAAGACAGAATGCCACAGGCCTAACTTGACTATGAGCCAGCCATTCTGGAGGGCAGGGCGAGGAGAAATCTATTTAAAATGGGGAGGGATTCTTGGCATCACGATTTTGATCTTTAGTATAATGTCTACTTACCACAACTTAGACTTGCCTCAGCAGGGAGCCACAACTGAGAAATCAATTGCCTTAACTGATGTGGAGAGACCTACCCCAAATGTGGGCGGAGCCTTCTGGTGCATCCCCAATTAAAAAACAATGATGTGAATGAAGATTATTTGCCTTTTGCTTGCTTACCCTCCCCACCCCACAACAACTGCTAGGTTAATTTAGTCTGTTGCTGCTACTGTGACCCCTTTACTGAGATCAGAAGCAATGTTTCCAGGCTTCCAATGTTGACTGAGGACAAGCAAGTCTCCAGAAACCTTTCAGGCCTTCAGTAACAGATTGGGGTAACATGAATCTTGAAAGGTCTTATTAATAAAAACAAACCCGAAGCAGGGTATTGGAGTGAACGCTGAAAGATCAGAAAAACAGAACCAGCCACAGCTAACCTCACCTCGCCAATTCCTCACCTAATCTTGTTTCCTCAAACTGGAAGCCTCTGTGTCCTCATCCAAATGGATCTCAGCTGAACTGTTACTAAAAGCTAAAAGCTTAAAAAGCCTCTAGTTCCTGGTCCTCGTGCCTTTCTGCTTCCTGCCATCACTTCCTGGGATTAAAGGCGTGTGCCACCATTTTCTGGCTTCTATGTCTATCTAGTGGCTGTTCTGTTCTTTGACCCCAGATAAGTTTATTAGCATGCACAATATATTGGGGGACATAATATTACCACAGATTCGGACTGCTGAGGTACCCGGTCTCAGGGACTGAGTAACTGCTGTGTTCTCCCACATGTGAGGCAGCTATTGTTACTATTTGATTTAAGTGGATTTAATAAGTTATAGATATATTGATAAATATATATATATACATATATATATATACATATATATATATATATATATATTCATTGTATCTATTCTGTTCCTCTAGAGAACCCCATACAGTTTATACATTTGTGAGTATCAGAATGTCCCCCGTACTGTTGCTCCTGGTACAGATATATGTGAATAAACTAGGCAAAATTTTATGAAGGACTAGAAAGGATAGGAAAAAACATGCATGTGCACAAGTGTACACACACACACACACACACACACACACACACATACACACACACACTTGAATGGCTTCAGACCAGTAGGTCTGCAATGCCTGCCTGCATGCTAGAGAAACTGAGAACCCAGGAGTTCCTGATGTGGTACTTAAGGCCTGGAGAAGAGACTAGAGAGATGGCTTGGTTGTATAGAACACCAGCTGCTCTTCAGAGGATTCAGGTTCAATTCTTGGCACCCACGTCCAATTCCCGGGCATTTGCCACCCTCTTCTGGCTTCTGTGGGTACGATATGCACTTGGGACACAGACATACACTCGGGCAAAACACCCATATACATACAATAATACTAAAATCTTTTCATCTTTAAAGACGTAATGGATTTCTAAAGAACCTTGATCTTCAGTCCACGTCACACCTGCAAAAGCTCAAGACTGTTGATAGCACAAGACAGTAGCAGTAGAGATGAATGCATTTACCTGCAAGAAACAGCAGGCATGCAGCCCTTCTTGTTCCTCAGTCCTCTTTATACACGGGCAGCCACCAAAAGGTGCCCCCACCCCAGAGAAGGGCCCTCTTCCCTCAGCTGACCCTTCCTGGAAATGCCCTCACAGACTCACCCAGAGGCACATCTCTTTGTTAATTCCAGATCCAGCCATGTTATCAATCAAGACTAGCTATCTAGCTGGTGGTGGTGGCACACACCTTTAACCCCAGCACTCAGGAGGCAGAGGCAGGCGGATTTCCATGATATTTAGGCCAACTTCGTCTATATAGTAAGTTCCATAACAGCCAGGGCTATGCTGAGAGACACTGTTTCAAAAAATAAAAAAGTTAAACATCCCAAGGTAATAACGCCTCCTCATGGACCTTGTCCATCAATAGGAACCTGGGACCCCAGTTCATCCCCAGGCTACCTTTCAAGAAAGCAGAGAGCATCTGGAGAGGGTGGTTACCTTGCTGACTGGAGGCTGGCCGACCCAGCATGCTCTTCAGCATCTCTATCTCAGAGGCATGATATGTAACCAGTGGGAGGACAGCTGTGCATTACTGGAAGACCTGAGAATCTTTGAAAGGTCCCATGTTCAGATGCCTTCAAGGACATACCAGGAAAAACTATAAGTCACACAGCCTCCAAGCAAAAACAGGGTTAACACATTAACACACAGCACATCCTATTTATCTGAGATACTTCAGATTTTATGCATCCTCTATAAAAGAACATTTGCCTTCTTCTGTTGGGGATGTAGTCCTTTATTTCTCTTGTTTTGCTTTTTTGAGAACACATCAAAGATGACATCACTAAATGTCTTCTTAAATTATCCAGTGGTGTTTTTTTTTCCTTCCAAATATTTTTAAAATATCAAACAAAATAAAATAAATCTTGATCTAAGTTAATTTTCCTTATGTGGTTAGCTCCTGTCTCGTTATTCCATTAGCCCCGATCAGCTTTTCCATGGTCTGCAGTCAGATTTGAGGAACCCAAGGACATGTGAAAACACTGGGTCATGAAAACCTGCAGTTTGTCTCCCTGCCATGCTGAGTCCCTTCTGCTGACACTTCTCTGGATCACCAAGAGGGGCGCCCATGGATCCCCAGACTTCCTCCCCCATCTCTCATTGGGATTCTGTGTTATAGAACACGGACACAGAAACTAAAACGTGTCTGCACAGCACTATCAAACTCCTGATTTATTTACTTTCTTTCCCTGAGGTCACTGAACCCAAACGACCAAATTTATTGTCCCTGGCAACACATGAGACAGAGCGAGAGTCCCGAGTCACTTGTCTGGTCCTGCTGTGGAAAATGCAAAAGTCTGTCAGCATCCGGCCTCCTTGAGCACTTGAAGGAGCTGCACAGACTTTTGTGTTCTGCCAAGCTGCAGCCTGACATGATTGACACCCCGATTTCTCCTCCTTCCCCTCTGCAGGCGTCGTTACCGGCTGGATCCCGTGCTCTGCCAGAGAGCAGAGCACTTGTATTAATAGTTTCTCGTCTAGTTTCCACAGCATCCCAGACAAACAAAGACCTGTTTTGCAGCCACCAAAAAGGTTTCCAAATGTCTAGTCCACTGAGTATTTAATTTAACTTGCCCTTTCCTGAAGCTGTTCAATCTTGGGCAGTATCGCAGATGACTTATGTCCCGGCTGGCAGGCCAAGGTGCAGGCTCTGCTTAGACGGTCCCCAAAGCGTCTGCTGATGGTGTCACCTGTGCACAGCAGCCCCGGGGCTGCCCCAGGAGAGGTGGCGTCATATTGTTATGTGGGATGCAGCAGCTGTCCTCCTGGACTCGGGGAGAGGAGCAAAAAATAAGATTCCCAAAGTGCTCGGACTCAGACCTGAGCAACAGAGCCACTGCTCTCAGAGGATTCCAAAACGCAGCCTAAGTCTCCGCAGTTCAAGACCCACAGGCAAAGGGCAGGGCTGTTGCAGTGACTCCGCAGGCCAAGGCAGGGGCCTCCAGCCCTGAGAACGTGAGTCAAATCTGGGGCACCCGGGGGCAGAAGGAGAAAGTTGACTCCTCAAAGTTGTCCTTTGACCTCCACACACATGCCATGGCACATGCCTCCCACTGAAGCGTGGTCCTAATTCGTTTTACCAATAAAAACCTGGAGTCAGATATCGAGGGTGAAAGCTGAAAGATCAGAGAAGCAGAGCAGCAGCCACTAGAGACTTCTTATCTCTATGAATCCTCAGACCGAAATGGGGTGAGAGCCTGTCTCCAGCTGCCTTATATCCCTGTCTCCACCTCCCAATTTTGCTGGGATTAAAAAGGTGAGTCTCCACTGCCTGGCTTCTGTGGTTAACTAGCAGCTAACTCCACCCTCTGATCTCCAGGCAAGCTTTGTCTGTCAGAACTGAAACAAAATATCACACAACACCCGACGCAGATGTACACACACACACACACACACACACACAGTAATAAAGTAATACAATACTTACTGAAGATGTCATTCTCTCCTGTCCCTGTGTATCTATGTAAGAATAGGACATTCTAATCTCTCTCATTCACTATCAAAAATTATGAGTGCAAGAGACCCCTGCGTTGCCCTCATTCCCATCAAGTGCTCAACACTAAGAAATCTAACTCCCACCAACCACACAGACCTCAGGCACCAGAGCAGCACAAGCAGCCACTTAGCCTGGGGAAGGCTCTGGCCATGTGGAAGCCTGAAATCCCAGCCACCCACTGCAAGAGTCATGCCTGAGATGTAAGAAATGTTACTCCAGGCAGCTCAAGGACTACTGCTTATTGCACATTCAAGCACTGTAAAAGAACTGAGTTTACAGGGAGGATGAACACATGTTTATTTCTTGACTCACACTCATTTTAGACAACTCCCCCTTAAACATGAAAAGAAAGTGTCCTTGCCCCCAGATAGATTATCTAGGGGGTGAACATGTTTGCTTCGCCTTTGAGATTTCCATTCAACCCAAACAAGCTCGCTTGGGGTTAGGTAAACATGCCGTAGTGCAGCAGCCTTGAGTGAACAGTGAAACCACAGCTAAGAAACCCTGAAGTCCCTTCACTGATTTGGGGAGATCGCTGCAGGAGTCACATTAGCACAGGGTATGACAAGGGACCCACAGCCTCTGGATCTCTGTGGCTCAGCATTTTCCATGCAGGTTTCATACTTGCATAAAATCTGATGCAGCTTGGAAGCCAGCCAGTCTGGACCTCCTCCAAGCCATTAGACTGCGTCTGGTGTGGCCGCGAGCTTGGCAGGCTCTACAGAGGGGGAAACTGAGAAGAATGGTCACTACGGTGAAAAGGGGCAGAGCTACATAAGAGGTGAGCGTGTGCTGCAAGGCTTCCCGCACACTCTGGGCATCTGCAGGCAGATGCGCCTCACAAGCAGAGTACTGGGAACTCGACCCACTGGATGCCACAGCCCCACTCTCTTCTTCAAGACAGTGTAAGGAGTCTCCAGCTCCTGCTGCCCTGTGTGCCTCTGGGTGTATCTTCCTTTTGTGTGGGTGCTCTGAGTAGAGCACCATGCACCTGGGATGTTCTATATGTATCCCTTGTCTCAGCAGCAGGATGTTGGGCTGTGAAATGACATCACTTGATCTACATTTCAACAGCATCTTTTTAGGCAGGACAGAATCTGATGGTGCCTCCAGGAGGTGGCTTTTGTTCCCTGTCATTTGATGTTCCTGCTTAGCTCAAGGCAGAGGCAGCACAGGCAGTCAAATCACTGGCCACATGTCAGTCATCCTGTGGAGGGAGGAGCTGCAGAGCTTGTGGCTGGATGCAATACGGCATGTGAATGGTAAGAAATCAATAACCCTGTATGCCAATGGCCCCGGGTTCCTATTTTTGGGACTGGACCAAATTGGCTTCATGGGAAATGTTAAAATGATAAATCCTTGAGCCTCACACACACAGCAGCTCTGATTTATTAGGCCTGGCCAGTGGCCCAGGAGCTTGCCTTCAGCCTATTTCTTCAAGTGTTCTGCAAGGAATGGAGACTTCCAGGTCTCCCAACAGTGCCATGAGGGCTTGTGCGGGATAAACCTCTGTGTGCTGAGTTTAGAGTAACAGTCCACAAGAGGTGACTGCAGCCATCTCCGAGGTGAGGAATTGTGGGCACTTTGGGCTCAGTTTCCCAGATACCTTCCTTACAAGTTAATATGGGACAGTGGCTATTTCATAATTAGAAAAAAAAATACACAGTAAGATGCCCAACTCCTACAAAGACACAGAAAGACCAAGATGAAATAAAATGATGCTGGCGTTCTTCCAAGTACAGGCTCAGTATAACTGGCGAAGAAAGGCTGTGGGGGCTCGGAGGGCATTGAGGGGGTTTGGTCAGGAGTGTGCTCTCTGGGATTTATAGGCTGAGAGCATTTTTATTTTATTACTTGACTTTTGTGCTTGAGATGTAAACTTCCATTGTGATGAACCAGTGAGACGCTGCTGATATTTGATTGGCAGATCAAATAACCTCATAGCCAGAATCACCACTACATCCGAAAGTCCTTAAAATTTTACCTTATGGCCTCGATTTAATTTAATAAAATTTTACCTAATGGCCTCCTAGAGCAGGAGTCTCTTTTTCTTTTGTTAGTTTTGTGAGCTGGAAACACACACAACCCCTTTACAGTGTTTCTCTTTTTCTGCAAAGCACATTTTAGCTTTGGTTTCTCTTCCGTTAGTTTGGTTGTATCTGAAATTCCAGCTGTAAAATTCTCAGAGATACTAAAATCTACATGACCTTGATTCAAGACTCTCTTCACCTTGAGTTATGCTTCACTTTCAGCTTTATGGAATCTCTTGAAAAATACTTATTTTCTCTTTAATTATGTGTATGTGTGCTGTCATCACTACCAGGGCTTCCCCTGACTAGACAGCAGTACCCAGAGATAAAACCCTCTGGAGACGGTTCCAGTGAGCAGTGTCTGCTTTACGGCATGTGAGCAGTTGCTTAGACAGTGGAGCCAGCAGCTGCAGGTGGGTAGCACAGTGCCTCGAGTTGGATGGTGAGTGCTCACACACTGGGGTCTCCCTGGGAAGAAGTACATTAAAGGAGACATGGAGAGTTCAGACTCGTCCACAGGCCAGCTACTCAGACTCCTTCAGAGCTCAGTGTTCTGACTCCAGGAACACGTGTGCCATGCTTCTTCCTCAGGAGCACGGTGTGCCAGGTAGGCCGGCTTCCAGGTCATGCATGCATTTTTTTTCCTACAATGTTTATATAAGCAGATGAGCACAGATGCCTGAGAAGTCCGGAAGAGGGTGTAGGATGTGCTGGAGCTGCCCATATATGCACTGAGAACTGAACTCAGGTCCTCTGAAAGAACAGTGGACTCTCTCAACCACTGAGCCAAATCTCCAATACTAGGATTTACACAACCTTTTGTTTTGTTTTTGTTGATTCTACATTGTCTTGCCTTCTAGTGTAGAAGTTACTTGTGTTGCAATATTTAGTGATACACATGTCCTAGTAAATATTAGTAGAATGTGTTAAGTACTGACTGTCTCACATGGTTATTAATGATCCCTTGTGCAGGCCTGCAATGTAAAGCGTAACTGTGGCAAAGAGAAACACAAAACATACAGTTTGGGGACAAAAGGAACACCAGGAAGTGTAATTTTGGAGCAAGCCCTGTGTTTAAGGAGATGGAAAGTTCAATGAAAAGCCTGATGCTAAATGAAATAAAGGGAGTGGTGACCTTAGGGCAAGATCCCGCTCAGCTGACCCCGCAACCTGTCAAAGAATAGGCCGGAGAGATTCCCTGGGCCTTAACAACACAAAACTTGCGCAAATATAATTCCACGGGAGGGCCCAGTTCCAGCTCCAGCAAGCAGAAGAACTTGGCAGCTAACAACGGCCACGTGATTCTGAATTTAGAGTCAAGGAGAATACAAGAAAGGGGCTGCAGAGTCTTTCTCCACAGTTAAGGAAAGCTGCTGAGGACAAATGTGTGCCAGGACAGATGTGTGGCAGGCAGGGCAGTCCCTTCATGGAGGCCAAAGAGGCCATTATATGTAGCTCTGAAGGTGAAGCCTGGATTGCCCTGGAAACCCCAAGATGCTGGAAATAACAGAGCTGTGGGATATCTTCCAAGGAAAGCTGAAGACAGAGAGTGGAACTAGCCAACGAGAAAGAGGTGTGTTGCAGTCAACGAAGCCAGAAGTAGTGGGAGGTCTTAAGAATGCTTCAACATCAGACATGGATATGCAGAATCTGGAGTTTTCCCTGCTGGTTTTTCATGTTACTTTGATCCTTCTTCTCCATTTTGGAATGATAATGTATATCCTGTGCCGTGGCTTGTTGGAAGTAGGTGATCTGCTTTCTCATTTTAATTTTAGATGAGAGTTACAGTTAAGAGATTGCCATGAGTCTCAGAAGAAATTTGGGGCTTTAGACTTTTAAACAGTGTTGAGACTATTATAGACTATGTGGATTGTTGAAGTTGGACTACACAAGTTTGCGTTATGATATGGCCACAAGCATATGGGGGCCGTGAAGTGGAACATTGTAGTTTGAATGATAATAGCTCCCATAGGTCCATATGTTTCAGTGATTGGTCCCTAGTTAGTGGAACTGTTTGATAAGGATTGGAAAGTAAGGCCTTGTTGGAGTAGGTATGACCTTGTTGGAGAGATATGTCACTGGGGGTGGTCTTTGAGGTTTTAAAAGCCCATGCCAGGCTAGTCTCTCTCTTTATGCCTACTGCCTAGAGATCAGGATGGACTAAGCCTCTGAGACTGTGAGCAAGTACCCAATTAGATGATTTCTTTCATAAGAGTTGCTTTGGTCATAGTGTCTCTTCACAGCAATAGAACCCTGACTAAGACACCATCTTCATACTCACAGAATACTGCCTGGCTAAATTCTCCTGCTTTGGGCATTATTAAGATGCTGTGCAGTCCCATCTGGGCCGGTGGTACCAAATAGTCAAAATATGTGAGAAAGCTCTAATTCTCTTCCTCTTTGTGTCTCGCCCTTGTCTGAGACACCAGCTAGTGGCTTTGGGGGTAGGGCAGGTAACATCAATAACAACAACAGAAAGTTTCCACTTTCATCTTAGAAGTTTCTCTAGATTTTTTGCAAGGTTTACTATATGTCATCTTTTTTTCTGAGGGCTCTTTTAAGAAGTGAGTCTCACATTTTTTTCTGTCAAAGTATCAAATATATAGTCTTTGAGAGACTAAAGAGAAAAAGAAAGAAAATCACCTACAACTCTCTTTCCAGCGACTACTGCTTCCAAGGGCCCTGAGAGAGTGTTTCTATAGTTGTGTTGTGCATATTTATGTACTTTTATACTCTACATGGGGGTATTCTGCATGCTTTTTATAGCTTGCTAAATTTCAGATGTACTGTATAGAGTATTTCTTGCATCTGTCATTGTTAAATGCCAATTACACAATATCACATCAAAAATTTAGTATTGATTAAATCCTGAATTAATCTCTTCTTTGTTCCAATGATATATCTCCAAATGTCAGATTAAAAAAAATACTTAAATTAAGCTTTCCATCACCCATCATAAACTGAATCATTATATTTGAATGAGATTTCTGAGAGAGGAGACTGGCTCTTTTTGGCTGTGACCTCTCCTCTCTCATTCTCTGTCTGGGGATAAAGCCTTAATCTTGGCAGAAGTGGTGGCCTATACCTTTAATCACACACAGCACTCAGGAAGTAGAGGCTGGTGGTTCTCTGTGAGTCACAGGCTTATCCAGGCTACATAGTGAGTTCTAGGCCAGCCAGGACTGCATAGTGAGAATCTGTCAGAGAGAGAGAGAGAGAGAGAGAGAGAGAGAGAGAGAGAGAGAGAGAGAGAGAGAGAGAGGAAAAGGAAAGTCTGAAGCTGAATTGCCCACCGAGACTGCAGAGCTGGTGGTGTGTACAATGCTGTGTGACGGTGGCGCTTGGACCTCTGCATTTCTGATGCTGGTGTGAAGCAGGCACGCCTGCTGCCGCATGGCTGCCGTTATGCTCTGTCCTTTACTATGGGCTTCTGTGCCTAACATACCTCTTATGCTTGGATCTCCAGTTTAGCAAGTCATGGCATCGTCCTGAGGTCCCAAGGTATTGTGGTTTGAAGGGGAACTGTCACCCCGATGGTGGTGCTGCTTGGGGAACTGATGGAATTTATACTTATTAAAGGTCATTTCCAAACACCACACCCACACACACACACAGACACACACACACACACACACACACACACACACACACATACACACACTCATACACACACACACACACACACACATACACACACACACACACACACACCCAAACAGACACAGACACACACACACACACACACAGAGACACACACAC
The DNA here is from genome assembly GCF_049852395.1 of Peromyscus maniculatus bairdii. NCBI lineage: Eukaryota > Metazoa > Chordata > Mammalia > Rodentia > Cricetidae > Peromyscus > Peromyscus maniculatus. Next base: position 5,331,056 of record NC_134866.1, on the reverse strand, counting down.
AACCTCCCTTTGTCCAACTAAAAACTTAGAATTTAAGAAACTTCTGTGCTCACATGTTAGTTGAATGCAGTTTGAAGAGGCCTTGTATTTAAAGCCCTTCTGGGGTCCTGTGACCAATCTACCCTGACCACTGGGATCTTAATATCAGACCAAAGTATGCTATGTATCTCCTCGGGCCATCACAGATGACTGGCCATTTTGGTATCATCATATTAACACAGAAGTGTGGGTGAAGATTTGTTAAAAACTAAGTTAAGAATTATGGAACCTATCTTATAAATGCCAGTGGGCCAATATTCTCACATGTGGGAGGTTTGAAGAGGATTTACGGGCGCACCCTAGTGTGGCTGGCATCACAGTCATGAAGCATTTTCTCCCCAAACTCAGATCACACCACTTTCTTATTGTTTTATTTTCACTATTACTCAATACTGCCTGAATTTATGCATATTTACATAAGTGTTGGACCCAGGCCTTTGTGTATGCTAGGCAAGTACTACACCACTAAGCCACATCCATAGCCTTGATTCTGTGACCAGAGCTTTCTATGCAGTCAGGTTCATCTTAAGCTGTGATCCTTCATCTTCTTCCCAAATGCCAGGACTCCAGGCATGCACCTCAATGTCTAGCTAACACAAATATATTTATTACTTATCTACCTCTTGAGTTCTAAAAAGGTCATAGATACTCTTGTGATCAGGCTCCAAATCTAGAACTTTTCAGATTCAGCTTGAATCCATTCTTGCTCTAAATCTAATACTTAATGAAACAGCTGCAGTCTTGGCCAAAAGCCTGCTGGGTAAAAGCAACTATGTAGATCATTCCAGAACCTTTGAAGTTGACCCCAATGATCCTCGGCTCTCTTCTCGGAAGATAGGCTGCATCCAATCTACCACAACTTGAAATATTAACACACAGGGAGTCTGGCGTCTGCAGTTCCTGGAACTGGGAAGAAGGGCTGCTTTGAAGCCAGCCTCCCTTGCCATCTGAATGTTTTCCCACCTGGAGGCGGCTGGGACTCCGACATCAATTTTGATTAGCAAGATGTGGAAAGTTGCTGTCTGTGCTTGAGGGAAATTCACTTTCCTCTCTGAAACCCCGTTTCCCCTTTTCATCTAAAACCAGAATTGACCCTTGCGGGCCTAACCTTACCGTAGCATCCCATCAAAACTCCCAAAATGTCGATGGCATTGGGCCAGGGCAGATTCTGCAAAGATGATACAAGAATATTAGGTACTGTTTGGGAATGGCTCGCCCTAGCTGTGGTTTCTACTGTGCTTACAGACCATTCCCAAAGGGGGTAAAGATTTTCTTAAGGACCAAAATGCGCAGTGTTATATCTTAAAGTATTATTACTTAATACACATGACAATTCTCAAGGAAATAGCTAAAGGCTACTGTAAGTATAATTCTAAAATCCCTACTCTAGGCCTTAAAACTTGGATTTCTGGAGATGACAATTTAAACTTTCAGTCATAGAGGATTTGTGCTGAAATGTATCCAATGAACTCCAGATGTAGGCAGACAGAGTGTGCACTCAGGTAGAAGAAATGGAAACAGGCATATCAAGCCCGATATTCAAGCAGAAAATTCAAGTTAGAAGTAGATTACTTGCTGTAAGACAGCCACAGAAGCTCAATGATGTCTTTTTAGGGTAATGATGGTAACTGAAGGCCCAAAGGAGGAGGAAGAGGGTGGGTGGAATCCTTCAAAATGGCAGGTGGGTCTCTTTTAGGACATAAGACACTGTGGCCTTGAGAAGAGACAAGCAGGTGTCTGTGTCTCCTTTGACCTTCAGGGAGGGAGTATCTGGCTCCAGAGGCTGCTCCCACTGGCCCCCAGCCTCCAAAGACAAATATACAGGTTCTATGTGGGGCCTGAAGCGGATCACATGGCACCAAATACAAATGAGACACTTAAGGGATTCCAAAGTCCATCAAAGCCACACAGGAAGTTAGGCAAGAAGATTGTATATGTCGCCGGGCAGTGTTGGCACATGCCTTTAATCCCAGCACTCGGGAGGCAGAGCCAGGTGGATCTCTGTGAGTTCGAGGCCAGCTTGGTCTACAGAGCAAGATCCAGGACAGGCACCAAAACTACACAGAGAAAAGCAATTGCTTCCACAGGTCAGCACTTCATTCATGTAGAAGGTAGGGTGTATCTATAACACCCCTAAAATTACTAAAGGAATGAGAAAGAAACACCGGCTAGCATTCGTAGCATCTGTGATTGATGAACAGTAGTTCACTAATACAAACTCCTCTGAGAAGTTTTCTGTACTTTGGGTTTGCCCATATATTTACGTTTAACCACTCAACATGTGATTTGAATGCTGGTAGATGTGAATATTATATACTTAACATAATCTATATCTTCTATGCACACATGTCCTATGTGCAGTACCCTCTAAGATGTAACTATTCTGAGTAGAGGCGTATCTCATGAATGACTAAACGTGTAACCTACATCCTTCCATACACCCACCTCTGGCTGACAGTGCCCCTCAAAGGCTATTTTTCTCCTTTCTTTTCAGTAGAGTTTTACTAAGTTACACTCAGGCTGTCTTGAGCTCACTCTGTAGCCCAGATGTGCCTTGAACTTCCAATCCTCCTGCCTCAGCCTCCAGAGCATCTGAGGTTCCAGGCCTCTGCTGTTGGGCCTGGCACTGTCATTCTTTGCTAATGTCCCTTGCTTTTACTATTTTTACCAGGGATATTTATCGACCCTCTCCTCCATTCATCCACTGAGCCCCAGGCCAGGCAGGACTCTAGACAGTGTTATTCACAGAGGGCTGAACAGAGCCATGCTGTCTTCTCAGTGCCCACCCAGCCTTCCAGCTCTTCTCACATGCCAAGTCCTTTGGTGTCTCAACATTTCACCATTACCAACAATAATTACGATATTATAACATATATATTTTCCCTAACAGTCACCCTTGCTTTGTAGACATCAATAACAGCCAAATTCATAGTTAGCTTTATCAGTACTTTTAACCACTAGTTTTTTTCTGGTGACTTTACATCTTAAAACCAATGCACTAAAATCTAGTTCCAACAAAAGCTCAACTGTTTAGTCTTTATACACATAATGATTATACTACAAATATCCCTTTTGGAAATGTGATTTTTTTTCTTATTTTTATAACACAGTATTTTCTTTCCTTATAGACCTGGAAAGAATCATCTAAAGTGATAGCTAATTTTGTGGCTTTTCCAATGAAACACACAAGCATATGTTTGGGAGGTTAAGTTTTGGTACAAATTCTATAATGCAGCCTAAACAGCTGGACAAGAAGGAGATGGGAGAGTGAATCTCCTTTCTTCCCCGTTGGGTGGCCATTTGTCATTTAAAGGAAGTGCTTTGGCTCTCCTTCAGAACCTGTTTTTCCTGCTGACTTCTGTGGGCAGTAAAGTGGATCCCACAGGCTGAAGAGCCTGAGATTTATGGGGCCTTCTGGGAACCAGCTTTACTTTTTCCATGGCTCCCATTTCAACATTTTCAAATATTAGTCTTGGCAGGATGGTTGGGTCTGTCAGGAGCTGTTGGAAGGCTTGACGGCCATCTCAGCACAGGCTGCCCGGTGATAGCAGCTTGCATAGGACAGCAAATCAATCAAGCTGCCTCCCCCATTTGTACCCGGCATAAGAGATGGGGCTCATCCTGGAAACAAGCCCGGTGTTGGTGGCCCAGCGTGCTGTGGGAAGGCAGCGTGGGACGGTTATGCTCTGCTCCCATTGCCAAGGGCATCAAGAGTGGGCGTGATGTCCTTGGGGATTTCCCTGGCAGATTTGTAATAAAGAGCTGAATTGGATTTTTCCCATGATGCAATAACTCTCCCAACTTTCACATCTATTTTTGTTTGACAGAGACCAACTCTCCTTGTGACTGGGATCAAATCTAATCAGGAAGCCACTGTTCAGGGTCATGCAGAGTCAGGTAGAAAAACTTGGTATTTTAAGTAAAATGTATGATTCTGTTTCTCTACACCAGCCCAGACAAAACTGGCATGTTCTTAGATATACGTGATTTGATCTTGCTGTTAGAAAAAAAAAATGAATGATTAAAACCCTTAAACAAAAATAGGTGATGAAAACAGGAATTCATTTACATTGATAGATGTATATTCATTTACATTGATAGATGTATAAGTTGAGGGGCTAGAGGATGATTGTGAGTAAAGTGCTTGCCATATAAGAATGAGATTATGAGTTTGGCTCTCCAGCATCCACATTAAAAACAGAAAAATGTGATGTGTGGTGGTGCACACACCTAAACTAAGCACTGGGTAAGGCAGAGAGAGATAATCTCTGCATCTTCCTGGCTGGGTAACCAAAGATAATGTGGTTCTAGGTCAGCAACATACTAGTTCTCTGCGGTTGTCATCAATCAACCAGCCTTACAAAGTCTTTAACCTCAATACGGCTTTTTGCTCCCGGAACTTCAGTTTATAAAACCAAAGTCTTCTAGAGTGCTGGAGAAACTTGTGTTAGGAAAAGCAGAACGCTGAAGCTCCCCATTACCATGCAGCTCCATAACGTTCTACCCTGCTTTCAGACATGATCCTATCCCAGTGAGGACGGCATCGTAGGAACACTTCTTAACCATCCAGTGCAAGGTCCCTTTACCCAGAGAAGCCTCAAGCTCAAGTGCAGAGTCCTGTTAGATTTCAGTTGTAAACGTCCCTGGAAATAAATGAGCCATGTCTTCAGCAATAAGGCCTTACCATAGATCATGGAGCTCAACCAAGGGTCTTAGCAATAGCCTGTGATGTCTGAGGGTTGTATGTGACCTTTGGCCAAGCACTGAATAAAGTGTAACCCATTCCTGGAACTGGTCTTCTGACTTGGTAGGATAAGATGTCTAGCTGAGGCACGGTCTCCCTATATTGACTCCAATTCAAATCCTTTCATGTACGTATAGATTTGAGGAAGCTTCTACATAGTAGGTTTCCATTGGCTTTTCACGAATTGCTAAACAGTCTTATTAATAAAAAACCTGGAGCCAGATGTTGGGGTGAAAGTTGAAAGATCAGAGGAATAGAACAAGTCACAGCCAACCTCACCTTACCAACTCCTCAGCCTCCAGAGAGAGTTACTTCCTGCCTACCCATGCCTTATATACCTTTCTGTGCCCTGCCATCTTCCTCTCTCTGCCCAGCTATATCACTTCCTCTTTCCACCCAGCTCTATCACTTCCTGCCTGTCTGTACAGACCTCCAGACCTCTATGGCTAACTAATACTAGGATTAAAGGTGTGTGCCACCACGCCTGGCTATTCTCAGTACGGCCTTGAACTAACAGAGATCCAGATGCATCTCTGCCTCCTGAATGCTAGGATTAAAGGCATGTGTTACCACTGCCTGACCTCTGTGTTTAATATAGTGACTGGCTTTTTCCTCTGATTTCCAGGTAAGCTTTATTTGTTAGAGCACAAATAAAATATCACCACACTTTAGTGTTAGTTGTCTTTCCACATACCCTACCCCTTTACTCCTCTCTCCCACACCCTCCCTGTTATTCTATTTCCCCTTCCTGGGAAGACCTTCTCCTGGTAACATACTAGCTATCTAGACTCTGGGGTGTGTGGGTTGAAATGTGTCTAAAGAAACAAACACATATCTAAAACTTAAAAGCTAGCATCCACATATGAGGGAAAACATACCATCTTTGTCTTGTGGGGTCTGGGTTACCTCAGTTATTTTTAGTATCATCCATTTGCTTGAACATTTCATCATTTCATTTTTCTTAATAGCTGAATAATATCCCACTGTGTAAATGCATCACATTTTCATTATTCATTCATCTGTTGACAGATATCTAGTATGATTCCAATTTCTGGCTATTACGAATAGAGCAGCAATGATCATAGTTGAACAAGTGTCTCTGTAGTAAGACATGAAATCTTTTGGGTAGATGCCCAAGAGTGGTATAGCTGGGTCTTGAGGTAAATGAATTCCCAGATTCCCAAGGAATCTCCACACTAACTTCCACAGTAGCTGTACAAGTTTGTACTCCTACCAGCAATAGATGAATGTTCCCCTTACACCACATCCTTGTCCACATGAGCTGTCTTTGTTTAATTGATCTTGGCCATTTTGACTGGGGTGAGATGAAATCTCAAAGCAGTTTTAACTTGCATTTCCCTGATGACTAAGGATATTGAACCTTCCTTTAAGTGTTTCTCAGCCATTTGTGTTTCATCTTTTGAGAAATCTATTTATTTCTGTGCCCCAATTTTAAATTGGGTTATTTGTTTTCCTGAAGTTCAGGTTTTTTTTAGTTCTTTGTATATTCTAGATACTAAATCAGATGTATAATTAGTAGAGACCTTTTCCCATTCTGTAGGCTGCCACTTTGCTTGAATGATGTGCTTTGCTGCACAGAGCTTTTTAGCTTCATGAGATCTCAATTATTGTCTTAGTGACTGTGCTCTTGGTGTCCTGTTCAGAAAATATTTTCCTATGCCAGTGAGTCCAAGCCTCTTCCCTACTTTTTCTCCAATCAGGTTGGGAGCATCTTAACTTGAGGTCTTTGATTCATTGTAATTGAGTTTTCTGCAGAATAATAAATATGGACTATTTTCTTTCTTCTACATGTAGATATCCAGTTTGACTAGTATCATTGGTTGAAGATGCTATGTTTCCAGTGTGTATTTTTGGCTTCTTTCTGAAAAATCAGAAAGGTGTGTAGAATTGTGTCTTCAATTCTATTTTGTTAATCAACATATCTGTTTTTATCCCAACTACATTGTTTTTATTACTATAACTCTTTAGTAGAACTTTAAATTTGGGATGGTGATACCTCCAGCAATTCTTTTATTATTTAGCATTGTTTTAGATATCCTGGGTTTTCTGTGTTTCCATATAAAGTTGAAGATTGTTTTTTCAATTTCTGTGGAGCACTATGTTGGAATTTTGATGTTGGGCTTGAATCAAATTCTGTAGATTGCTTTTGATAGAATTACCATTTTCATTATTTTAATCCTACCAATCATGAGCATGGGGAGAACCTCTCCATCTTATTGTGTCTTCTTCAATGTCTTAAAGGAAGGTAGGTAGGTAGGTAGGTAGGTAGATAGATAGATAGATAGATAGATAGATAGATACATACATACATACATACATACATACATACATACATACATACATACATACACACACATGTCTTTCACTTGGTTGGTTAGAGTTATTCCACAATTATTATTTAGGCTAATGCAGAAGGTATTGTTTCCCTAATCTCTTCCCCAGTGTGTTGGTAATTTGTGAATAGGAAGGCTACTGATTTTTTGTGTTAATTTTGGGTTCTGTTGCTTTGCTGAAGGTGTTTATCAAATGTAGAAGTTTCCTGGTAGAATCTTTAGCATCTTTTATATATAAAATTGAATCATCTGTAAATAAGGATACTTTGGCTTCTTCCTTTCCTATTTGCATTCCCTTCATCTCCTTCAGTTTTCTTACTGCACTAGCTATGGCTTTACGTACTGTGTTGAATAGGTCTGGAAATAGGAAACGACCTTGTCTTGTTTCTGATTTTAGTGGAAATGCCTTGAGTTTCTCTTCATTTAGGATGATATTAGCTGTGGGCTTCCTATAAATAGCATTTATTTATGAAGGGGTGTTGTTAGAGGCCTGTGCTGCATCTAATGAGATGCTCATGTGGTTTTTGTTTTTTTGTCAATTTTTGTCTGTAGTGGGTAGCCATTCCAGCTTTGATCTGGAAGTTCCAACACCCACTGAGGCTTTGGTAACTGTCACGCCTACAAGGTGGGGCCGAGAGAGGACCCTGAAGACCCGAGATCAGGATGGGCCAGCTCTCTTGGTTCCTGGGCCCTGGATGCTGGAAGTAGAGTGAGCACAGGCAGTAGGCAGTTCTTCCGGTGACTCCCTGGAGCTTCAGGGTGTAGAGAGTTCCAGCTCTAAGCCCCTCTCTGCCTCTACAGACTGGAGGTCTGCGAGCAGGCATGGCTCCATTTGCCTTTTTGACCATTTATGTGGCAGATTATGTTTATTGATTTACAACCCCAAATCTCTGGGATGAAACAAACTTGATCTCGGTGGATAATGTGTTTGATATGTTCTTGAATTAGTTGTCGAGTATTTTTTACTGCTGTCACAGCAAACCTTTATTTTTTATTTTTAAAAAAATTATTTATTTTATATACCAACCACAGATCCCCCTCTCATCCCTCCTCCTGCTCCCTTCCAGCCTCCCCACTGCCACACAACTTTGCTTACCTTTGATGTGGTGCGGGGAGGGGTCTTGGTCCTGCCTCAGCTGAATGTACCAGGCTTTGCTGACTCGCCATGGGAGGCCTTACCAGTTTGCAAGTATTTTACTGAGAATTTTTACATACATGTTCACAAGGGATGTTGGTCTGTAATTTTCTTTTTAGATGGGTCCTTGTGTAGTTTTGGTATCAGGATAGTAGTGGCTTGATACAAAGAATTGGGGGGGTGTTTGTTCAGTTTCTAATTTGTGGAATAATTTGAGAAGTGTTGCTATTAATTCTTCTTTGAGGACTGGTAGAATTCTGACCTAAATCCATTTGCCCCTGGGCTTTTTTGAAGTTTTTTTTTTTTTAAACTATACCTTCTATTTCACTAGAGAACATGCATCTGTTGAAATTATTGATTTCATCTTGATTTAACATTGATAGGTTTTATATTGTCAAGAAATTCATCCCATTTCTTTTTTTCAATTTGGTAGTATACAGATTGTAAAATGTGTCTTTATGAGTCTATGAATTTCCTTGGTCTCTGTTCCAATGTCCCTATTTTCATCTTTATTGTTATTAATTTGGATCCTCTGTCTCTGTCTCTGTCTGTCTGTCTGTCTGTCTGTCTCTCTCTCTGTGTGTGTGTGTGTGTGTGTGTGTGTGTGTGTGTGTGTGTGTGTATGTATGTATGTTTTGGCTAATTTGATCAAAGGTTTACTAATCTTGTTGACTCTGTGCTGTGGAATGGTCTGTATGTCAAATTGCTCTGATTGGTCAATAAATAAAACACTGATTGGTCAGTGGCCAGACAGGAAGTATAGGCAGGACTAACAGAGAGAGAATTGAGAGAAGGCGGGAGGAGACACTGCCAGCTGCCGCCATGACAAGCAGCATGTGAAGATGCCAGTAAGCCACGAGCCACATGGCAAGGTATAGTGCTGTGGGATGTTCTGTATGTCCTGTGGGAGCCCTTCTTGGGTTCTTTGTGGCGTTACCCAGCAGGTCCGTATAGAGGATGATTAGGACCATGGGCCTGAGTGCAGGTGTTTGAGATGGTCTGCACTTGGCTGTGCTGGGGGATGGTCTGTATGTCAAGTTGCTCTGATTGGTTAATAAATAAAACCTGATCGGCCATGGCTAGGCAGGAAAGATAGGCGGGACTAACAGAGAGGAGAAATAAAAGGACAGAAAGGCAGAAGGAGACGCTGCAGCCGCCGCCATGACCAGAGACACTGCAGCCGCCGCCATGACCAGCAGCATGTGAAGACGCCAGTAAGCCACCAGCCACGTGGCAAGGTATAGATTTATGGAAATGGATTAATTTAAGCTATAAGAACAGTTAGCAAGAAGCCTGCCATGGCCATACAGTTTGTAAGCAATATAAGTCTCTGTGTTTACTTGGTTGGGTCTGAGCGGCTGTAGGACTGGCGGGTGACAAAGATTTGTCCTGACTGTGGGCAAGTCAGGAAAACTCTAGCTACAACTCTGTCAAAGAACCTACTCTTTGTTTCATTGCTCCTTTGTATTGCTTACATTGCTGTTGCTGTTTCCATTTCACTGATTTTCATCCTGATATTTGAATATTTCTTACTGTCCACCTTTTTATTATTATTTCTTCTCATATTTTTAGAGCTTTCAGGTATGTCATCAAGTGGAGATATGAAATATCTCCTTTTTATAAAGTGCAGTCACACAGTGCTATGACTTTACCTTTTAGAACTGTCCTCGTGGAACCACACAGGCTTGTATATGTTGTCTTTTCACTTTCATTCAGTTATACAGTTTTTAATTTCCTTTTTGGTTCCTGTCTTACCCCAGATTTCATGAGGTAGTGAGTTATTCATCTTCCATGAGTTTGACAGTGTTCTGCTCTTTCTGTTGTGGTGACATCCAGTTTTAATCTATGGTGGTTCATAGAAGTCAGGTTGTTATCTCAATTTTCCTATCTTTTGAAATTTGCCTTGTGTTCTAATTTTGGTCAGTTTTGGAGAAAGTTCTATGGAGTGCTGAGAGAAAAGTATATTCTTTAGTGTTTGGGTAGAATTTTCTGTTCATGTCTGCTAGATCCATTTCATTTATGACATTATTCAGCTCCTGCATTTCTGTTTAGATTTTGTCTATTGTTGATAGTAGGGTATTGATGTCACCTACTATCACAGTGTGTGTCAATATGTGATTTTAGCTGTTTCTTCTATTAACTTGGGTAGTCTTGTGTTTGATGCATAAATGTCTAAAATTGTTAAGTTTTCTTGGTGGATTTTTTTTCCTTTAAAGAGTTTGTAGTATCCTTCCATATCTCCTATTAGTTTTGCTTTAAAGTTTGTTTTATTAAATATTAAAATAGCTATGCATGTTCACTTCCTGGTTCCATTGCCTTAGAATACTTTTTTTCCATCCTTGTACCCTAGAGTCGTGTCTGCCCTTGATGGTGTCCTGGGGATGCTGTGAATGCGTTGCTCTGATTGATTGATAAATAAAATGCTGATTAGCCAGTAGCCAGGCAGGAAGTATAGGTGGGACAAGAAGAGAGGAGAATTCTGGGAAGTGGAAGGTTGCGTCAGGAGACACTACCAGCCACTACCACCATGAGAAGTAAGATGTAAAGTACTGGTAAGCCACAAGCCACATGGCAACTTATAGATTAATAGTTATGGGTTAATTTAAGATATAAGAACTAGATAGCAAGAAGCCTAAGCCATTAGGCCAAACAGTTTAAATAATATAAGCATCTGTTTGTTTATTTGGGTCTTAGTGGCTGCGGGCCCGGATGGGACTGGAGATAACTCCAGCTACAATAGCGAGTTATGTTTCTTGAATACAACAAAAAGATGGATCCTGATGTCTAGTCCAATCTGTTATTCTGTCTCTTTATTGGAGAACTGAAACTATTAATATTGAAAGTTATTAGTAAGCACTATTATTGGTTCCTGTTATTTTGCTATTATCATGTGGGGTTTCTCCACCTTTTGACTGATTGTTCTAGGGTTATTTACTCCTGTGTCTTCTTGGATATAGTTAACCTCCCTTAAGACTCAAGTTTTCCTTCTAGTGCCTTATATAGAATTGGATTGGTAGACACAAATTGCTTAAATATTCTTTTTTTTTTTTTTTGGTTTTTCGAGACAGGGTTTCTCTGTGTAGCTTTGCGCCTTTCCTGGAACTCGCTTTGGAGACCAGGCTGACCTCGAACTCACAGAGATCCACCTGGCTCTGCCTCCCTAGTGCTGGGATTAAAGGCGTGCACCACCACCGCCCAGCCGCTTAAATATTCTTTAGCATGAAATGTTCTTTATCCATTGACTTTTATTGATAGCTTGCTATGGATCATAGTCTGGACTGGCCTTTGTGGTCTCTCCGAGATTGTAGAACATCTGTCCATGCCCTCCCAGATTTCAGAGTCAGGTGTCAGTCTGATGGGTCTGCATTTATATGTGGCTTGGTCTTTTTTCCTGGCAGCTTTTAATAACCTTTCTCTGCTCTACACATTTGGTGTTTTTATTATGTTATGGAGGATTTTTTCTGGCTTATTTCATGTTCTGTATGCCTCTTGCACCTTGTATGAATCTCTTTCTTTAAACTGGGGAAATTTTCTTCTATGATTTTTTTGTTAAAAAACATTTTCTATGCTTATGGCCTGGGTTTCTTCTCCTTCTTCTATACTCAATATTCATAAGTTTTGTCTTTTAATGATGTCTCAGATTTCCTGGATATTGGGCCTGAATATTTTCGATTTGACAGTTCCTTTGAATGAACTATGCATTTATTCTACCTTTTCTTCAAGACCTAAAATTCATTCTTCCATGATTTTTAATTTATTGATCAGGCTTATCTCTTAGGTTTTTGTTTGACATCCTGAGTTTTTCATTTCTAATATTATTTTAGTTTCTGCTTTAGTGATTCTATTTCTTTGTTAAATTGACTTTCATGCCTTGAAATTGGTTTCAATATTTTATTAAACAGTTTGTCTTCATGGTCCTCATTAAGGCATTTATTCACATTGTCTTTACCATCTTTGAACATATTGCTGTTTTGAAGTCCTTGTCTTGTGCTTTGACTGCACAATAGGGCTTCTGGCTTCTGGGTGAGGCGTAATATCTTGTTTGTGTTTTTGCATTGGGGGCTGGGCATCTCGGGTTGCAATGTTTGAGGTGTTTCTTGGTGCAGCCATCTGCGCTCACCTTTGTTGGATGAGCATCCCTTCCTTTGGTTTCTGTTGCCCACAAGTGTGGTGGGTGCGGGGCCTCTGGTGGAAAGGAGTTTTGCAGGTCATCAGGGAGTCACAAAGGGATGGAAATGGACAAGGAAGAAAGCCAAGATAGATGATGGGGGAGAAATTAAAGGAACCCTGGGTCCAGACAAAGAGGCTAAGTCCTTAGGGGATGAGCGAGGGCTGGAGGGAGGGACTTCTGTGTGCAGAGCACAGCAGGACTTAACAGTAAGTCTGGAGAGAACCAAATGGAAGACAGAAAGGAGAATGAAGGGCCTCTGCTTGAGTCCCGTCCTAGGATAGCAGCCTCAGGTGTCAGAGAGTGCATGGGCTTTTGGTTTGTATGTTTGCTTGTTGTTAAATCCACTTAGGCCAAATTGTGGCACCCAAACATTCGGGCATGTGGTGTCACCCACTGTAGCATGGTTGACCTACCGAGCCACACCCCTAAAGAAAACTGACTCTCCCTTCCCTATCAGCTGTCACCTGTCAATAGCTGCTCAGCTAGGAAAGAAGAGTCCGTTTTCCTTAGGCTTGTGTAGCCCTCCCCTAGCTCTGCTGAAATGCTGACTGGTTTGATCCTGCACAGGTAACCTCAGCTGCCTAAGTTCATGAGAGCAACAGTCCTATCATGTCTGGAAGACAATGTTTCACCCTAATCTTCTCCAACTTCTGGCTCTTACAATCTTTCTCTTCTATCTTCTGTTGTGTTCCCTAAGCCTTGTGGGATCATTGATGACTGAACACCCCACAGGCACTTGCTCTCTATACCCTGACCTATTTATAAGCCTCTGTATTCACTGCCACTCAGTATCCACTGCACAAAGAGATTCTCCAATGAGAAATAAGAGATGCATTAATCTATCAGTATAGAGGTAAGTATTTATAAAGCAGTTTGATGCTGCATCCTTTTAGCTAAATAATAGTATTGGGCTCACTTCTAAGGTCTATGTACCTCCCACCCATCAATTCTTGCCCATGTTTCTAGTACCAGGCATGAGCTCCCTCCTGGGAGGTGGGCCTTAAACTCAATCAGAAAGTGGTTGTTTACTCCCATGGCATTCATGCCGTGATTGTGCCAGTGGGCATTATCTTACCAAGTCAGTCATTATTGCATTTCACAAGTTTGCTAGTTGGATAAGACTGTGGCTGACTTTTCTCCTGCTGAAGTCTGCATCATCATACCTTCCAGCACTGTGAAAGATAGCTATAAGGGAGGAAGCTTCTGGATCAGACCAGCTTGATTTCTCCAAGTTATGTGACCAAAGTATGTGGTATCCTCAGCAATAGGGTCTTACTAGACTGCATAAAGGGAGAAAGCAAGCTGAATGCCCGTGTCTACCTCTGACTCTTGACTGCGGTAAGCGACTTATGCCCTGGCTGTCATTGTCCCCTGATGTGACGAACCCTAACCCCGTGAGCCCAGACTATTCCTTCCTCAAGCTGCTATCATCAGGTAGTATGCAACAGCAGTGATTCAGTGTGAGAGTTCCATCAGGTACTCTACAAGCTGATCTCAGGATACTTACACAACATGACTTCTATCCTCCCTTTGCATCTGAGGAAGCTGATTCATGAAGGGGTCAAACAGTGAAACAAAGACCACATGGCTCTTGATTCTACAAAAACATAAAAAAGAAAGAAAAAAGAAAAGTCAAGAGCTAGCTGCGTGCTTCCAAGACCAGCGTTTTCTTTCTGTTCGATGGCCTAGCCTCCATGTCCAACCTGCCTCAGAGCCGTCAGGAGCTGTGGGTCAGGAACATTTCCCTGTTCATTTCTCCACATATTGCAACAGGACAGTGAGACCCCTTTGCTAAAATGCAGAGCACTGTAGCTTGAGTTTTTCTGCCTTGCCCACAGTCAGGACAAATCTTTGTCACCCGCCAGTCCCACAGCCGCTCAGACCCAACCAAGTAAACATAGAGACTTATATTGCTTACAAACTGTATGGCTGTGGCAGGCTTCTTGCTAACTGTTCTTATAGCTTAAATTAATCCATTTCCATAAATCTATACCTTGCCACATGGCTGGTGGCTTACCGGCATCTTCACATGCTGCTGGTCATGGCGGCAGCTGCAGTGTCTCTCCTCTCTCCTTGTCCCACCTACTTCCTGCCTGGCCACTGGCCAACCAGTGTTTTATTTATTGACCAATCAGAGCAATTTGACATATAGACCGTCCCACAGCACTTCCCCTTTCTTTTTTTTAAAAGGAAGGTTTTAACTTTTACACATCTCCAAAGTCAGCTTGGTATATTTGGGAATTTGGGCATAGCATCTCTTACTACTTCCTGCTGGAGGGGGGCGCTGTATCTTATGGGGACACAAAGAAAATTTTAGGATCATGGAGTAGTCCGTGACTTGAAACGATTCTGGATGTTGGATCATCTGGGCCATGGTGTCATCGGAGACCTTTCAGGTGATCTTGGCTGGTCAAACCTGATGTATCTTAATCTGGAACAAATCCATAGCCTCTGGCTTTCTGTGGAAACAAAAGCAGAGCCTCCTTTCCAAAGCAACATATCCTTACATCCAAATTTTGAAGTTAAGGTACCTTTAAAATACACATTTTGGCATAACTCAACAGCTTTTGCAATCAAATGTTTCTCTTCAGTTACGAATATCAAAGAGAACATAATCCAGATTCTCTGTGTGGTAGCCATCTTTATGTGGCTTATGTTTTATATTACCTTGAGCCTATTGCTTTAAACTGCAGCCTTCTAAGCCTGAAAAGGTGCTGTGGCTGCTGGCTCCTCCCACTTCAGCTTCCCAACATGGCGGTGGTACGTTTTCTGCCAGCTCTGGGAGCCATCGTGGGTCTGTGCTTTTATCCAAGCAGCGTGTAGCCCAGAAACCTCTTTTTGTTTTGTACTAGCAAAGGCTAAATCCACCATGCAGCTTAATGTGCCACTTGCAGAGGCCTCATTCCCGCCATACTGCAGGTCAAGCATACACGGCAGGAACCCGCCAGTAACTCAAACCGGCAGGCTGCTGCTCATTTGAGAGAGACAATTAGGAAGCTGTTTTTAGCTCCATTTTAGAATCTTTTCTCAGGTTTTAGGTAGAAACTTTTGCCAACACGTTGGGCACCATTTGTAGCTTGAGTTTTTCTGCCTTGCCCACAGTCAGGACAAATCTTTGTCACCCGCCAGTCCCACAGCCGCTCAGACCCAACCAAGTAAACACAGAGACTTATATCGCTTACAAACTGTATGGCTGTGGCAGGCTTCTTGCTAACTGTTCTTATAGCTTAAATTAATCCATTTCCATAAATCTATACCTTGCCACATGGCTAGTGGCTTACCGGCATCTTCACATGCTGCTGGTCATGGCGGCGGCTGCAGTGTCTCTCCTCTCTCCTTGTCCCACCTACTTCCTGCCTGGCCACTGGCCAACCAGTGTTTTATTTATTGACCAATCAGAGCAATTTGACATATAGACCATCCCACAGCAGAGCACCACACATGCCTAATGGATACCAGTTTTCTAACACTGGTAAGAATTCAGAAGAAGGCATGGACTATATAACTCATCATGATACCAGATGCCTGCAGCTCAGCACAGTGTCCTTCAGGGACTCTACTCTGGATGGCTCTTCTAGGGAAAGCTGCTGCCTCTGTGAATTCATTCCTGGCACATTCCATCCACACTCTTATCAGTTGATGTACGATGGAGCATCAAGCATGTCAGCGTGCTTCTGTTGTTTGAAACATTTCAGCTTCTAGTGCTTCATTTTCTGTAACCCAGATGAAAGCATGCTTGCTGTAGAAACTCTGCGTCAGAGTTCAGAACTGAGGTGCTCACTCCTCTCTTCCATTCTGCATCCCTCCTGCCTGGTGTTAGCCACCTGCTGCTGCCTAGAACTCCTTCAGGCCAGAGAGCCTCTCACCTATCCCAGATCCCCTAAACAAACAGCATGTGCCCTCATCTGGAGCGACCACCATGAAGAAGTATGGTTGTCAGTTTTCCTCACACCTGGGAGTCCGAGAGAGTGCACCCCTCTTTCTCCTTACCCCTCTATGAAGACTCTCCTGACTACCAGCTTTCCCTGTCCAAGCCACTGCCCCCTCTTCTGCTCTGAGGGGCTCACCATGGTTCCCAACTGATTCATTTTCTACACAACTCGTCTACTGTTTTCAATTGTCCTGCCTCTACCCTGAACCCCACCTTAACTTCAGCTCATCTTCCACATGAGTTCCAGGATAATTTTACCAAAACAAAATCTATGGCACCTGCCAGCAGTTACCACTGTCTCCATACAAATGGCTCAGCCTTCCTACTACTACAGGGTCGTTCCTGATCCACACCCCACTCTGTTCCTGCTATTAACAGGGCACGATGCCCAGATACTCAGGGCTGTCTGCAGTCTCTGCTCGAGGCTTTCCTCTCCTGTCTAACCATCCCAGCCTGCTGTCCAACAACCTGAATACTCTTCCCCAGACCTTCTGTCTACTGGCCTCTAGTTTCCTCCACAGCCCCACCAAAGCAACTTCTCGGGGAAGTCCTTGCAGAGCAAGCTGCCTTCTCTCCACACCCAAAGCCCTGACGGAGACACAGCATTATCTCCTGCACTGTGCTGGCTCCTGCTCCTTGATGAGTGGGGCCGCGTCATCCTTGCTCATGACCCATAAAGTGACCCATAAAATGGGAAAAAATGCATGTATGTTTCAAATAAACAGTGTTCCTTGTGGAAGCTTAACAATACAGTTTCTGATTCACGGTTCAGGAGAATAAACCAAGTCAAAGATGATAGCATGGTAATGGAAGCAAGACTGGGGAGGACTACGGCCCCTCCCTCTAAAAAGTATTCATTAAGAAGGGATTCTCGGAAGGGAAAACCAGCTTTGTACTGAGGGGAGCGTCTGTCTCCTTTGGGAATGGATCGGTTTTGCTTTTCAGTGAATTAAGTGGACTAGAACTGTAAAGGAGCAGGTGGCACAGAGACAGGAATTACATTCCCCGAGCAGTAGAGGTGATACGTCCTCCATGGCCATGGCACGCATGAATGTCCTTGTGTTTTTCCTATACTCAAAAGGGCCAATTTTCCCTCCATAGTAAGCCAAATATATAACTTTTTTGTGACTGAGATGAATGCAGATGTGCACTTTTTTCTCTTCTCCAATACAGCCTGGAGGAGAGGGGCCAGCGTCCCCCCAGGAGGAGTGCCCAGCTCGTGCTGGGTAGGGCCTGGTTGATAACAGCTGAAGAAACACAATTTCACATCTTAACCTCTTTACACCTTTCAGACTCAAGGTTGTCTATAGTGTTTATGAAGGAAGGTTTTAGGAGGCAAAGGTTTGGTTTGCTTGCTCTGACCATGGCTCCCTTCTTGGAGTTCAGGTGTGCTGTCTGTGTCTTACTTTTCCTGTTACTGAGGACTCAGCCATTCACCCCAAATGGTTTCCATTCTCTTCCAGAAATTTCTCTTCCACGTCTTTAAAAAACAAAGCTTGGATAAGCACAGGACACAGGTGTACACCCATATCTTCCCTTAATATGTGCTCAGCCTCCTCTGCTCCGGATGTGTGTTCTGTGTACATTGGCATCACCTCTGTTAAAGGGAACCCAAATTTCCCCTCCTTCCTGCTCAGATGGAATTAGAAAGACGGAGGGTATTCGAGAGAAAACCAGACCTGATGGCCTGTCTGTGACCCTGCTACATCACACATCTTCGCATCAGAAGATCAATATTCTCCTCATAACTTTTATTTTCAGCTTGTCCTCCTGCCTGGAGGTGTAATGGCTGTCCCTGTCATGCTGATATTACCACCACAGCCGCTAACTCAATTGATGAAATGCCTTTCTCACTGAAGAGCAAGATCTTCCATTCCAAAGATTGATATTGGCAAGTCAATAAACAGTTAACTTGATTTCTGAAATGACCTGCACAGAAGGAGACATTTACATTGCTGCTGTCAACTTTCCCCTTCGAATGTAAACAATAATTAGAGCAATGTAGGGCATCTCTCCAGAGGCAACCGACTCACAGGACGTGTAAGTAATGACACAAATCCACATACTGAAGACCCCTTTGCCGGCTTGTCACAAAGAGGACAAGCAAGTCCCATTAGGACAGCCCCATCTACATTCTTTGAAGGAAATTTGACCAACAGATTGGTGAGGCCTCTTGTTCATTGTATCATGTAGCTATGATTAGTGGAGATTATTTACATGAGTTATTTCCCAAGAAGTATTCCTAGCTATTCCTAGTACATGGTAAGTGAATATTAAAGCTGACAGATTAAAGAAGGCAGGGGATGTTCTGCTAGGAAAACATAGTTATTGGAGACCCTATTTTCTCCAAACATGGGGCTCTAAGAAGACCAGGTTTTGGCGAGTAGCTGGCTTTTGGGAACCTGTTCCCCGTGCCAGATTACCTTGCCCAGCTTTGATGCAGGAGGAGGAGCTGGGCCCTGCCTGGACTTGACGTGTCATGCTTTGTTCAAGCCCATGGGAGGCCTGCCCCTGTCTGAATGGAGACAGAGGAGGAGTGGGTGGGGTAGATGATCATATGCTAGATGTGTTTTATTCTGTTAATGAGCTGTCAGTCAAACTTGCCAGACAGAGGAGAGTAGATAGGGGCAAAGGGGCGTAGATCGGAGGCAGGGGTAGGGAACCAGGAAGTGAGAAGGGAGGGGAAACTGTGGTTGGTATGTAAAATAAACGAAACAAATTTAAATAAAATAAAAAATTTAAAAATACAATATAAAAATAATTAAATGCCATAAGGGAACCTGCTGTTTGATAAGTTAATTAAAAATAAAAGTAAATTTAAACAAAAGAAGACCAGATGTAAGCCAAGTTCAGAGGAGAGAAATTCTCAAACACCTTGAATCACAGTCATAATCTTTAGAATGGATATTCTCAGCTCTCACTCACTGAGTCAGGATTTCTCAGAATTTCTTTGGTAAATTTTCATTAATATCTTGCATAAAATTTTAGATATCGCCTCTTTCATGAAGACAGTATAGGCTAATCTCAAATGCAAAACAGTCCCTACAGTCTTAGGAAGAGAAAATGGTAGGAGTCCCGTCATTTTGCAATCTCATGTTTTACCGCTAAGCACAGTGAGCAGGTGGGTCATGCCATGATGTCTGTTGGGCTCTGCAGCACACCACACCTACAGGATCCCTTTCCATGCCTAGTTCCCTTCCCTGCCTCTACCTCAAGACTATGTCAGTGTCTAAAATCCCCACCCTTAAGTTTACTTACTGGGATTAAGTTCCAGTTTTCAGATGACCCCTCCTAAATAGGAACCACATACAATACAATGGTATTGTACCTGCCTTGTCCAGAGCATGGCTACTTTAATATGGTATTGTATGTGGAGTAGGTAACAGTGGTATTGTATGTGGAGGAGGCAACAGTGGTATTGTATGTGGTGTAGGTAACAGTGGTATTGTATGTGGAGGAGGCAACAGTGGTATTGTATGTGGTGTAGGTAACAGTGGTATTGTATGTGGAGGAGGCAACAGTGGTATTGTATGTGGTGTAGGTAACAGTGGTATTGTATGTGGAGGAGGCAACAGTGGTCTTGTACATGGAGGAGGCAACAGTGGTATTGTATGTAGAGTAGATAACAGTGGTATTGTATGCGAGTACACAACAGTAGTCTTGTATGTGGTGTAGGTAACAGTGGTATTGTACGTGAAGTAGGTAACATTGTTATTGTATGTGGAGTAAGCAGCAGAGTTCACAGCATGGTAGAACACAGGATATCAGCAGAGGTGATGTCAGAGTTCTTGCGTATAATATTAAAGTAGCCATGCTCTGGACAAGGCAAGTACCATAGAGAAAAATAATTGTCTGGTACTAACCACAGATGACTCTCAAGGACAGTCACAGTGCAGTAAGATTGGCCTCTAAAGAGCATCAACTAAAAGGCAGGTAGATTTTACTCTTGGTTTATCCAAATTTGCTATCAAATGAGAGCCCTATGGTGGACAAAAGATATTTACAAATACTAGAACCTTCACAGTTAACCTTACTTGGAAGAAAGGCTTGAGAATGTAATTAAGTTAAAGATATCAAAACAAGAAGATTCTAGATTACCCAGTTAACCTTAAATCCGAGGACAACTGTCATTATAGAAATCATAAAACAACAATGATAACAAAAAGAATGACATGATGGACACCAGCCCTGTGAAGACAGATGTGGAAAATGAAATCACGCAGCCACAAGCCAAGGATCACCTGAAGCCAAAGAACCTGGAAGAATACCAGATGTGCTCTTCCCTAGTTTTGTAGGGATCAGAGCCTTGTTGAAATCGTGATGTGAGACCCCGGGTGTGAAGAATATGAGAGAAGAAAGAACAGCTCTGCTGATGCAGGTCACCCCGTCTGGAGATGCGTCACAGCCCCAGGACAAGTGTGCAGATATGTTCCTCAGCTTTTCAGCCACATCTGGAGAAATTAATTACAGAAGTCCAAGATTCATTTCCTAGCCCAAATCAGCCAACTTCTTAGCCTAGCACAGCTACCCTCATCCTTATCATCCCCAGCATAGCCCCCGCTCAGCCTGCTCATCACCGGCATAACCCCTCCCAGCCTGCTCACCATTAGCACATCCCCCTCAGCCTGCTGAGTACACTTACATCAGCACAGGCTGGGTAAAATGGTTCTTAAATGGCAGAGGGGTTTTTAATGTCCTTGTCTCTATGCACGGGACATGTGTGGAGGACTTTGAGCACATCAGCAAAACTCACAAACTCTTCCTAAACCAGATGGCATCTATGGGTTTAAACCACCTGAACATATGCTAGATGTGTTTTGTGCTGTTAATGAGCTATCAATCAAACTTCCAGGACAGAAATAGGCCTCATTCAAATCATTAGCGGCTGGCGCCTCACACTGACATGTTCTCCTCAGAAGGTCACGCTTACCACACACACTCTTCTGCAGTGAATGGGCTTCTTAGAGTCGAAGATGTAGTCTGCAGTCCAGGAGCTTCTTGGAAGCAAGAACTTACCTGAGAAGAAAATGTCTCCCTTCAGGGTTGGTTGTTCCTTTGTGCTGTGATAAAATACCCTGATAAATATAGCTTCAGGGAGAAAGGGTTTATTTCGCTTAAAGCTGCAGAGGGATAGAGTCCATCTCAGTGAAGAAGGCATGGGCATGGGAACGGGCAGGGAAGGCATGTCAGCAGGACCAGAAGGCTGGCTGATCACACTGCATCCGGATTCAGAAAAGAAGAGAATCAGGTAAGGCCAGGTTACAGAACCTCAAGGCACATGCCCAGTGGCACATTTCTTCCAGAGCCTCCACCTCCTGAAGGTTCCACAGTCTTCCTGAGCATCTCTATCAACTGGGAACGAAGTGTTCAATCACCTGATCCCATAAGTGATATTTCATATTCAAGCCACAGCACCATCATAGATTTCTTTGTTTGGTTTTGTGAGACATGTCTTGCCCAGAAGCTCAGACTCTTAGAGGTCAGTCTTGCCTGAAACTCACAAGTGATCCATCTGCCTCAGCCTTCTCAGGCTGAGAATCCAGATGTGCACCGTCATGCCCAGATCTAAAGACTTACCTTCAAGCAGTGAAGCATCCTGTTGTTAGGTCATCACAGAGTGGCTTTAAGAAACAGGCTAACATCTGAAGATGCCTGTCTTCCTCCTGGATCTCATTGGATCTCAGTGATGTGAACTGGGCACATGCAGGAAGCATGGAGTATTAGATCAAAATGGCATGGACAAAAAATTGAAAGAGACTTCAGATTAATTGCTCCCAGTGGCTTAGTGGAAATTCTGTTCTGAAGGTTTTAAATCTGTTTTGACTTCAAAGTAGAGAAAAAGAAAATCACATGACAAAAGAAACTACAGCCTACGGTATCCATAGACAGGTCTTTAATTGATGATGGCAACTTTGGGTAGAGATGCAGATAAGACCTACAGGAAGTGTCCTCCTGCTGAGAGATGTGCTTGCTTTGTGACACCGATCTGCCACCAGTGCCATATGATGTCAGAAAGGAAGAAAGCCCACAGGATCAAAGAGAAACAGCAATTTCTGGAAGAATGGTGGTTAATGCTTCTAAACTGTCAATCAGATTACTGGAGCTCTTTGCTCTTAAGCTTATTAAAAAGAAAGGGACTTAGGAAGAGATTGGGATTTTGATTTTTCAGTGTAGTGGTTGAGGACAACCTGGCCAGACAGCCCATAGATCATTGCAAATGTTTCCTTGAAAACTTCCAGAAAGAACAAGAACAAGCACATCAGTAGAAGCATATTCAGGGAACATTGCCCAAGTTCAGCAAGTCTAGCCAAGTGTTCTGCACTTTCCATGTTGACCACCAGCCAGTGATCAATACTCAGAGAGATGTCCCACAGTAAAAAGACAATGATTTTATCAAACTCAGAATAAGCTCTGATTTGAAACATGATTAGGAGATAAACCATGAAGGGCTGGCTAGGCTGCAAGGACCCCGGCAGAAGCAGGGAATATCCAAGAATGGGGGTTCAAGACAACAAGAAAACATTTAACAAGGTTCATAAAGATTTCCATATAATGTTCAATTCAGGGGTAACACTTACAACAATGGTCTAGCCCTTCCCCCTGTAACCTACACCATGAGGCTTGAGTTTTGGTTTTTTTTTTTGTCTTTTTTTAATTTTATTTTATTTTACAATACCATTCAGTTCTACATATCAGCCACGTGTTCCCCTATTCTCCCCCCTCCCACCCCCTCCCCTTCCACAGCCCACCCCCCATTCCCACCTCCTCCAGGGCAAATCCTCCCCCGAGGACTGCGATCAACCTGGTAGACTCAGTCCAGGCAGGTCCAGTCCCTTCCTCCCAGACTGAGCCAAGTGTCCCTGCATATACTCCAGGTTTCAAACAGCCAACTCATGCAATAAGCACAGGACTTGGTCCCACTGCCTAGTTGCCTCCAAACTGATCAAGCCAAACAACTGACTCACCTATTCAGAGGGCCTGATCCAGCTGGGGGCCCCTCAAGGCTTGAACTTGAAGTTTTTTGTGAACTTGAACAAGCTAGTGGGCTCTGGTAAGAACAGACCTGAGTTGAGAAAATACTTCCATTAGATCAGCCCATAGCCAAGTCTGGGGGCGCATTTTCCTGATTGATATTTGATGTGGGAGGACCCGGCTCACTGTGGGCAGTGTTACCCCTGGGCAGATGGTCCTGAGTCATATAGAATAAAGCAGGCTGAGGAAGCCATGATGAGCAAGCCAATAAGCAGCACTCTTTCATGGCCTCTGCTTCTGCTCCTGCCTCCAGGTCCCTGCCTTGAGTTCCTGCCATGGTGGATTTCAATGATTGGAGCACAGAAGCCAAATAAACCCTTTCCTCCCCAAGTTACTTTTGGTCATGCTGCTCACCTCAGCAATAGAAAACAAACAAGGACAGCCACCACCACCACCCCCACCTTTGTCAGATAACTGAAGAGCTCCTTATTTTGATAGACAAGGAAATAACATTCATGCTCACTGGGATTATAAATAGGCTGGTCATGAAGCACAGTGTCATGTCTGTTCCAAGGCTGTTTTAGGCATGGGCTTGAAAAGAGTCTTGCTTCCTTTGAAGAACTTTGGATTCCCTGAGTAAGGATGCATGCTCTGTGTAAACCAATGAGCGGGGTCTGAAAGGAGGGTGCTTAGGACAAGTGAGCACTGGTCTGTGACTATGTCATTTTTACATCCTTGAAGCTTGTTTTGGAGAGACCGAACACCATACAGGAGAAGCTGCACACATTCAGGGGAACAAATGAATCTCTGGGTCACTTCAGTGTGAAACAGCAGCCACCACCCAGAGGGCCTTGCATGCTTCCTTGCATTTGCCCAGCATGACTGAGTGGAACATCTCTAACCTTCCCTGGGTTATGTCACGGGTCTGGCGCTGCAGCGTGGGGTGCCTTGTTCCAGCTGAGGAAGGAGTAAGCAGGCAGGCACTCCCCATGCAACGCTGCTGCCATTTGCTCTGCAAATTCCTTCCGCTTTGTGGGTCCCCGACTGCGTTCAAATGAGTCCTGATCCAACTGATGATTCGAGTGCTTTTAATTAAGCAAAGATTCAGGTCCCTACCTCTGAATAATTTCATCTAACTATACCCCCGAGGGCAATGCTTTCTTAAATAAACAAGAGTATGTGAACCCAAACACCCATTTCTGGGTGTTACGCCAGACAACAACGCATAATTTAACGAGTAGCTGCTTCGTGCAACCCAAACATACGTTCTGGGTCCCCTCACTAGTGCTCCACATGATTCACAACCCGGCTGCACAGGGCCTGTGGGACAGCTTTCACTACCATGTGCTGTTATTATTACAGTGACCTCCAGGCTGGACACCCCTCCCCAGTCAACGGTCTCATTCTCCTTCCCCATACAACAGCTATTGTCCCACCGGAAACCATCACACCTGGCACATCCTGTCCGCTGACTACCCAGCCAGGGCTGAAGCTGCCCGTGGTCCACCCTCACAGGGAGCAGCACCTTCACGCCCTGCCTCCTCCGGACTCCAGCACCACATCAAGCCTTGGCGCTCTCACGCCTTCCTCGGCTCTCCCCTCCTTCATCCTGGGTCCCTACAGCCTACCCCTTTATGGGCCATTTCTTAATCATAGTTCAAATCAGAGATGAAAGTTCATGTCCTTGGCAAAACCTCCTCTGACTCATCCTGATTACATCACACCTATCCTTTTCTTCTCAAAATGCCTTACACTTTTCTTCAGTGGGGTTTGTCACAATAGCTAAACTTGTATCTGCATAAAATAGCTAATAGATTGTAACCAGGACAGCAGGGCCCGTTTCTATTCATCTACCTGTTGATAGCCACTGTCCCGCCTTTACCTGCACACAGAGTCTACACTGTCTTATTTTAAATGTAAAGAAGATTGTTATATGTAGATCAATTGCAAACGCTTTTTTTAAGTTCAAGTTTTCTGTGGCCTGTTCTGTATTTGCTTCAGTTTTGTCCATTTCCTGTGTGCAGTCATACAATCCAGTGAAATCCAGTGAAACACAGTAGTGGGACCAGATTGGGAATGGAAGCCTTTCAGAACCAGAAACAATGACCAGACTCTCTCTCTCCCTCTCTCTCTCTCTCTCCTCTCTCTCCCCCTCTTTTCCTCTGGTCCACAAGTAGCCGTCACAGAAGTGTTACCAATTTAAGAACTGTCATCAGGTGGCAGAACCTGACCTGTTCTTGAGTGTTGCACATGAGTGGTGGAAAGTCAAATAAGGGGCTTTAAAGTCATAGTTGCCCAGAGAGCAGAGTTAGTGGGACACAGATACAGTAAAAGTTGTTTCACAGAATTACAGAGGCAGAGACGCTCAAACATACAATATGTTGTCAGAAGGCAAAACCTGAGAACAAATTGGCCAAGTAGGTGGGATGTGAATATATGGCCCAAGAACCAAGAGCCCATATGCCCAAGGACAGGAGACTAGGGTCCCAACTCACAAAGGAAAGAGCAAAGCCCCCTTTCTGAATCTCTTTGTTCTGCTTAGGACTTACTGGATGTGATTCTGTCCACCCACGTTGGTGAGAGTGGATCTCCTACATTCCCTCGCAGACACACCCAGAGAGTATTTTAGCAGCATTCACGACATAATCAAGGTGATCTGTAACATTAGTCATCACGGTAGTAAAATGGCCTTCATTTAACTGCATGAAGAATTTAACATCAACTCTAACATGTAATGTCTACTGCTTCACACACTCAAATATTGCTTAAAAGCTCGGTATAGGCAAGCTAGTCTCTACATAAAGAGCCCATCCATTGAGAGGCTGAAGCTGTTGGCTTTGGGCTGGGTATGCAAAGTAGTGAACCACTACCCTAAATCAGGAAGGTAACTGGGGAGACACTAGGGAAACAATCCACTCTCTGGCCAGTGGGCCCCGTGTCCATGGTGCCCACGAGAGCTAGCTGTAGTTGTATTTTCTTTTCCTTCACTCAGTTCTAGAACATTCCTTTACCAGAACCTCACCGTTGACTGATGACTTGTGCCTAGGAGTTCTTCAGTCTTTGAAGAAAGAGGATAGAGTCCAGAACTTCTCTCAGATCTTCAGGATAACTCCAATGAGATATAAGCAGACCTGCCTTCTCGAGTCTATCAAGTGGCTTCACATTTACACTTGGTAGGTGCATTCCTGTCAATTCCCGACACCGTAAAGACATCCCAACACAAAGCACTTGCGTTCTTCTTCATGATGCTAATATCTTTAACAACACAGGTTTCTCATTTTGACTCTTTCTTCTTCCTTTTATTGAAAATAGTCCCCCCCCACATAATATACCCTGATGATGGTTTCTCCTCCCTCTACTCCTTCTAGTTCCTCCCCACCACCCCTCCCACACGGATCCACCCCATTTCTGCCTCTTGCTATAAAACAAAGAGGCTTCTAAGGAATAATAATAAAAGAAAGCATAATAAGATAAAACAAATTCTAATAGATTTGAATAGGACAAAACAAACAGACAGAAGAAAAAGAACCCAGGAAAATGCACTTGCATGCACACGCGCATACACATACACACACACACACACACACACACACACACACACACACACAAACCTGAGAGATAGAGAATCACTAGTTTGCACATTTAGGAATTCCGTAAAAACACTAAAATGGATGCCACAATGAATGCCTACATTAAGTATCTGTAGGATAAAGAGAGGGGAAAATCTATAGAAATAAAGATAAAATAAAATTAGAAAAGGCCCTGACAGGACATTATGAGACAAGGAACCTCAAACGATGAATCCTAGGGGATGCCTGCTGGAGTTGGGGTAAGATGATGAGTGAAGGGAAAGGCTGAAGGAGAAGTTCTTCATGATCCACTGGAGACAGGAGAAGAGAGGAAGGGGGAGCAGTAGCAGGAGTCTGCCACAGAGGTGGGGTGAACCTGGAGGATTGGATTTAGAGGAGAGGAGACCTACTTCCTCGGCTGGACTGCCCTTGCCTCAACTCTTAATCTATTCCTTTTCCGGCAGGTAGGAGGTTTGTTTTTTGTTTTGTTTTGTTTAAATCATCTTCCTGCTCTGCTTTCTGCAACTTGTTCTGATGTAAACCAGACTAAAAGCAGCCAGGAAAAAGTATTTTTTAGTCTGAATGTTGTTTTGGACTTTCTTCAGCCAAATTAATTCTTCTGTGACTTTTAACCTTAGCCTCCCACAAAGTTTCAGGACAAGGACAAAATGTAGGTGAACTGTTTATGAGGGTGTAACAGGAATGGACTCTAGTTAAATTCCTAATCGCGTTCTTGTTCTTATACGAAAGTTTGTGCGAACAGGACGTGGTGTCCACATTCCTGCAAGCATTCGGACCCAGGATCCCACCAGCATCCCCCATTAAGCTCTGTGTGTAGCATCATAAGGCCTCTCCCGTCCTTATCTCCCATAAGCCATTATGAACAGTCTAAGAACCACACGGTCAGATGCAGTCACAGCAGAAACCCCACTTCTTTAGTACCAACTTCCTGTCTTCATTTCATCAGTGCTGTGAAACAATGCCTACACAGCTTACAGGGAGAAGGATTTACTTTGTTCCGTGGTTTTAGAAGGACCAGCCTAGGTTGCTTGTCCTCATGTGTCTGGGCAGAATATCGTATTGATGGCTTCTGTGACGGAACTTGTCTTCACTTGTTAGAAATTGGAAACAGACAGAGGAAGGGCCTGGAATTGTACATCTCCACATCAACAATTTTCCAGTGACATTTTCCTTCCCACTGCTTCTAGAACATCCTCAAATAGGGCCAACTGGGAAGCAAATTTCCAGTGCAGGAGCCTTAGGGGGAGATGATTCAGGTACAAGCCATATTGTGTTTACTTAGAGGGAGATATTGTTAAGATGCACTAAGGCAACATAGATAGAAGATAGAGAGGTAGGTAAGAGGTAGGCAGATGGGTCAATGACAGACAAATAATGGATGATAGATATGAAAAATCCATTTTGGAGGACCTAGAATCACCAGTGATTAGAACTTCTCTGCAAGTCCGTGAGGGATTATGGCGACTGGTCTGACTGAGCGGGGAAGACCCATCCTAAACGAGGGTGGCACCTTTGTACAATTTGAAGTGTGAACCGCATGAAAAAAAATGAGTTGAGGGTAATTGTCTGTCACTCTTTGCTTCCTGCCTAGAGATGTGAAGTGACTGGCTGCCCCATTTTTCCACCGCTACATCCTTTGCCATGTTGGATTGTATCTGCCAAACATGAAGCCCAAACAAACTCTTCCTCCAGTTCCTGCTTGTCAGATATTTAGTATCCAGGCTAGTTTGTGTCATTTTGACACATTAGAGTCACCTGGGAAGAAGAACATCAATGGAGAAAATTTCTCCATTAGGTAGGCCTCCAGGTAAGTGTGTGGTTCATTTTCTTTTCTTTCTTTTTTCTTTCTTTTCTTTTTTTGATTTTTCGAGACAGGGTTTCTCTGTGTAGCTTTGCGCCTTTCCTGGGACTCACTTGGTAGCCCAGGCTGGCCTCGAACTCACAGAGATCCGCCTGCCTCTGCCTCTCGAGTGCTGGGATTAAAGGAGTGTGCCACCACTGCCCGGCTCATTTTCTTAATTAATGATCAATGTAAGAGAGCTCTGCCCACCGTGGGTGGTGCCACCCCTGGATAAGCGTTCTTGGGTGGTATAAGACAGCCAGCTAAACAAGACAGTGAAAAGCATTCCTCTATGGCCTCTACTCTTGTTCCTCTCTTCAGGTTTCTGCCTTAAGTTCTGGTGCTGGCTATCCTTAGTAATGGACTATAACCTGCAAGCTGAAATAAACACTTTCCTCACCAAACTGGTTTCAGTTAGTGTTTCAGCACAGCAACAGAGTAGTGAGCAAGAATATTTGGTCATTAACAACCAGGAAAATAATAAATAAGTGAATGGATATATAAATGTGACTCATCCCTAACAGGCTTGAGGGCCAGCTGGCCCAAACTAGTAAAAAAAGATACTTTCTGAGAGCCTATCTGGGTCTGCCTAAGGGCAACAGCAGCTGAGACATGATCTGGAGATGACCTGGACCAATGAGAGGCAGCCATGTCACACCAGCAGATGAATATTCATCAGACCTCCCCCCAGGGTTGGGTGGAGGGTATATAAGGCTTGCCTCTTCCTGAATAAACTGAGCTTGTTGTCTGGACATCCTCCCAGAGTCTGTGTGGTTTGACTCTGCGCCTACTTGGCCCCCTCCCCCAAAGGGAAAAACAGCACAGAACCCTGCCACATATAAACAGATAGAGATGTTTATAAATTGATGGGTTGGTTGTTCATCATAATGTTCTATGTGCCAGAGAGGATGGTGGAATGTGTCTCATTTAATGCTTTGTTCTGTAGACTGTAATGCTTTGTTCTGTGGACACATGTAGGACAGGGCTGCAGGTAGATTTTGACTCTGGACCTCCCCAGTGAACACACTGCATGACACCAATGAGGTTATTGTAAAATAGGTAATTCTGTGCCAAGGAAATAGAGAGCACATTGCTATGGAGAAGCAGATCCCTGGAGGGGAAGAGAGGCTTGGCCAATAGCTCCCTGTGATGAAGGGACAATAATAAATGCAGAGACAGGAAATGCAAGCTCCTGACACATTCAAAGAAGAAGGGGGACAGGCCAGACTTGGCAGGGCACTTTGACTTCAATCTGTTTTATAGTTTGGGGTCACTTGGAATAAATCATTTGGGAAACAAAAGGGAAAAACAGAATTTGCTGCCAAGTGGCTCTTGGAGATCATGGTGAATGATCAAACTGATCTTTGCTCTTCTGTCAAGGAAGCAGAGCGCTGCCTGTGAGCTCATGCTAATGATTAATTAGTACTTCCGAGAAAATGTTTTCTGACTCGCCTTTCTTTACTTGTCCTTCTCTGTTTTGCATGTAACCCTTCCTGGTTATGTGTGATCTATCCTGCCTCACTGTGCTGGACTCTAAGAAAATGGGATATGTTTCCTGGGGATGAAGAGCAGGACACTGGCCCAGACACCAGCAGACAAGCAGTCAGCTTTGATGGAAGAATGTATCGTTGAGTCAGCCATGTCTGGGGCACAGGGTGTGGAAATACAAACTGAGTGGCAATGAAAACCCTAGAACAAAAGGAACACAATCACAAGCTGAGATCAGGGTGTGATGAACACCGCTACAAAGTGCTGTTTGAAGTGGTGACGACCAACAGGTCTGCAAAGATGTTCTCTGCCTCCATCCCCAGCGTCCATGTATGTGTCACGTTACAGGATGAGGGGCTATGAGACAGGACCACTCTCCTGGAACATCCAGGCAGGACTGTTTTATTACATGGCTCAGAAAACAGAACATGTCCCACTCTAATCAGAGAAAGATGTGTGATATCCGTGGCTTTGAAGATGGAGTCAAGGAAAGTAGCTCACACCAGAGGTCCAGACAGCCCTGCAAGTAGGAAAGGCAAGGACTCACTGTGCCCTAGGGAACCCACAGGAGGGACTGCAGTGTGAGGACTCCATGGTGTTAGTCCAGAGAGATACGCACAAAACTCCAACCTCCAGGGTTGTAGGATAATAAATCGATGTTACTTTAAGCTACCAGTTTGTGGTAGATTGCTCTGGTAATGTCAAAAATAAATCAATCAATCAACAGTCAAACAAAACAGTTTACCTAGTGAGGAGAAGCCAGAGCGACTGGGTCCTCAGACCAAGGAACTGATCCAACAGACCAGCAGGAAGACAAAGGAGGGTGAAAAGCTCATGAGGTGGGGACAGTTTGAGGCGGTATTCTCCTTTCACTGTGTGCACCACAGGGTAGTGTATCTGCAAGTTAGCAGCAGAGCTCAGTGTGTTAAACACCCATCCAGAAAGCTGGAAAGTGGGCTGTAATGAGTCTTTTTGTGTCTGGTCAGCCAGCTCCCAAATAATGACAAGGAGACTTCTTATGAATTATGAAAGCTTAGGCTTATTTCTAACTAGCTCTTATAACTTAACCTATATTTTTATTAATCTGCATTCTACCATGTGGCTTTTACCTCTGTCCTATTCCGTGTGTCCAACTCATTCCACATCTGGCTGGCTTCTTGGCCTCTGTTCTTCCCAGAGTCCTCTCTGTACCCAGAAATCCCACCTAACCTTTTCCTGCTTAGCTATTGGCCATTCAGCTCTTTAGTAAACCAATCACAACAATATATTTTCATATAGTGGACAAATACTCCACAACAGTAGGTTGTTGGATGATGGATGGGTGTAGGGAAAAAGACAGGGTACAAGTAAGGCACTGTGACCCACAAGAGCATCCATCACAACTGTCCTGAGGAATCAATGACACAACATGACTTCATCTAGGTGGCATCAACCTGTTTCCCCCATTGGTTAAGGTCACAATAAATTCCTGTAGTATCTGTCATCTTGTTGACCTTTGGGATCCCAGACACATGCAAAAACCTAGCATGGCCTCACACCCACTGTTAAAAGAGCAGATATCTTGAGCATCCATGCTCTGGTTGCTTGTCATTTTTTTATTTTCATTCCCCTTCTACTTGGAAACAGGAGAATGAACTCCCAATGCATGAACTCCACTGTCAAGTGTACACATCCACACTCAAGATTGAAGGGATTCTTCTTTGCAAAAGTATGACAAGCATAGTCATGCTTTTTATGACCTCTCACCTAGACTTTGAGTCCCAAGAAACTGCAAGCACCTGACGTGCATGGTGACTGTAAGATAACTGCCTGATTTTTTATTCATCACAATGTTCAGGGACAACAAAGACTCAAATTCATATCTATGCTCCATCAGGAAGAAAGCCTATCTTTATTTAGGTAATAATTGCATCAAGTAAGTTTGACAGTTTAAAGATGTTCCTCCTCCTCCCAGACAAGGTCTTTCCTACAGTGAGAGATAAATACTGGCACAAATGTTTCTAGGCTCACTGAGCGAGCCCACACACACAGCAAACTGGCAGTAGTCTTCCATCTGTGAGACAACTAGTACATCTCAATGAAAAGCAAATAAAACTTGAATTTCTTCCACTTAGTAAATCTAGTTTCTATCTTCTATCTATCTATCTCTCTGCCTCTATCTCTGTATCTTGTAAAAATTGACCCTAGATCTTTACACAACACAGTTGTCTATCACTGAGCTCTATTATAGTCTAAAATTTCACTCCTTTTGTTTGAGATTGGGTCATTCTAATTTACCTAGGCTAGCCTTGAACTCATTCTGTATCCCAGACAGACCTCAGCCTCCTGGATGCAAGAACTACAGGCATGTGCCAGCACATCTAGCTATTCTTTTCTTAAAAATAAAAGGTAATTTCTAATGATGGGCAACACTTTTTGAGATATTTCTTAGCTAATTTACTTTCGAGAACTCTGTTCAGATCATAGTCTATTTTTAATTGAGTCACTTTTTTGACTTTTTTTTTAGTTCTTTACATATTTTGGATATTAATCCTCTGTCAAATGTATAGCTGGCAAGATTCTCACCTTTTCTGTGGGATTACTCTTCTCTCAGTTAATGTTCTCCATTGCTGTATAAAAGCTTTTCCGTTTGATGAGTTACCATTTGTCAAATGTTGTCTTTAACTCCTGAACAAGGAGAACTCTATTCAGCAAGTCCTTTCCTACAGTCATTTATACCATGGAGGACATTGCTATGTTTTCTCCGAGCAGTTCCAGGGTTGTGAGTTTCACGATAAGATTTTTTATCTTTTTTGAGTTGGTTTTTGTACAAGATAATAGATACTGATCTAATTGCAGTCTCCTCCATGTGGACATCTAGTCTTCCCTGAACCGTTTGTTGAATGTGGTGTCTTTCCCGAGTACATGTCTTTTGGCGTCTTTGTCATATAACAGATGGCTGTAGTTACATTGACTCAGGTTTAGGTCTTCTACTTTGTTCCATTGGTCTAAATATCCACTTTTGTGCTAGTGCCATACTGTTTTTATTACTATAGCTCTGTAATGTCTTGGAACCTGGAATGGGAATTCTCACAGCATTGCTCTTTTTGCTGAAGATTGCCTTTGGAGGTCCAGAGCCTTCAGTGGTTCCATGTAAACTTTAGGATGTTTTTTTCTATTTCTGTGAAGAATGCTGTGAGTATTTTTGTTGCAATTGCATCAAATCTATAAGTATCATTTGATTGAGTGGCTATCTATCATAATATTAATTCTACAAATCTGTGAGCATGTGACGTCTTCTTCAATTCCTAAAAGCTCTTCAGAGATTTTAAGTTTCGATTGTAGGATCTTTTTCCTCCCTGGTTAGATTTACCCCTAGGTTTTTTTAAAGGTTATTTTATGGCAGTGTTTCTGGGCTCTATTTTTCAGCATATTTGTTGGAGGTATAGAGAAAGGCTATTGATTTTGTAAGTTGATTTTCCACTCTACGACTTTGCTAAAACAGTTGATCATTTCTAGGATTTTTCAGTATCTTTAGCAATTAGGGAGATGTATATTGAAACTACTCTGAGATTTCATCTTACAGCAGTCAGAATAGCTAAAATAAAGAAAATAACTAACAAAAATAACACATAACTGGCTAGGATATGTGGGAAGGGGAACCCTCACTCACTGTTGGTGGGATTAAAAACTGGTGCAGGCACTGTGGAAGTCACTGAGAGAATTCTCAAAAGGCTGAAAGTAAATCTACAATATGAGTCAACTATATCACTCCTTAGCATATACCCAAAAAGCTCCACCTCCTACTCTACAGATACTTGCTCAGCCATGTTCATTGCTACTATAGTCATAATATCCAGAAAATGGAAATAGAATTTGAAGGAAGAGCCCTGTTGCTAAAGATATTGCATTCTTCAAACACAGAACTTGGAGGAATACAATGGGACCTGACCTGGAAGCAATCTCTCTGAGGTTCTAATAGAGGTTCTAATAGAGTTTGAAGGTGATATTCAAGTT
The DNA here is from genome assembly GCF_049852395.1 of Peromyscus maniculatus bairdii. Lineage (NCBI taxonomy): Eukaryota > Metazoa > Chordata > Mammalia > Rodentia > Cricetidae > Peromyscus > Peromyscus maniculatus. The sequence continues at coordinate 5,296,796 of NC_134866.1, read as the reverse complement.
GGCAAAGGAAAAAGGGCAACCAGCAGTTCTACCCAGCTATAACTGCAATGATGGGACCAGCAAGATGTCCATGGTGGTGACATTGTGGCACTTTTATCTTGGGGGTAACCATGTGCTATCTAACTGGATTTAAGTTCTGCACAAAAACAATGGAATCCATGCCTGGTACTATAAACTGAGCCAGTTATGCAGGGCTGAAGAGGTCATAGACCTGAGAGGAGGACCTATTATTGCCATTTTTCTAAATCAATATAACTTCTACTTTCTAAATGCTCATCCTTCTATCCCTATAACCACAGGTAAATGTAGCTGTAGCATGAATCCTAATTGGTCTTAATAATAAAAACCTGGAGTTAGATATTGGGGTAAATGCTGAAAAATCAGAGAGACAAAGGAGCAAGCCACAGCTACTTCTTACCTCTACTGAATTCTCAGACTGAAAGGGCCAAGCTCCTCTCTTCACCCAGCCAAATCACTTCCCTGTTTCCTCCTCCCAAGTGCTAGGATTAAAGGCATGTGCCTCCCAAGTACTGAGATCAAAGGCATGAGATCCAAAGTGCTGGGATTAAAGGTGTGTGCCAACACTGCCTGGCCTCTAGTGGCTAGCTCTGCACTCTGATCTCCAGGCAAATTTTGTTAGAGCACAAACAAAATATCACCACATGTAGCTCTCATCCTCATCAAAGAATCAAAGATGCTTCTTTTTGAAGCAGATGGAGACTATACTAGAGATACACACTGGTCAAAATCCAGAGAATAAATGACTATGGAGTATGCAAACCCAAATGATACATCCACAGAGCAGCTTCTGAGCTTATAAAAGCTCACAGAAAATCACAGAAGAGGGGCCAGAGATAGTGTAAGATCCAGAGTCCAGAATATCTACTGTTAGATAGTGCTTCCTAGACATGGCAGGGGAAATGCACCCATGAGTGCTCAACAATGTGGTTTCCTGAACAAGACCAGCAAAATGACAACAGCAGTTGATATGCCTAAGCAGGGAAAATTTTACATGTTCCCACCCCTAGATAAAGACCTACAGGTAGTCGATGGTTACTGAGAGGAGGAGAACCAGTTTCTCTCAGGGACTAGCCCCCACATAGGTTGTCCAATCTCAGATGGTCATCCCTGGACACATGTACACAGAAGCAAAGCAAAATGGACTCAGTGAAGTATATATGACACATAGGTATGCAGATGTAACAATAATCATTAGAGACCATGAATTTGTGGGGGAGATAAATGAAAGAGAGGGGCTGGAGGGGGTACAATACTCACATATGATGTTTCAAAAAACTATTTTTAAGAGGTAATTCTTTTAAATCTAAACATTGTTAATTTCATCTGGAAAATGTATTTGGAAATACATTTTAAGACTAAATAAAATACATTTGAAATCTTGTTTTTCTTATAAGAGACAAAAATCACATTACTCCTGATATATAATAATAGTAAAACAGGAAATAATGTTGGCCACTTACATGGCAAAAAAGGGGGGAACTTCATATCCTAGGAGGTCAGATGAAGAAAATGCTTTGGGAAGCTCCCATTTGGCACATTTAATATGTGCCTGGCATTATATCTCAATGCTGAATCTTTTTGTCTCAACCTGAATATTGACAGACCACAATCTCCTATGAATCCCTTACAGCACTTATCCCAGGCCTTTGGCATGCATCAATATTTGTTAAATGAATCAAGGAATTCTAAATGTGATTTTCAAAATTCTTATTCCCATGAAATTGCCAAGAATTTATTTTATACACTTTAAATTCTTCAGCGTGTTAATAAGTAAAAGATCAATAGCAAAGGTGCAAGAAGGTAGTACCATGGGCTAGGACAGTTTATAAAAACTAAATGTGTGCTCTTAAAATAAAATGGGGAGCCAAATACCAAGAGGCATCTGCTCGTATTTGTAGCAAAAATTAATATGAATGGAGTTAATAGCTTTGATATAATGGTGGACCCAAGCGCTCTATCAGAGCTATCAAGAGGCAGAATATACACGGCACCAAAGTTGTCCTGCAAGAACTTTGGTGCTTAATGATCTCTGAAGAAAATAGGACAGCACTGCAGTGATTAATCAAAGAGAGAAGCCACAGGCCCTTCATCTCCCTTCATACAACTTTTAAATTTTCTATATTAAGCATTTTAAATTTTTTCAGAAGTAAATTTTCTTGATACATCTTGTAGAACTCTAACTACTAGGAAGGAAGCTACCACTCACAAGCAATCTATCTTAATAACTTGCAAATAATGCTAGTTCTTATAACTTTGAAATATGTAAATCATGAGACTGTGGATCGGTTGGTAGAGAACTTGCCTGACATGTGTGGAATCCTACATGAGAGAAACCTTGTGTTCTGTGCCCAGCACTTCATAAACCGAGCATAGTGGTTTACAGCTCTAATCCCAGCACTTGGGTGGAGTAGGTGGGACAGGAGGCTTGAACTTCAGAAGTTCAAGGTCAAACTCAGTTACTCGGTTAGTTCAAGACCAGCTTGAAGCTGTATGAGATTCTGTCTCAAGAAAGAAATACATAAATTGTGCTTTAGAAAGAGGAAGGAAGATGGGGAGGAAAAGGATGGAGGGGGAGTGGAAAGAAGGGAGGAGAGAGATGGGAGTGGGAGGCTGGAGAAGATCAAGCAAGAGCCTTCACCAACAGCCATGATCAACAGCCATGACCAACAGCCATGATCAACAGCCATGATCTCCTTAGCTCAGAGTTCTGTAGTAATGACACACATCCAGTCACATGATCTGACAAATATTCCTGTTTGGATTAGGAAATCTTCAATGTCCAAGTTGATGCAGGATGGAAAGGCTAAAACTGATCTAGTGAGTGGACCATCCTAGTGACAACTGCTATGTCACGATGTGCACACCCAAGCACTCACCTGCCGGACATTCTCAGCAGCCCTGGGGACACAATCTTAAGACTAACCTAGCCTACTTTTGAGACTCCGAAGAGACTCAAAGTCCACCACATTCTGTGGAGGTCATGAGTGATATGGAAGGTCCAGTTTCTGCTTTTCTAAAGGACAAAGAACATCTGTTCATGTTTTTCTTAGTCAAATTGGATGTTTTGTGATTGCCAAATTGAATATTTCATGATGTATGGATTTACATTGATCTGTCATCTGCCATATTTCTTGTTGCCTTATACTCATTTTTGGTTGAGTCTTTGGTCTCCTCTTCCCTGTCTGTCCACGTTGTTTGAGTTAATTCCATCTGTGTCTTAGTTAGGGTATTGCTGTGAAGAGACACCATGACCACAGCAACTCTTCTAAAGGAAAACATTTAATTGGAGCTGGCTGATAGTTCAGAGGTTCAGACCACTGTCATCATGGTGGGAAACACGGTGGCATGCAGACAGACGTGGTGCAGGAGTGGTAGCTAGCAGTTCTACATCCAGATCCAAAGGCAGCAGGAAGAGACAGTGAGCCACACTGGGCCTAGTTTGAGCATCTGGAACTTCAAAGCCCACTCCCAGTGACACACCTCCTCCAACACCACCACATCTACTCCAGCAAGGCCATGTCTTCTAACAGCGCCCCTCCCTCCCTGTGAGCCTACAGCAGCCATTTTCTTCCACACCACAATACGTTACAGACAAGAATAAACTCCTGGTCCGGCACTTGCCTGTAACTGTGCCTGGGCCGTTTTGCTCTAATTAATTGATTGTCAGCTTGTGTTATATTGTTGCTCTGGGATTACACTTTTCAAAGCAAAATATAAACCTTTAAATTCTTCCATTGAATGAGTATGAAAAGTTTTTAAAGGGCCTCAGCTGCATGTTTTCCAAAGCACACGTACAAACCTACTAAATACTCCTGAAGTTATACTATTTCCATTTAACTGATGTGTTCAAGCATGGTGACTCTTTACTAGATGATTCTGAACAAATATACATTTTAAGTTTTTATCAACCTAGGCAAATTAAGAACGGTGCTTCTGCTGCTCTGGTAACAGTCCCAGTTACCAACATCTCACACTGCTAGTAGCTACCACACAGGGCAGTCAGGTGGAGATTGCTCCCATCACTACACAAAGCACCCTGGGCAGTCCTTGTCTGATGCCACACATCACACAGTGTCCTGTAGACAGCATCCCAGCCACTGCATTCTGCTACTCACATCCTCTTAAGTTTCTAACCATGCCTTTCTCTGGTTCTGAAAAATGATGTGCTTAGCATAGTAACATCATAATGTAGTGATGTGATTTAAATTACTTGTGTTTCCAATTTGTATTTAAGTGAGTTAATACTTGAATTTGAGCCTGGACTCAATAAGCATTAGCTAGTATTACAGTTTCATTTAATATATAATTGTATCACGTTATTTATAGTGTGTATTAACAGCTTGACTGGTGTTTGTGATTTCAGAATGGTTCATAGGTACCAGTAATTACAAGGAATTTTTCCTTAAACCATCTTCAAATAAAGTGTTATCCATGAATAAAGCTATGTCTTCTGTAATTAGTTGTGTCACAAACCAGTGAGCATATAAGCCCACCTGAATGGTTTACAAAAAACTAATACACTGTGCACTGATATAATAAATATAAAAGCAACCACAGAAGTCAGAACATAGTAGAAATTATGCAGCCTATATGAGTTAGGCTGGGTATTTCCATAAAATGCTATTTAATCCTCACAGAAAAATATGTGCAAGGAAGCTACTTTCATTTACATTTGAAATAAATAGAAAATAACACACGGGCAGTAAATTATCTAGGATCCAAATTGTGTATGATAGTAATCACAAAACACAATGACAGGGCCTAGCCAATTCTGCCCCTGTGAGTGGTTACTGAGGCGAAGCATAGGACTCTGGAGTGAAGGTCAGTAGTGTCAGAGTGTTTAAAAACGTTAGGTCCAATATACAGGGAAGAAAATGGCAGACCTGCCCTTCCAGCTGGTGGGTGGAAAGGGCAGCAGAAACCCAGGAAACAGGGTCACCAGGTCACCTGTGCTCACAGGCTTAGATGGCAAGGCTGGCAGCACCTGGTCATGGTATTTAGGGCAGACTGAGGATGAGGGTTATGGCCGTGTCTTGGTTAAGAACATTAGAAGTCTACATGGAGACCGTGATGAGGATGAGGAGTCATTGAAATGGAGAAGAATCAATGAAACATAGGAAGGAAAATGAGAACAGAACAGGGAAACTGACTCCTAGAAAACATGCCTTTGAGTTTTCTTCTAAGAATAGATTTAATCTCTCTCTGTCTCTCTCCCTCCCTCCCTCCCTCCCTCCCTCTCTCTCTCTCTCTCTCTCTCTCTCTCTCTCTCTCTCTCTCTCTCACACACACACACACACACACACACACACACACACACACACACACACACACCTACCTACTCAGTCCACTTATCATTGCTCATATCTGCCTGTGTTTAAGGCTGACCACTTGAAAATTAACCACATATCAGGGCCTCGTTCCTGGAGAAAACCGATTCCCCCTCTCTCAGCAGCCATTGGTTTGCCTGTAGCTCTTCATTTAGAAGTGTGGCCTTTTGTGAAATTTCCCTCATTACATTAAGGTTGTCAACTTCTGTTGTCATACAAGTTTGGTTTAGGCACCATATTATTGAGATTTCATGGGGACAACTTCCCTGCTGTGTCTAGAAAACACTTGGCAGCAGGTGTCCTGGCCCTGTGATTCTTAGGAGCATTCCATCTCCTCCTCTATGATGTTCCCTGAGACTTAGACATAGGGGCTGCATTGTAGCTGTACCGGTTAGGTTTCGGTACCCACGGTCATTTACTCTCTGCATTTTGGCTTGCTGTGGGTCTTTACAATAGTTGCCATCTGCTGCAAAAAGAAGCTTCTTCAGTGAGGGATGAGAGTTATACTTAGCTGTGGGTACAGGGTAAGTAGAGTGCAGTTAGAAATTATGCTGGTTTAGGAGCTATTCTTAAAAATAAACTCCTAGCGGCCATTCGTCACACTACAGTACATTGACCTTAATTCTCACAACAATTGTGAATGAAGAAACACACAACACATGCTCTCCACACTATACATGAATTGATTAAACCTTCTTCTGTTACTTGAATGGAATACCTGAAGTTGGCTAGTTATAAGGAAAAGCAGTTTGACTGATAGCTTTAGAGGATGAAAGTACAAACAGCACTAGGCTTGGTTTAATGAGAAACTCATTGGTAGCACTCCCCTGGGGTGAGGGACTGAAGGAAACTGTAGCAGATGAGAGGGAAAGTCAAATGTTGAGTGAGGGAGACAGAAAGAAGAAAGAAGACAGCGATGCCCCCTTCCCACTAGGTGCAACCTTTCAAAGAACCATCATCTCTAGGGACCGAGTTCTGACCCACAAGCTTCAGAGGGATGTGCTCAAACCATGTATGAACTTAGCAGTTAATGTAGATTTTCAAAGAAGTTAACCAACAACACAGGGTCACAGTGATATTAAAATCAAGATTTTTTTTTCTTACATTGTCCCAATAGCAGTCAGAGGTGTCATGGTCAAAATGCTGCTTATCCCATCTAATGGCAATCGAATAACAAGCATTAAGTTTAGTAATTACATTTGGTAGTTAGTTGTATGTGACATTTCCTTGGGTAACCTGTAACCTTTAATTAACCAATAAATATTTTACAAAAACTTCACCAGGACCAGGTCCTGAGCTTGTCAAGGCAGACAGAGTGGGAACAAAACAGGCATTGAGTGTCTTTGTGGATTTTTACAGTACTGCAGGAGCCACCATGGACCGTTACCACAATAGGTAAGATCTCTAAGAGAGTATTTATCCAGTCTACAGAGGAAGGAACACTTTCTTAAGGAAGCATGACTCTGGTATCATCTAATGAACAGATCTTGTGAAAAGGAAAGCCCTCAAAATACAAATGGAGAGGTCTATAAAAGATGACATACACGTCCTGTGGCTGGATGCTGGGGGTGGGGGGTGGGGGGGGCTCACTATCCCACTTCCATTCAGGGGAGTATTTTTCCATTTCTGCTGTCTCCATTTCTATTCCAAAGCTAACTTAAGATGCATGACCTTGTCTCCATCTCTCTTACTGACAGCTGCCAGGGTGTTCATTCAACTTCTACTGTGTTTTCTCTCTTAAACTCTAGCAAAGTTTTCCTTGAGCTTAAAAACTCAGATAAAGTGAAGCCATATTTGCTGGTAGAATGCTAACAAGTTTTCAAAGCTCATGCGCCAATTTTCCATTCTGCCAGCAGCTCCTGAGTTCAGCTTCTCCATGCCTGCTCATGCATTATTATCTTTCTTTTCTTCATGATAGAGACCCTGTTGGGCATGCAGTGATACCAAGATATGCGGTCTAGAAAGAGCTACCAGTGCTGAGTTTTTTCCAGGCCCGACTGACCATTTGGACATCTTCTTTGCAGAAGTATATATTCATTTTGCCCATTTTATTTTATTTTTGCCATTGCCTACTTCTCTTTATTTCTGCACATGAAGGAAGGAGAAAGGAGACTCTCTAGGGTCTCTAAGATAAGGCCTTTATCTTAGAGACTCAGGAGAACTCCATTTTCATGACATTATCACCTCCTGAAGGCATTACCTCCAAATACCATTGGGGATTAGACTTCAACAAAGGAATCCAAGAGGGACTCAGAATTTCAACCTATTGCCCTACTCCTTTCACACCTTAAAGCAAGTAGATTTGCCCTGTTTATACACATAGGAAATTGAGGCATATAAAATTAAAGTTGACTGTTAGCATTATGTCTAAAATGTGAACCAGAATTTGTCTCTTCTTTTGTATTAAACTGTTTCATTTATTTTACATACCAACCACAGTTTCCCCTCCTTCCTCTCTTCCCATCCCCTCCCCCCACCTATGTATCCCCCTCACCTACTCCTCCCCATCCACTCTCAGAAATGCCAGGCTTCCCATGGGAGTCAACAACACATGCCATATCACATTGAGGCAGGACCGAGTTCCTCCCCTGCATCATGGCTGTCATTTTGCCCTTTTTATAAACTAATTGGTTATGTCTTATTATTGGGTATTGAAATAACTCTCTGTGTTTCTTAGATTCAGGAAGGTTCCCCCCCCCCCATCTTTCCTTTGAACTGTTTCCTAGTCTTAGCTGTTTTATTTTGGTTCCATGACCCATTTAAACTTAACACTCCTACATGGAAAAAGCAGGTGCCAGCTCCATTCTTTTACATGTGAATATTCAGTTGTAACAGCACCATTTGTGTAAAAGACAATATAAGTAGCTTAATATCTTTCTAAAAAGTTACTCAGTCATGAACATGAACATGAATGACATCGTAACTGTGGATTCTCCATTCTATTCTGTTGCTCTGTGTGTCTCTGTGTCCATATCATGCTTATACAACAATAATCTTGCTTATGACTATAACTGTAATCAATACAGAAGTCAGGGAATTCAAGGGTCTGGTTGATTTCCATAGTTCAAGATTATTTAGGCTATTCATGTTTCTTGAACTTTCATGAGTGTTGGTGACACTGCTAACTTTTGCCCAGAAGTGACTGAGAATTCAGGTAAGATTTATACTGCAGTCATGAATCAATTTGACTTTGCAGAGAGATAATTAAAATTCTCAGTAAGCGTTAAAAAATATCCTCATACCAAATCATGAACGTGGAGACACAAATATAAACCACCACTGTATCTACCAAGTTACAGTAAAGACAAGATGTCACATTTTGATAAGGGGAGTTGCAGCAGCTAAACTCTGTTGAAAGTGCTAGGGAGTGTAAATAGTGCTAGCATTGGACATTCTGGAAAGGCTGAGCACTCACATAACATTTTCTATCATTCAACAACTTCACCTCTGTGAAATGTGACCATATGTCTAAAAGACACATACAAGCTGTAATGTAGGAGCCACATTTGACTCTAAGCTGAAAATGATTCAAACTTCAGAACTGATGTTTTCAAATGAAATTCTGATATTATTGAGTTCCACAAAGCAATGAATGGAATGAAGACAGTTCTCCCAGCATTGTAGGTGAAGTAGAAGCGCTTACCATGAGAAGGTATAACAGGCTCAGGAGGGCTGTGCTGTATGATTCTGCTCATAGGAAGTCCCAAAGCACACAAAATCAACCCATAGCACCAGAAGTCAGTGTGGTACAGACTAGCCACCCCTCTTCAAAATTCTGAAATGTTCTGAGTATTGACATAATGCCATGGTAACACTGTCCAGTGGGTCAGCACACACACAAACCTTGCTTGAGATACAGAATTATTTAATATATTGCATCAACATATCTTCAGGTTATGTGATTAAGGTGTGCATGAGACATATGTGAATTTTGTGTTTAGACTTGAGCCTCATATCCAAGTTACATCATTTTTGCTTATGCAAATATTCCAGCAGGTACAAAAAGAAACCACAAAGCACTTCCCATCCCAAGCACTTTGGGTAACACTCAATCTGTGGCTAACGTGGAAGAATATGAGGAAAGTCCACGTGGCTATCAGGAGGATGGTAAGATTCTGTGCCATAATTTGAGTAGCAGTTGCATGATGTTGGTTCCATGATGATGTATTGACATGTCCATAACTGTGTAATTTTACTCACATAGAGAATGGGACGTGAAAGTCAGAAAGGCAGTTTCCTTGTGCTTTCGTCCAATGAAAGCTGAGCTCACAGACTGGAGAGATGGCTAGGTGGTTGGTTAGTAACATTTGTTGCTCTTGCAAAGGGCAGGAGTTCAATTCCCAGCACCTATGTCTAGAAGCTCATAATTACCTGTGACTCCAGATCCAGGGAATCTGATGCCTTCTCCTGACCTCAGCAGGCACCTGCACTCATGTGTCACACACACACACACACACACACACACACACACACACACGCACGCACGCATGCACGCACACACACACACACACACACACAAACACAAACACACAAACACACACACACTTTAAAACAGAATAAATTTGAAAACAACACTTTTTTAAAAAAAGCTGTGTAGCTGGAGACCTTCTCTCCAGGTCCCACCAAGCCCCGGCAGTCTGACAGCCCACTTATAAAATAAACACACAGACGCTTATATTATTTAAACTGTTTGGCCTAATGGCTCAGGCTTCTAGCTATCTAGTTCTTACATCTTAAATTAATCCATTTCCATAAATCTATACCTTGCCACGTGACTCGTGGCTTACTGGCGTCTTCACATGCTGCTTGTCCTGGCGGCAGCTGGCAGTGACTCCTCCCACCTTCCTGTTCTCTCAATTCTCCTCTCTGTTAGTCCCGCCTATACTTCCTGCCTGGCCACTGGCCAGTCCGTGTTTTATTTATTGACCAATCAGAGCATTTGACATACAGACCACCCCACAGCAGGGCTGAGCTCAACTAACAGCACAGCACAGGCACTGTCTGTGCATTGACTCTGAACCAGGCCGACCGTGGAGGACTGCAGAAAGAACGTCATTGGCAGACATGGATGGACTCGCTTAAGGAAGGACAAACTGGAAAATGCTGACACCTTTGAGGGCAAAGTAAATAGTCAAGGGTAAATACATACTGCTTCAGAGACAATATATATTTAAAACAGAATACTCTATATATACCGAAATTGTCTTTTCCAAATGGCCTAGATTTTAGCTGAAGGGAAAAAAAACTATTTCGACTTGAAAATTTGAAGACTGTGGAGAATAAATGAAGTAGAAGAAAAATATGTAAAGACAGAAGAAACTCCCCACATGCAGCTTTGAACATGGTGTTTGTTCTATACCGTAACCTTTTGTAGTTCAAGACTAAAGGTTATCTATTAAAATTGACAACATTAATCATTTTAATTTCTGTCTAATCAATTCTAGAGGTCCCTTTTCTCAGTCTCACACATTATAAAACTGTGGAGTGAGCAGGACTTCACACCTACAATATTTTAAGATAACTATCCCTGTAAGGCTAATTCAAGGACATAATTCACATCTATCTATACCTTTCCATTGACAGACATTCAGTGTTGACCCTTCCAATTATGTCCTGGAATGGACCGAGGAGTGACATGATTGCTGGGGTATTTTTCTGCCCTGGAAGAGGTTTGTTCATGCCTCCTGGATTGGATGAAGACCCAACCCATGGAAATCAGAGAAGCAATCATATCCTTGTCATCCAAGTATCCTGATGACAAGGTCCTCCTGCCATGAAAGGAGGCTAAAACAGAGTCAAAACCACCTCAACAGGCCAGTGCTGAAGGAATCAAGCCAAGCCAGGTCATGCTGATAAGGAAAGACTATGTGAGTGTAACTATCAAGCAGCAGGCAGTTGCTTGCACTTGCTAATACCACACTGTGGTCAAGGGCTGTGGAGTCCAGATTACTAAGCAATTACATGTTGACTGTGGTCCCTGCTGACCTGACAGAAATCCACTATGTGTGAGAGATACATTCACATTTGAACTCTCATACCACCATCCTTTGGCATATTTTGGAGGACTGGCCTTTAAGTTATAGGAAAGGAGTCTGGACTCCACTTGCAAAGTCTCAAATGCATCCTCCTACCCCAGAAAGTCATTGCAATTAATATTCTGTTTCTTAAGACAATGCTCATATTCTTTATTCCTATGATTGCATGAAGTTTAACCCTTTTCATTGTAGAAATTAATTTAACAATGAGAAAAAATAATGTAAGGACACAAAAAATCACACCATTAAGGAAAAAAGAAAAATACTTACATAGACTTGCTTATATTAAAAATATAAAATATGACCTTGGAGTATAGCTCTGTGGAAGATTGCTTTCTTATCATTATCAAGGTCCTGGCTGCCATCAAAACACTGCCACAAACACATATATGCTTAAACTTTTTATTGTTTGTGGCTGTTTACTATAAGTAATTATAAGCTCTCCTCTGATTTAGAAGAGTTTCTAATGTTAAGCCATACTTTAAAATACTAAAAATAAATCTCATGGTTCTTGACGACCAGCCTTTAGATACCATTGCTGTCTCATGAAAATGAAAAGAACCAGTAAATTAGAAAGGGGGAGCTTGCCGATTTTCCATCCTCCCATTTAAACCTGAATTAATAATAAATAAATGAACATTTCTCGACAGAAAGGACAGCTCCACCCCACCAACAGTCAAGTACGGAATGTCTTCTCTTTTGGCATTTGCACACATACCATCAGATATTTTAAATGACAAAAACATAAACCTTCTTGTTTTAAGACAGTCTGTGTGTGACAAGCTTTGACTTCAGATGTTAGTTGAGCAGGTCTCACATCCTGGAATGTGGTGATATTGTGTTCCCCAAAATATTGTGTACCCTAGTAAACTTATCTGGGGTCAGAGAACAGAACAGCCACTAGATATAGAGGCCAGAAAATGGTGGCACACATGCCTTTAATCTTAGCATTCCAGAGGCAGAAATCCATCTGGATCTCTGTGAGTTCAAAGCCACATTGGAAACAGCCAGGCATGGTGACTCACGCCTTTAATCCCAGGAAGTGATGGCAGAAAGCAAAAAGGTATATAAGGCGTGAGGACCAGGAACTAGAGCTGGTTAAGCTTTTAGGTTTTTGAGCAGCACAGTTCAGCTGAGAGGCATCCAGTCTGAGAAAACAGGATCAGCTGAGAAAATGGCAAGGTGAGGTAGCTGTGGCTTGTTCTGTTTCTCTGATCTTACAGCGTTTACCTCAATAACTGGCCTCAGGTTTGATTTTATTAATAAGACCTATTAAGATTTATGCTACACTGGAATATCATTTAACAATGAACCTAGTCAAGCAACTACTGTACTTGGCATTTCCCCAGCCCACCAAGGGTGCCACCTTCAAATGCTTGTTTCCTGTGAAATGACTCATTTGCCTCCCAGCCTTTTTGAACCACATAATATTTGATATAAATGTGTTTGTTAGACTGCTCTCAAAACGTAAATTATACTATTCATATACAAAATGTGTAATTGCTCATGTTCGCCAATTTCACTCCCTAATAAGAAGCTGTTTACTGGAAGCCATGAGAATACAGAGACTCATTAGTGGAAACCCTGGCGGAGGTATCGAGTGGATATGTATGGCACATGCTGCTGGCATACTGACTCTTCTTACTGGGAAGTTATTACATTTTAAATTTAGAATTATTTTAACAGAAGTCATATTCAGTGTACATTCTAACCAGATTATTTTCTCTAATTGTGTTGTCAAGAAGATGTTAACCATAGTGAGAACATTAACAATAATCATTGCGGTAAAAAAAAAAAAAAAAAATGAAGGATACACATGGAAATATATGTTCCTTGCTGTAGACTTTACAATATAACAGAACCAGTTTGCAGAGATAAAAACCTACAAATTTTTCATCTATTACAAATTCAAATATATATTCATATTAAATGTGTGCATCATGTTAAAAGTAAAGGGAATAAATAACTTTTAGATTAAAAATATATATAATTATTTTAACGACTGACCAAGTATTCTTAATTTTCTATATCAATGAAGAAAATCCAATTTTTCTTATGAGGTTGTATTTATTTTTTATTTATTTATTTTTAGGTTTCTTTTACCTTTAAACAAAAATAGAATTTTTTCTCACATAAAATATCCTGATGTGTTTTTCCCCCCTCTAGTCCTCCCAGTCCCCTGCCCCCATCTCTCTTCCCATCTGGATCACACTCTTTCTGTCTCTCAGTGTAAGAAACAGGCCTCTAAGGAATAATAATAAAATAAAACAAAACTAACACATGAGAACAGGACAAAGCAAACAAACAGAAGGAAAAGAGTCTGAGGAAAGATACAAGAAACAGATACAGAGACCCACATGTTCCCACACTCAGGAATCCCATAAAAGCACTGCATTGGAAGCCATGATATACTCAAAGGACTTGTAGGGTAAACTTTATATATATGTATATATATATATACATGTGTGTGTGGGTGTAATAAAAATAAAAAGATATATAATTGTTTAAACCCTGAACAGGAACCTCCAGTGATGCTGTGGAGTTCATTTTCTGTTGGCCATCTACTGCTGGGCATGCAGCCTACCCTTAAAAGTAGTTTGTTTCCCCAGTGAGATTCCCTTGGAGAGAGCTAAATCTTCATTTGTAAGTGGTTGGAGATAGCTTCTGGGTTAGGAATGGAGCATGTGTCCACTGTCCAAGTCTCCTTTCACTTCTAGGACCCCATCTGTGCAGACTCATGCAGGCCCTGTGCATGCTACCACAATTGGAGTTCACGTGTGCATCAATCTGATTGATTTAGAGAGCCTTGTTTTCTTGTTGTCTTCCATTCCCTCCAGCTCTTTTTTCTTTCAGCCTCCTCTTCTGGAGGGTTACCTGAGCCCTTAAGAAAGGGATTTGTTGCAGACATCCCATTTAGGACTGAATGTTCCAAGATCTCTCTGTGCATAATGTCTGACTGTGGGTCTCTGTTATCCATTTCTATCTGCTGCAGGAGGAAGCGTCTCTGAAGATGGTTGAGCAAGTCATTGATCTATGAGTGTAGCAGAATGTCATTAGGAGTCATTTTATTGTTGTGGGTTTGTTTGTTTGTTTGTTTGTTTGTTTTAGAACAGCCATATTTGGTTTTACCCTAGTTCTCTACCTATGTAGTTTAAGGTTCTTGGTCACCCAAGCGATGCTGGTTAGGTTACGGCTTCCATCTTGGGGAATGAGCCTTAAGTCAAATCAGATATTGGTTGATTTTGCTGTGTAAAGTAGTCTGCCATTTGTAGTCTCTTAGAGTTTGTAGAATGTCTGTCCAAACCCTTCTGGATTTTAGAGTCTCCGTTGAGTAGTTGGGTCTGTGTTTATATGCTACTTGGTCTTTTTCCCTTATAGCTTTTAAGATTTTTTTCTTTGTTCTGTACATTTAGTGTTTTGGTTACTACATGCTAAGGGGAATTTCTTTTCAGGTTCAGTCTATTTAGTGTTCTGTAAACTTCTTGTACCTTGATACTCATGTCCTTCTTTAGGTTAGAAGAGTTTTCTTCTATGATTTTGTTGAAAATATTTTCTGGACCTTTGACCTGGGATCTTCTCCTTCCCATTATTCTTAGGTTTGGTCATTCCATGATGTTACAGCTTTCCTGGATGCTTTGTGCCAGAATTTTTTTTTTATGTTTAACCTTTCCTTTGACCAAGGTATCAATTTCTTTGATCATGTCTTCAATGCCTGAGAGTCTCTCTTTGATCTCTTGTATTCTGCTGGTGAGGTTTGCCTCTGAGGTTCCTGTTTGAGTTGCTAATTTTTTCATTTCCGGATGTCTCTCCGTTTGGGTTTTCTTTATTGATTCTATTTCCACTTTCCGGTCTTGAACTGTTTTATTCATTTCCTCCCACTGTGTGTGCTTTCATAGCTTTCTTCAAGGGATTTGTCCATTTCCTCCTTAAGGACAGATGTCACATTCGTAAGGGGCTATTTTCAGGCCTTGGCCCTAAGCTTTCACTATTGTGCAGTTATCAGGGCCTCCATGGTCGGGCTGGGCTCCAGTGGAGACATATTGTCCCGGATGTTATTGATTGTGTGTTTATGCTGGCATCTAGGCATCTGGGTTTGGGAAGATTTATTTCTAGGTGCTAATATCTGGTCTTATCTCGGTTGGTGATCTGTTCCAGGGATTCTCTTGCTCTCTCTGGCTCTTAGGAGGGTGTGGTGGCTGTGTGTAGCCTGGTAGGAAATTCTGGGATTCTTCTAGATGTGGCCACTAAAAGTTCCTGGTAAAACGTGTTCCTAGGTTTGGAAAACTGACACTTAGGAATAGGAATGGGCTGAGGGTGGCCTAAGAGGGTTCGTGGGGAGAGAGGAAAACAGGGTGTTCCACCAAGATCTGCTTAGTCCCCTGGGGATGGGGACAGAGAGTGAGGAAAGGCTACGACAAGCAGTCCAGTCCGCTACTGAGCTGGGATGAGATGGGAGATTTGAATTATAGAAAGGGAGGGAGAGATCTGCAGCTCACCTACCTGCCTCACCGGCCTGTTCATTTCTCAGTCAGGCTTGGCACGTTCCCAGGGAATGCATGTTGGAGTTTGGGGGATAAGATAACAGGATATGGGGGAGAAGGTTTGAAGAGAAGATCTATGTGATTCTCTAGAGATGGGCACAAAAGTAAGGAGAAGCCATAGCAGGTGGTCTGCTACAGAGATGGGGATGAGACAGGAGTGTTGGATTTAGAGAACAGGAGGGAAGAGGTGAAGATCCATAGTTTAGTGACTTGCTTTCCTGACCATAATGGCCTGTAGGTTCTCAGTGAATGCCTGCTGGAGTTACAGTTGTATTTTTTAGAAGTCATGTGTAGAATAAAGACTGGTAAAGGTAGCCTTTACTCTAGTATGTCAAGGACAATATGGAGCAGTGGGACACATGAGCTTTGTTTTGGCTGCTGTATGCACAGCACTGTTGAAGGCAGAATGAGTCACTTAGAAGAGGTGATCTCCTGTCCATGACATTTTGCACTTGGCAGATAAAATGCTCTTAGCAGAAGCAGACAGCATTGGTGGAATCCAAGTGATGATGTCATTGGTAATTTTAACTTTTTGTTTTCTTCTTTG
Organism: Peromyscus maniculatus bairdii; assembly: GCF_049852395.1. NCBI lineage: Eukaryota > Metazoa > Chordata > Mammalia > Rodentia > Cricetidae > Peromyscus > Peromyscus maniculatus. Next base: position 5,280,325 of record NC_134866.1, on the reverse strand, counting down.
TAATATTTTTATAGTGGGTATACATTATTTTCTCATCATTAAGAATTGCTATGTGTCCACTTTGAAATATAGTATCATGATTTGCATTGTTTCTATGACATTTTTTTTTTCAAATTAAAAGTAGACATAAAGACCAGAGGAAAAGACAAGGAAGCCCAGAAGCACATACAAAGACAACTGACCTTCAACAAGCCATGGAGAAAGGAAAGCCTGTTCTACAGAAGGAATGGAGAAACCAGACACAAAGTGAACACTGGGTCCTTATCCTTCTTCAATTCAAGGTGGATTTAAAATTTAAATCTAAGGCCTGAAACTGCAAAGACTTATAAAAGAAAACACAAAGCTGCATAATGTTGGTATGGATAATGATTCCTTATATACGACACCCACAACTCAAGCCACAAATCAAAGTTAAACAGGACTACATCAATCTTATGAGTGTCTACTTAACAAAGGCTATCATCAGCAACATGGTTGCCAAGGTAACCTGAACACTGTGGGATATATTGGCAAGCCACATATCTGATATGGGATTAAGATCCAAACTATGTAATGTATGTCTACAGCTTAACAGCAAAAATGAAAAACTGATTTAAAAAAAGAAGCAGCTAGTAATTTGAATAAACATTTCACTAAAGAACACACACACAGAAACAATAAGTATATCATACCTCTTAAGATGGGCCTATTACAAAAGGCAATAAAATCTAAACTCACAGAAAATAGCAGGAAAATGAAAGTTTTGTCAAGAATGCATTAAAATCTAAGCCTTTGTATACCACTGAGGGGACTGTGATTTGATGCAGTTACCCTGGAGTTTTTCTTTTAAAATTGAAGGCATATTTACCATATAATCCCACAATCTTACTTCTGGATAAATATCCAAAAAATTAAAATCAGAATATTGAAGAGAGAATGCAAATCATGTGTATTGCAATGCTGTTCACAATAATCAAGTATAGCCAGAAGTTTCTGTCCCGCCTGGTCCTGCAGCCGTTCAGTCCCAAAGAAACACACACAGGTTTATATTAATTATAAACTATTTGGCCTATTGCTCAGGCTTATAACTAACTAGCTCTTATGCTTAAATTAACCCATAATTCTTGTCTATGTTTAGCCACATGGCTTGGTACCTTTTCTCAGTCCAGCATTCTTATCTTGCTTCCTCTGTGTCTGGCTGGTGACTCTGTCCTTGCCTTTCCTCTCCCCACCTTCTAGTCTGGTCATCCCGCCTACACGTCCTGCCTGGATACTGGCCAATCAGCATCTATTAAACCAATAGGCGTGGCAAATTTTTTTTCATTTTTCTTTATTAAGAAATTTTCTACTCACTCCACATGCTATCCACAGATCCCCCCTCCTCCCTCCTTCCACCCCCCCAGCCCTCTTTCCCAAGCCACCCCACATCCCCACATCCCCCAAATCGAGGTCTCCCATGGGAAGTCAGCAAAGCCCAGCACACTGAGCCTAGGCACGTCCAAGCCCCTTCCCACTGCACCAAGGCTGTGTAAGGTGTCACACCACAGGCACCAGATTCCAGAAGCCTGCCCATAGACCAGGGATATATCCCGATCCCTCTGTCTGGGTGCACCCTAAACAGTTTGAGCCAAACAACTGTCTTCTATGTCCAGAGGGCCTAGTCCTTCCCATGGGGGCTCCACAGCCACTAGTCCACAGTTCATGGGATGGGCTTCCACCAGTGTGGCCAGTCATCTCTGCATGTCCTCCCAATATGATCTCGATGTCCCTCACCTGCAGTGTCTCTCCTCTCTTTCATCAATTGGATTCCCGGAGCTCAGCCTGGTGCCTGGCCATGGATCTCTGTATCTGCCTCCATCAGTCACTGGACAAAGGGTCTATGATAACAGCTAGGTTATTTGCTAGGATGATCACCAGAGTAGACCAGTCCAGGCCCCCTCTGGACCACTGCCAGCAGATCTTTACAGTGTACAAGAGCATTGTCCCACAGCAGTCAAGACTAGAAACAGTCTTAAAGGTCTCCTGAAAACAAAACAAAGAACATGTGGCAGACCATCATTCAGGAAAAGAGATTTTCCTCTTTCTCTTCTTCTGGTGTTAGCTCAGCAAAGCAATTTCTTTTTGCAAAAAGCATCCACAAGACCCAAACTGGGCTGGCATGCACACCAAGACCAACATGGCTCCTATATTTTATCCCTGTTGTGGGTAGTGACTGGGTCTCATCCCCTTGGAGGAAGCTCAACCTTATGGTCTTGACTAATGGCTAATTGGGTAATAGGAGACAGTTCAGGAAACATGAGTCCTCACTGGCTAAACTACTTAGATTTTAAAGTTTCTCAAAACTACTCCTTTTTATTACATTAGTTTTAAATTAGGTAGCATATGTTGGCCACTTGAAGTTTCTAGGAAGAGTAAATAATTCATATAATTGATGGGTAAGTCTGCCTTCCAGGAAGATGCATTTTCTTTATTTCTACTTAAAATATATAAACAATACTTACAAATAGAGTTTTTTTTCCTTTAGGTGAAATTTATTATAAAATATAAACATTCACTTTTAAAAAATTTCAAGCAGTATACCAGAGTATGAGGCAAAGACATTTCTGTTTGCTGAGACCCTTTGGTCTTCCCCAGAGGAAGCACTGGAGGTAGCTTATATTTTTATGGAAATTTTTGCTCTTTTTTTTTTTTTTTTTTTTTTTAACAAACAAGTAGAAAGTTAATCAGCTTTAAAATATTCCTGGCCCAAGCATGGTGGTCTGTGGTGGTTCCGGCCTGTAACCACAGCACTTGGATGGAGAAGTGGGGGATTTTGAGGTGAAGGCCTCCTGGGTGACTTAGCAAGTTCTGGGCTAGACTGGGCTTCATAGTGGGACCAGGTCTCAAAAATCTTGTTCTTTTGTAGTATGTTTTATTTTATTATTCTGTGTGCACTGGTGTTTGCCTGCAACCAAGTCTGTGCACCATGTGAATGCAGTGCCTGTAGAGGCCAGGAGAGGGTGCCAAATACCCTGGAATTGATATTATCTACAATTATGAATCATCATTTGGGTGCTGGAAATCAGACTCTGGTCTTCTTGCAAGAAGAACCAGTGCTCTTAATTGCTGAGCCATCTTTCCAGCCCCTTTCTTTAATAATATATTTTATTTGTTAAAAATTACTTGATAACTTAGTGCTTAGTAACAATTGTGGAAATGGATCTCTTTTAAAAAAAATAGTGGGGTTTTTTATTGTATATTGATTGGACTTAAATTCTTCTGACCCATTTGATAATGTGGGTACTTTTATAAACATTATTTCCATTTGAAAAAAAAGAAAAGAATGGCAGACAAAGACAACAGAATATTTTTAGCCCTAAAAAGAGGTAAACTCTGCCGTCTCCATTAACACATTGTGCTGAGTGAAATAAGCCAGTTACTGAGTGATCTCACTTGTAAAGGTTACCAAACAGTCAGATTCACAGAAACTGGTGTAGATGCCTGCTGCCAGAGACTGGGAAAGAGAGAAATAGTGATTTGTTCTACACTGGAAAAACTTCAGTGAAACAGGGTGACCAAGTTGTGATTATGCTTAGTACTTCACTATGCACTTAAAAATGCTAGGATGCCAGCATGAAAGTCCAGTGTTCTCACACTCACAAATAAATGGGCAGAAAATTCCTTTCTACTGTCAATCATTCATGATATGTATAACCCACAAAGATGGCACCTCTCAAACAAAATATTTTTATTATGAGATACCTAATATATACCTAAGGTTCTGAAGTTTGTGAAATGTACATTGAAAGAGATTCTCTGGTCACCTATAGATTTAAAAATCTATTTGAACTTTTAAGATTTTACTGTTACCTGAGTCCATAAATAGATGGGCATAAACTCTAGAATCAAAATGACTTGAAATCCAGTGCGTAAAGGTTCTAAAATCTTAAACAAGATGTGTAACACCCTCCTATGTAAAAACTAAAGAGGTTCCAGTCTCATTCCCTAGGTGGCTGGGATCATTAAGGATCACCATCTGTGTGATATGTTCACTCTTCTTCTGACACAATGCAGGATATCAAATACAAATTTCTGGCTGCACACGCCTTCTTCTTGGTACCCCATGTTTATACATATAAGATGACATAAGTAAAAACATACAATCTGACAGTCTTAGTTAGGGTTGCTGTTGCTGTGAAAAGACACCATGACCACAGCAACTATTATAAATGAAACATTTAGTTGAGGGGGCTTGCTTACAGTTTCAGAGGTTCAGTCCATCATCATCACAGTGGGACATGCTGGTGTGCATACAGACATGGTACTGGAGAATTCTACATCTTGACAGGCAGGCAACAGTAAGTGGTCTGTCTCAACTGGGCATGGCTTCAACATGTATGAGACCTCGAAGCCTGCTTCTACAGTGACACACTTCCAACAAGACCACACCTACTCCAACAAGGCCACACCTCCTAATAGTGCCACTTCCTTTGGGGGCCATGTTCTTTCAAACCACCACAGACTCTGTGTATGTCAGAGTGAACACAAGCTACTGAGCCTCTTAGAGTACCTTCACCTTGGTCCAGAAACCAGGATGGACAACACAGCTTCTACAGTTTCAAGTGAACTAGAAAATTTCTGCTGCAAGGCTGTATACATTAATTCAGAAGAGCAAGATGGGAATCTTGAAGCACAATAAGTGTTCCTGTCTAGCTTCCTTAGAGAACTATCCAGGCCAGTCATGGAGTGCAGTGTGCCTTTGTCAAAAGACAAAACAAAGTTCCTTTGAAGATATAGTTGAGGTTCATTTGAATTCTAGAGTCATGCCACACCTCATTCTGCAAATTAAGGTATGTTCCAATGAGTGAGTAGATAAAATTATCTTTATAGACAATAAAAATGGACTGGAGAAAATAGATATAAGGAACATGGAGCTATTTATAACTGAAAAGTTGTTTTGCTTATAGGGTAAAACAGAAAAAAATTATTTCTTATCATGCTTCTAGGTAAAATTGTTCCCCAAGGGCTGCTGGCTATGACTCTTACTTTGAGAAAGCTGTCTTATCTCGAATTTCAGTTTGATTGTGTGGTACTTATCACAAGTTAACTGTATCCTCATTTTGTCTAGTCTTCTGAGGTCTAGAGTATGAAATCCGTCCAAATCAATGGTCTCTCATAAACTTATTTGACACTTAGATGTGCCTCAGTGCCCTACATCTTAAAAACTCAAAGTGACTAATGAGAGAATAGAGTCTCACTGCCTGTGGCACTCAATTACCTAACCCTGATGTTGCATTTTCTCCAGAATTATCTACAAAGAGAAGCCTGATCCCTGGGCTTGGTGATTGTGTCTGATCATAAATTGTCCATGGGGTCCATTTGCTCCCCCTGTGTTCTGTAGTCTGCAGACTGAGGCTTAGTTTTTGAACACTCATCGCCCCAAGGTGAGAATTAATATTGAACTGCTCCTTTTCTTCCCCTCAATCTCTATTAATGAGAATTGGATTGTTCTTGTCACGTTTCTCAAATTTATGACACTGTCTAAGGTGACATTAGCAATCGACTGTCACTTATTTGAAAGCATTAACTTTTAATTTTCAAGAGTGAAACAAAATGGATGTAGCCATTCAGCCAGACACTTGGATGTAAAGTCTTGTGGTTGCCTAATTACAAATAAAAATAATTAGAAAAACGACCATGGGTTGTTGTTACTTCAAAAAGATAGTCTAAAAGTAATCTTCAAATTTATAAAGATACCCCTAAAGACAGTAATTTCCAAAATCCTCTGTTGAGGAACAGGGAAAAATCTACAACACAAGTCTTTGCCTCTACAAAACCTATACATCTTCTAGACCCTCCAGCCTCCTCTCCTAGGTTCCCTTCCAACATTCCTGATCCTTTCTACTACTGTGTATGTCTCATATTCTTTGCTCTGATTCTTCACGTATTTGTCTCTGGGACCTCAGCTGCAGATTGAAGCCTCCTGTCTGCTCTGCTCAGTGAGTCCTCAGTCCATGGTTAAGTCTCTATCACACTCTTGGATATAGTCTTCACATTTTTACATTCCAATGGTTAACATCTTACAGTTTCTATTTGATTTAACTGTGGCCATGTGTGGCTCGCGTCCAGCTCCCACATTCAGCACCTTGAACAGCTCCTGAGTTACAATAAACGTCCGGAGTGTCTGTGGAGGGAAGGAAGGATAAATCTTTTTCGGCTGGACTCAACGACAAACACGCAACATGTCTAAGGCTTTTGCGTGATGTGGAATTTTCAACAAGAGAACTGCAAGTCCTCATTGCTTCACACGGACACTTTCTGCTTCTTTCTGAGTGGCATGGGGCAAGCAAGAGGTCATCACTGAACGAGATCTCATCAAGGAAAGTGACAAGGTCAGTGTCATGAGGAATTCAGAGGCTGTGCTAGCTAGTTTCATGTCAACTTGATACAAGCTAGGGTCATTTTAAAGGAAGGAACTTCAAATGAGAAAAAACGCCCCCAACAGATTGACCTGTGGTGCATTTTCTTGATTAGTGGCTGATGTGGGAGGGCCCAGCTCATAGTAATTGGTAACACCTCATGACAAGTAGCCCTGAGTGACATAAGAAAGCTGTATAAGCAAACCAGTTAGTAGTACTTGTCCAAAGCCTCTCCCTCTCCCTGCCTGTAGATTCCTGCCCTGACTTCCCTGGATGATGGACTGCTACCTGGAAGTGTAAGATGCCATAGACCCTTTTCTCCACAAGCTGCTTTTTGTCATAGTGATTCACGCAGCAATAGAAACCCTAAGTAAGACAGAGGCATTAGAACCTACAGTCCAAAGCCTGCCCTTCCAGTCAGAAACCATGCTGGGCTGGCATGAACTACTGGTAGCTCCTTTATCCAAGCTTACATATACAGAAATGTCCAAAGTGTCTGGGCTATGATGACCATGTTTCCATCCCCAGACACCTTCTCTAGACAGTCAGAATTGGAGCATATCTTGTCTCTCATCAGGGAATGTGACCTATGAGTAACCTCCTATGGGCACAAATTGTGTGGCCATTTCCTCTGTATTGAAATTTTCTGTCCCGGAGGGAAGATAATTAAGACCCAGGAAGTGAACATCTCAGAAGTCTTAGGAAGTCTCTAAGATTCAATAGATTCACAAGGACCCTCCTCCCCAAGGTTATCTGGATAGTCAGAACTGCTGAGGGTGGGAGATTTCCTCACCCTTAGTGCTGCCCACAAGGTGCACAGAAAGATCTAGGGTTCCAGATTTCGTGAGTTGTCACCTATGCGGGGACAGGCTTTGGGTGATGCAGCTGCCATTGTGTCTATCTCTGTTCCTGTAAGTCACCCCTCACCCACAAGAAACCCATTGGTTCTCCAATTAGACTATGGTAGTATTGTTATTTTGATCTGTCTTCAGGTTCCTCTCTGGAATGAGTAGATGTTTCTTTACATCTCCCCAGGAATCATGTCAGAGAACAGCAAGAAAGCAAGGGTCCTGTACTCAAGGACTGGCCTTCCAGGCCACAGCTGTAGGCTCAGTGAACCTCCTTCCTGCATTTTTGGATACAGGCTCTGTTGTACAGTTCCTGCATTTGTAACCAACTGCATGTTCCAATGATGTCTGCTGGATGGCATTTACCTTTGAATTACCATTACATATGTAGTAAAAAAAAATTATAATTACTGAAGAAGCCAAGCACAGTGTAAGTCATAATTAGTGTGAAGGCAAACCATTTAAGCCTGCAATTTGTGTACGTGCATAGTCAAATATATATATAAACAGCTGAAGAAAATATTTTTGCATACCAATAACAAATTTAAACTCATTAAATATGCACTAATATAACTGCATGACTCATTTTAGTTTCCAAAATAAATCTCAAAGTTCTCTATTATCCTAATAGAGGCATAATAGTAGGCAGCAGAGCCTGTGCCCTGGAGCTACCCAGTGTGGTGTTCAGCTTCCAGTTTATTCCATCTACACATATGATCTCAGGCAAATACTTCGTCATCTCAGAACCACAAGGACAACCAAAAAAAGCCTATTTAATATTTATTTTGCAATTAAAAAGAGTTGATATATTTGTAAATTTAGTTTATTTTTGCTTGTAATATACTGACTTTTTCAGACAATTTTTAAGCACTTATAGATACTGTATATATAGTTTCTCAAATCAAGGAGATACTGCCCAGATGTGAATGACAACATGCTAAGGTGCACACCAGTACCATGCTGCATGCCAAACATCTGCCCAATGTTTCTGTCATTGTAGTTGATAAGCAATAGAAATGAGCTTTAAAATCAAGATAGATGCGTCTTGGTGAAGACATAAGGTAAAATATGAACTTTCACGAAATGTACTTCCTGCAGCTGGCTCCTCAGGCTAATGGCTGGCAGCCCACTGTCTCTCCTGCCTTCACCACAATGATCTAAATTCCAAGCCCACTTTCCCTTTGCTGGAATCATTTTTCATTTCCCCTAATCTGTGATTCTGTTACCACCACCTGTGGTGCATCACTCCCTTCCCACATGGACCCGAGTCACTGAAGACCCTCAAGACAGTGCCCTTGTTACGAGAACACTCTCAAACCTGACATTCTGTGTCAAAGCTTTTGCCTTACATGGCTGGAACGCTATGTGACTATGATTTGAGAGTTGCTACATACAGTACAATGGTACCTGTGTGTGTGTATGTGCATGTGCACGTGTGTGTGTGTGTGTGTGTGTGTGTGTGTGAGAGAGAGAGAGAGAGAGAGAGAGAGAGAGAGAGAGAGAGAGAGAGAGAGAGAGAGAATACTACCACATTTCCTGTAAGACTGTCATATCCTTGAGTTGGAAGATAATCCCACCAGTTTACATGCCCCTCCTCTTCCCCATAGTACTTATATCCTGGCATGGTGCTTTTCCACTTGACGGATGTTGGACAACTGGAGCATGCCTTCCCTAGAGCAGCTCGCCACAGGATCGTTAGAAATCACCTGTCATGCCTTCCCTAGAGCAGCTTGCCACTGGATCATTAGAAATCACCTGTCCACTGTCACAATGACTTCAGTGTAAAGACAACCACATCAAAGGCATTACTGACAGAAACTCCATGGGTAGGTCAAGAACAAGTGTTCTCATTAGCCATTGAGCCTCAGTCTTGTGATGTTCAAGGACCCAGTCTGCAACATTTGGGAGCCTGCTTGCCTGACTCAGCACCAGCCTGGAGGAGGAGTGGATAAAAAAGGGACACCTCTAATGAGCAGCCAACTAGCACCAAGCCCTAATTCACAACTCAGCATGAACAGGAAGCTAAGCAGTTTCCCTGGGAGGTGAAATAACAGGCAATCTCAGAACGGAGCATGCCCTTGAAGAGTGTACCCTCTCTTCTTTCATTTTTCTGTTTTCTTTGGAGATAGCCGGTATCAGGGTATATAGGAAACCACAGAAGAACACTAAGTATTTTCAAAAGACATTTCCTTCATTCTCAGTGCAGGCCAGAAACTAGGGAAATAAGGAGCCAGATATAATCAAGGCAGAGCAAACCCACAGTTCGCAAGTACTGCAGATAAATAAACTTAAAGGAGGTTCTGCCAGTCATCACTATGGATGCCTGACTCCTCAGAATAACTCATATGAGCTAGGGTCAGTAGGATCTGGCTGTGCTTCGTCTGTGTAAGAATAATCCCAGCTCTGTGCTCTGAACACCTTAGAGGAGAAGCAGCCATCTCTGGGGCTGAAGGTACAGGTTAAGACGTTTACTCTGGTGTGACATGAATCTTAAAAGGTCTTATTAAAAAAAAAAAAAAACCCAGAGCCAGATATTGAGGTGAAAGCTGAAAGATCAGAGAAACAGAACAAGCCACAGCCAGCCTCACCTCACCAACTCCTCAGCTGATCCTGTTTCCACAAATCTCAGACTGAAAGGCTCTGAGTCCTCACCCCTGAGGGTCTCAGCTGAACTGCTGCTGCTACTAGATTACCTCCAGGAAATCCTCAATCTAAAAAGTGTGAGTTCCTGTCTCCTCACACCTTATATACCTTTCTCTGCCCTGCCATCTTACTTCCTAGGATTAAAGGTGTGTGTGCTTCCCAAGCAAAGACATGGGATCTCAAATGCTGGGATTAAAGATGTGTGCCACCACTATCTGGACTCTATGTTTAATTCAGTGGCTGGCTCTGTCCTCTGATTCCCAGATAAGTTTATTAGGGTACACAATATATTGGGGTGCACAATATATCACCACACTTTGGTGATGAAAGGTCATTAAGACATCTGGGAAGAAATGAATAGTAAAAAGTATTCATACTTAAGACAACCATAATCATAAAGCTATATAGAAAAGGAAATTGAAACCAGCGGAATGCTGAAGATCAACAAGAAAAAATTATCTTCAGAATGCAAAGAATAAAACAGAAAAAAAAAAATAAACTGAAAAGGCAGGAGAAAGTCCAGCCATGACAGTCTAGAAGAAGCTCAGAGATCAGTGACTAACCATACACGTCTAACACTACAAGATTGAAGAAAAACAGGCCCCAGTGTGGCGGCGAATTGAGCTGTAAGCTATCTATGGGGATTTTAAAGCAAGTGGGGTCAACATCTGAGCTCAGAGTAACACAAGGGGTGAGCAGAAAGCAACCGACAGCCAGAGTGACAGATCTATGTAGACTGCTCTTCTTGGAAACTCAACTAGAGGAAAGGAGACTCTGGAAAAAGGAGGGTTTGGAAAGGATGCTTGGATGATAAGCCTGAACAGTTAGAGGAATTACCTAGTGGCATAAGAGGGTGGCCATTTTTAATAGGATGGGGACACGGTGCCTGAAGTGTGGCATGAGAGCATTATGAAGTAGTCAGAGTCAAAGTATGGGAAGGGTTACAGGACACCAGACTGCAGGACATATAAACTTGGTGTGCGTGTTGTACATCACAGAAGAATAAAATGCATCAAAATGGATACCCTCACTAACACAGATTCTATCCTACTAACACAAAAGAGGGCTGTGTGCTCAGAATTCTGCAGTCTTCCATAAAGCCCTGTGTCTGCTTCTGACATTCGGAGGTCATGGAGAAATGACTCCCTGATCGTCCTAAGACTTCCCCTCTGCAGTATAGTCCTTGGACATTTCACATAACCTAGCTCAAAGGTCCCTCTGGTCAGATACCTTTCTTCCTGTTTGAGCAGCTGTGGGCCATGGACACTCCCAACGCCCTGGAAGGGTAGACAATTCTTTCAGTGAATTGTCTTCTTATGTTTAAGTATGGACTCAGGTATGTTGCTTTAGATGCCAAAACAATTCTCACCCTAAAGCTGGTCCAGTAACTGATGCAGCTTTTCCATTTTCAGCCCCAACATTCCTTAATTTAAAGCTATTTCACACCAACTGCTAGAGAAGGACCTCAGTTCCTCCTTCCCTATTTTTCTTTCCTGCTGGCTATAGTCATCATCAATGCTATTTAAGTCAAGGGAGCTTGAGACTCCAGTGAATTAAATGCTCTAAGTGGAGGAGCCAAAGGACCTACCGTGTGGCACACACTCTGCACAAGCCCAAGAGTCAGACTGCAGGATTTTGCATATCATTGCTTCCAGCACAACCTCTTGCAGCTAAGAACCCTCAAAGGTCCTTTCTGCATGCCCCTTCATAACTGTGTTGACCCTGGCGAGGGAAACCCCAAAAGTTGATGAGCAAGCAGAGCCCTATGTCTGCCACTAGAGGCATCCACATTCAGACACCTGGCAAATCTGAGCTCAGCTGCAGCCCTGGGCTGCTTCCAGGATGTGTTCTCACGGAACTGGAGAGTGGGCTCACTCACCACATACTCTTGCTGCTCCTGCTCGGAGCCTGCTGAGATGGGCCATGCCTTAGAATCCCAGAATGAGGACATTTGATCCTACATCACGCTATCCCTCTCTCTCCTACTTATTCACTGTCTTCTGCACTCCCTGTTTTCTACCCCAGAATCCTTGTTCTCGACTGGTTGTCGTTGAAAACCAGTATTTTCACAAGACCTGATCTCTGGCTCATGGGGACCCTGTGCTAGTTAGAGTTTGTCATCTTGATACAAGCTGGAGTCATCTGGGAAAGGGGAACTGCACTTGAGGAAATCCCTCCATTAGACTGGCATGTAGGCAAGCCTTTTGGGGGCAGTTTCATTTCTTTTCTTTTTGTTTTGTGTTTGTGTTTTGAGCCAAGGTCTCAATATGTCACCTTGGCTGGCATAGAACTCTCTATGTAAATGAGGCTGGTCTCAAACTCACAGGGATCCATCTGCCTCTGCCTCTCAACGCCGGTATTAAAGTTGTATGCCACTATTCCCAGCTGGGCATTTTCTTGATAAATGATTGATGGGGGCAGGGTGAAGCCACTGGGTGATTCCACCTCCATGCAAATGAGCTATATAAGAAAGCAGACCGAGGGCTGGAGAGATGGCTCAGAGGTTAAGAACACTGGCTGTTTGTTCTTCCAGAGGTCCTGAGTTCAATTCCCAGCAACCACATGGTGGCTCACAACCATCTGTAATGAGATCTGGCGCCCTCTTCTGGCATGCAGGCAGAACACTGTATACCTAATAAATAAATAAATCTTTAAAAAAAAAAAAAGAAAGGAAGAAAGGAAGGAAGGAAGGAAGGAAGGGAGAGAGAGAGAGAGAGAGAGAGAGAGAGAGAGAGAGAGAGAGAGAGAGAGAGAGAGAGAGAGAGAGAAAGCAGACTGAGTAAGCCTGGGTTCTGCTTCAGTTTCTGCCTTGAGTTCCTTTCCTTACTTGTCTTCATGATGGGTTCTAAACTGTGAGATTAAATAAACCAATTGCTTTTGGTCATGATATTTATCACAGCAAGAGAAAGCCAAGGAGGACAGACCCTTAGTGGCACTATGACCATCCATTCCTAATCCCAGTCCCCATCCAGTCTTAATGGTCCTTCTGTTCTTTGATATATCTGTCTCCTTCAGCCAGCATCCACTCTGCATGAAGATTCTCAGCTCAGACTGTGAAGGATGTTGAGTAAGGATCTAGAAGGGCAAATCCATTCTAGACATGTCCACTGAGGTATATGAGGACTAGCCTTTGGTAGGAAGTATATGCATGCTACCTCCAGACCAAGGAGCTCTGGCCCACCGTCCACCTGAACCCCCAGTTATATATATTTCTTCCTGAACTTGTTTCATTTTGCAGTCTTTGTCATAGCCAAGGAAGCCTTGTGAACATTTACTTTCCTCCTCAAATGCCAATGGCTGAACTCATGTTTCCAATCTTCTCTGCAAGCATGCATGACTGCTGGGCCTGGCCCATTCAGCTGTTCTTTTGCCCTTCTCCTGTGCTCCTTTGTGATAGAAACTCTTGATTTATTTTTCTAGTAGAATGTCTATGAATCCTCTTATGGAATATGATGGAAGCTAATGCTGCCTCTCCTGGAAGTCATGCCCATGCAGATAGGACTTATGGGGACAGGGGATTATAATGCTCCTGCCTCCACCTAAGAATTCACAACTGTCAGCTTTGCTACTCAAGAGCTTCTTTTCAGACCAGCAGCATCACCTGAGAGCATTCCAAGAATGCAAACCCTAAGGGCTCACCTGAACCAATTATACAAGGGACTGCAGTTGAACAAGATACCTAAGTAATGGTATTCATATTTAAGTCTGTAAAATAAGGCTTTTGTAATAGCAAAATTAATATGCACACACAGTTATGAGCACAGTAAGTTATCCAAATACTACAGAACAATAATAACTGATAATACCCACTCTGGGAGTCTCTCTGGAAGGAATGGTAACAACACAAGGAGAGACTTATCACAGCTCTCCTCCCTGAAGAGTTGAGGCAGGCTCCCTCTTTCCTCCTTCCAAAGTTTGGCCTGTGTTTTGCTTTCTTTTTTATCCTGCATGTGTGTGTGCATGTGATGTGTGTGCATGTGCATATATGTATGCACATATGTATTGGCAAACATACATGCACAAGTGGACATGCACATGTGTGCAAGCATATAGAGATCCAACGTTGATGTCAGGTGTCTTCCTTAACTACTTTTGTCTTCATTTACTGGAGGAGAAGCTCTCAGTAGACCCAGAGCCTGACAATTCCACCTAGTCTAGCTAGCCAGCTTACCAGGGGGCTGTACGGTCTCTGCCTCCAGAGCACTGGGATCCCAGACACCTGTCATGTGTTGTAAGGGTCTAATTTTGAGTCCAGTGAACTGGCATGGCCAGTGCTGTACCCACTGGGCCTCCTCCCCAGCCCCAAGTGCCCTTCCTCGTTGTAATATCCCTGACTTTCCAACGAGAACTTGCTAAAAATAACCACTTCCACTCTCTTTGAGTTACAAATACTAAATCACAATATAAAATAATATTCTCTGAAAACATTTCCTTATTTTCTGACACTAGGATATGACCCCATTGTATCATTTACAAGTGTCGCACATCTAGTTAAATCTGTATCGATTTCCATTTCTTGGGCTGAAATGACCCTCAAAGGGTCTGAAGTTCTGGAATGTGGCTGCAGCTGGTAAATCAGTGTGGTTCCTTTGCAGATGAGGGGCTTCTCTCTCTCTCTCTCTCTCTCTCTCTCTCTCTCTCTCTCTCTCTCTCTCTCTCTCTCTCTCTCTCAATTCCTGTCCCTCTCCCTGTCCCTCTCTCTTTCACATACACACACACACACACACACACACACACACACACACACACACACACACACACACACACACACGAGGGGGGGAAGAGAGGGAGGGAGGAGCTGCTTGTCCACCTCTTATTCTGCATATGTAATTAGAGATTTCTATAACTATGTGCCCTAGGGCTTTTTGTGAAGGGTGACATATTCTAAGTCTCCTAATAAGAATAAGCACACAGTGGTGCAAATTTATGAAACAGGCACAGGTGGTTCATTGTCAAGGCTGATGCACAGCAAGGGTGGCCTCCAAGACTGACAGTTAGGAGAAGGGTAGATAAAAAGGCACATGAAGTTCTGTTTGATTCCAGAAACCTTGCTCTGATTGGTGCCCATTATTTCCCCTTTTCCTTCTGCCCAAAGACTCTCAGAGCAGCAGGGGAAGAATGTGTGAGGCTACAGTACAGTATGTAGTCAACCTCTCTTTTAATGATAATGAATTCCCTCATATTTTCCATGGGTCACTCTATGAACTCACCTACTTACAGCTGTGTCTCCCCCAAGCCCCTGGAAGTGCAGCCCGTACACGGCTTCCAGTTCCTCCCCCAAACCCTTCACATAAACCTGTGTAGACGCGCAGACTTTCCGAAGACTTCCTTCACTGGGATGACTGAGGTTTCAGTCAGCACAAACGTCCTCCAGGTCTTGGGGTAGACGGCATTTGTCTACTTCCTTCCCATCTTCATTGGCCAAGGGAGTTTGAGAGGCTTGCTCTCCGGGGATGCATTTGCCAGCTCAGCGTGGCGCCTTCTGATACTTCTGTTGGCGTGAATCGCCCACGGTTGGCATCAAAGTCAACAAGGATGCCTACGAAGTTGAGCAGCTTCCTGCTCGGGCCAGGAGTACCTGCTTTGTCATCAGTGTGGCCAAATTGCAGGGGGAGCTGGGAAACCCTGTCTTCCTGTGTCCTCCTGCCGTTCTCTCCAACACGGTTTATTGTCAAGTAGCGCGCAGAGGACACTCTTAACCTCTTATTTTCAACCTGATGTGATAGAAAACTCAATATTGAACCAAGAAAACTCACAGATAATACCCAAACCTGTGGGCTAAAATGTTGTTTTCCTTGTTTCTAAATATGTGACAGCTAAAGTAAAATCAGTGTGTGTGTGTGTGTGTGTATGTGTGTGTGTGTGTGTGTGTGTGTGTGTGTGTGTGTGTGTATGAGAGGGGGGGGGGAGAGACAGAGACAGAGACAGAGACAGACCAAGAATCATAGAGAGAGTCAGAGAGAACAAACCTCCTCGAGGGAACACTTTATCAGAAGGTTTACAATTATATTATAATTATAATATTTATAATATTTATAATGTCTCACCTTTGTTGAGACCCCCGAGTCTAGAACTGCAGTGTTTGCACTTCATATTTTTGCATTTTTATCTAATTTTGACAACATTCTCTTCACCTCACCAACTTTTTCTCACATCCTCCTAACACATGTACCCTCCCTCAGTCAGAAGCCCTACTTTTGGAATAAACTAATTAAAACTGATTTGATACTGTTGGAAAATAAATTGAATCATTAAAAATAAATTGAGTACAAAACTGACCCTGGGTATATAAGGATTCAGCTTAGGATAAGGGAATCTTTAGATCAAAATGAGCTGATGAATTATTTAATAGGTAGTATTAGTATGCTTAGGTTTTTGTGAGTAGAAAGAAAATATAAGCTGTCCTCATGTCACACAAGTACATTTGAGATCAAATGTACAAAAAAACGACATACAAAAAAAAGTTCTAGGAAAAAATCACAAATAAATTATTTATAATATTAATTTCAAAAAGGCTTCTAGAACACACAATCCATAAGACCCACTAATAAATTTAATATTACAAAAATTTTTAGGACCAGCAAGATGGCTCAGCAGGTAAAATCACTTGCCACAAACCCTAATGACTTAAGTTTACCCCCCAGCCCCATATGGTAGAAGAATACAACTGATTCTTGCACGTCCTCTGACCTTCATTTACACAGCATAGCATGTACACACACACACACACACACACACACACACACACACACACACACACACGGCAAATACAAAAGCAAATACAAATTCAAAGTTAAAAAAGAATTTTAAATGTCTATATTGAAACTGTATACAAATTTTCTGGCCAATAATTTCTGACCATCTTTGTTCATGATTTAACATTTCATAGTTTAAAATTCAATAAATAAAATGAACTGGGCCTAAGTTCTCAGATTATAAAAGGGTAGGTAAATAAATAAGGTAACACAGGAGCCAATGAAGACCACAAACACCATTGGCTGGTCTGAAGCATAGATAACCCAGGTGTCAGTGTTTGGAAGCAGACCACTTGGGGTGTATCCCTGAGGGTGGTAGCTTGCTGTAACCCCTTCCTGTCTTCCTCTCTCTGCTTCCTGCTTGCCATGATGTATGCAATTTTGCTCTGCCATATGTAATTGCAGCCATGGTGGTCTGTTCCACAGCAACGCAGAGAGAGGTCAACCATGAGTGAAAACATGAACCTAAGTGATCGTCTCTCCTTTTAGTAATCCTCTCGAGTATTTACCACAGCAACAAAAAGGCTAATGCACACAGCCACCAAAAGTTCTGAACCAAGGGGAGCCCAAAATACCCCCAAAGCAATATAGGCTATTGCCATTAAGGCATTCCAAGAAAAGAAGGTGAAACCCTATTGTTGAAGACACCACACACACCACAGTATTTTCAGGAATTGATCTGGTTCTGAAATGGGAACCTCCTCCCTGAGGACTGACTCTCATAGTTTCAGGAGATAAGCAATCAATAGTCCGATCTGGTTGTCATGCCTGCAAACCACAGCAGTGACCAGTATGGTGATATATTTCAAAAGGTGCAATAGTGGCATTTATGCCCTGGGGTAACCAATAGTCACCTACTTGGATGTACGGGCCGCTTGATAAGACTGTGTTCATGCCGGATGCTGTAAACTTAGCCAACTCCCTGTGGCTGGTGGGGTCTTTGCACCTAGATGAGACCCTGCTACTGTCACCATCCTAAGTCAGTACAACCTCCTCTAACTGCATTCGAAATCTAATCCTATACCCACAGATAAGTATAGCTCTCAACTCTCATCAAAGAAGCTTTTGCAGCAGATAGAGATCATTTAAAACACACACACACACACACACACACACACACACACACACACACACACACTTGTGCAGAGAACCGCTGGCCATGAGGTGCCCACCCACAAATAAATATATTCGCACACAGCCTCTACAGCCAAGGCTCAGGGAACCTGGGGAAAGAGTGAAAGTCAGAGGAGCATGGCACCTACTTCAAGACAGTCTCTTATAAGAGAGAAAAACACAAATGGGGAGTCTGGCGGATCTAGGGAGGAGTTTGGGGGAGGAGTGTGGAGAGAACATGATCAAGATACATTGTATGACATTCTCTAAGGGTTAATAAAATACGATATAAAAATTTTAGCCTTTCAAAATTAAAGCAATGCAAATGAAAAGTAATGATGGGTTTGGGGATATGGTTTGGTGGGCAAAGTGTTTGCTGTACAAGCATAAGAATTTGAGTTTGAGTTCCCAGAACTCACATAGAGCTTAGCACCGTAACACACATCTGAAATCCCAGTGTTCTATGAAGCTGTGAGAGGCAGAGACAAGAGAATCTCCTAAATCTCATCGTCCAGTTAGTGTGAGATACACAATGATGGACAGCAAGAGATCCTGTCTCAAACAAGGGAGGAGGTGAGGTCCAGCATCTCAGGTCTTCCCCTGACCTCCTATGTATACTGTGGGATGCATGCACCTAAGCATCCCATGCATACCATGGCATGCATGTACCTAAGTATCCTATGCATACTGTGGCATGCATGCACCTAAATCTCCCATGCATACTGTGGCAAGCATGCACCTAAACCTTCCATGCACACTGTAGCAGACATGCACCTAAGCATCCCATGCATACTGTGGCATGCATGTACCTAAACTCACAGACACAAAGTATATAAAGCATTTTTTAAAGTAACAATGATACCATTTTTTAGCCCACTAGACAATCTAAAGAATCCTGATGTGGGCTTAGGGAAACAGCATTCTCATGGTGTGCTCTTGAGACTTTATAGTTATACATTTCTAGGATTGAATTTCAAATGAGAAATCAAAATTATTAAGTACAATTAAACTTTGTTCTGATACTCTACTGTCAAGGTAATATGTGTGGTTTTTGCTTTTAAAAACTTGCAAAGATGGGCTTGAGAAATGGCTCGGCAGTTAAGAGCACTGGCCGCATTTGCAGAGGATTCAGGTTTAACTCCCAGCACCCACATGACAGCTTGCAACCATCTGTAACTCCAGTTCTGACCTCCTCCTGCTGGCATTGCCTGCTCCATGCACATGGTACATGCAAATGCAGGTCAGACAGTCATACACAGATTTTTCTCAAAAGAAAAGGAGAAAAAGAGCATTGCAAAGAGGCCAGAGATGCAACTCAGTGGTGGAGAATTGGCCTGTACGTGTCAGGCCCTGGGTTGGATCTGAAATACTATAATCAATCAATCAATGTTTTGCAAAGGTACTCTGTCCACCTTGTAATCACGAAAATCCAGACAGCACTTAAGAATACAGTGACTGAAGACAGGGTCACTTGTGGTGGCAGCTGCAGACGTTGGTGTTGGAGAGTTTGAGTGAGGGGGTCTTTGTGTGTTCTGATGGGAGACAAATGCTAAGAATGTGAAGAGACACGAGCAAGGACCGGGAGCAGAATCTCTACTTTGAGGGCATCTGGATAACTTTCAAGAAGCAAAGAACAGTTTTGTTCAATTAAATTAGAACATGTAATTACCATGATCTGATCATGATGCCACCATACATGCAGCAAGACATCTCACTGTGAAGCTTGAGACAGCTCAATCAGCAAATGCTTGCTCTGAGAGTATGAGGACCTGAGTTCGATCTCCGAAATCCAGGCATTAAAAAAAAAAAAAAAAAAATGATGGATACGGTGGCTGGGCAAGTGGAAATACGCAGATCCCTGAGGCTGGCTAAGCCAGCCTCGCCTGCTTTGAAAGTTCTAGGCCAATGAGAGAGCCTGTCTCAAGAATAAAGCATGAAGTGTCTGAAGAGCAGCTGAGTTTATCCCCTGCCCTCCACAAGATTGGGCAGCTACAGGTATGCATGCCTGTATGGCATGTGCACCTACATATAGGCACCTCCACACATGCATGTGCATACACACATACACCACATTGTACATTTATATAATTACCATGTCAATTTAAAACAAAATGAGGAAAAAAAGAGAAGAGACTCTTGTAGAAGAGTGGGATTCACTCTTTCAAGCTGCTTTTAAATTCTGTGATTTCTAACTTTGCCTAAGTATTTCTTACTTACCTATAATTATGAGAAACAATCACAACTGTGATGCTCTGGGGCAGATTCGGGATTATTAATTAATGTTTTTATTAGAGTAAAACCTCTCTCCATTTAAATACTTCAAATGAAAGAAATTTAACAGTCTCTATATTCTTTCTTGTATTTTCCATTACATTGGTTTAAATACTATGTTAGACATCTGTTAGCTCCAGGGGTGAGTCCACGTTCTCTCAGCACTTCTCTCCCATGACTGTCCTGTTTACATGAGAGTTATTCAAGGAGCAAACGTCTCTCTCTACCCCTGTAAGCTGAGCCTACACCGGACTGTCTGAGCAGCCAAATGCAGCCTTCCTGGCACCAATTCTCACTCTTGACACTGCATGTCGAGAGGAGCCCAGATTGATGGGACTCCTCTTTTTAACAATTTGTGGTTACCGATACTCCATCTACAGAGCGTGTTTAAGGACTAGATGGACATTCAAAGATAAAACCCTGCTCGTGAGGATCTCCGAGAGTAGTGGAGGAAGCAGTCACTGGAACTTACACGCAGATCTAAACCCAGCCCCTCCTCTTGATTCCTTACATGAGGGGCGCTGGGCCAGGGCTATGCTGGATTGTGGCCTGAGCCCCTGCAGCCTCAGAATCTCAGATACCATTGCGTTGGTGAAGGTCTTTGCAAGAGTAATACAGCTAAAATTTGGCCTTTAGTCTGAGCATGAATACAGTGTGACGGGTGAGCTTACAAGAAACTAGAGAAGGACCCAGAGGGCAGAGAAGAGCAGCAGACACAGTGAGAAGACTGTCCACCACCCACAAGGAAGCAAGGCCTGGGAAAAAAAACAGCCCGGCCACCTCCTTGCTCTCAGCCTGCAGCCTCAGAGCTGAGAGAGTAAGTCCACTCTGGCTAGACCAATATACTGTAGCATTTTGTTCCAGCAGTTTTAGCAAGCTAATCCAGGATCTTTGTATACACTTTCAACTCAGCCCTCTTCTCTGTTCTTGGTGTTTCTGGCTGTGCCAACCCTCCCATATAGGAAGCTAATGTATTTTTGTTTTAGTAAGGAAGATCAGACAGGGTCTCTCTGTCCCTAAGACTGGTCTCCACTCTTCTTTGGGAAGCATCTCTATTCTGAGCAGACACCTGGAGTTTCATTCCACACACAACCACTGTGCTGAACATGATCACTTCCAGGATACCCTGACAAGAAGCAATTTGGGGCAGGAGCAGAGTTGTGTTAGCTCTGAGATCCGTGGTGGGGAAGGCATGGCAGCTGGGGCTCTGGCTGGTGTGGAGGAAGCATATTGCATGGCTTGTTACATCACACAGATCAGGAAGCGAAGACAGATAGGAAATGGGGTCAGACTCACACCCCCGGAGATGGACTCCTTCCAGCTAGGCTCCACTTCCCAAAGTTTCCACATCTCCCAGAACAGAACCACCATCTGGGAACCGTGTGTTCAGACACACGAGTATGTGGGTGACATTTTACATCTGAGCCGCAGCACCTGGCATCCAGGGTCCGCTATTCAGGCATCTACAATTCATCTTTCTGTTCCTCTCAGGCCCGAGCTGCGCCAACATTGAACCTCAGATCCACCTTGCCTGGTGATGGGAACTACCTAGGGATGATTCTAATGAACGTGACAGTTAGAACTAACCCAGAGCCTGAAAACATCCGTTGGAATGAAAATCCTGGAGCCTCACGCTCCCAGAACTGCCTACCTCACTCTTTACAAGTTCTAGCCACAGGTCAGTACTGGAGAGAACAAGACAATACCGATTGCTATCACTGTGCCTCGACAGCCTGCCAGAGGGACAGCCCTGCACTCGAGAGAAGAGAGACAGAGTCCTGTTGGTTTTACGTCATGCACAATGCAGGCCATTGTTCTCAGAGCTCAAGCAAATGTTTGAGAAGAGGCAAAAATATATACATTTCAGACTTGAAGCCACCAATATATACATGCCTTAGCAAAGGTCCCCCAGGCCTGAATGAGGACGGAAGCACAGGGAATGGACGGGCACGCTGCTCTACCTCCAGTGTAGACTATCTGCCCAGGCACCCCTCTTCCACCCAGGTCCCTCCTAGCTTGCCCCTTCTTCCACTGTGAGGCAGCCAGCATGCCTTTGTTCTTGTTTCAGCCTTTTCTTCCCACGGTGTTGTTTTCCCTCTGTGATTTTCTGTAAACACACCCCGGCTTCTGTGCACATCCATCCCACGCCGCTGTGCATGCCTCCTCTGGGGAGTTACCTGTCATCCTGAGCCACTGCTGCTGTCATTGCCTGTTTTCAACTGACCTGGCTAAGGTATTAAACGCGGTGACGGTGCTCAATTGCTCAATACTAAAACACCAAGTGGGATGGAAATGAGGTTTTGCTGGCATGCTAGATGTAGAAAGGAGAAAGATGATTGTGCCCTTGGAAACAGAAATGCCATTTACTGTGTCCCACTATTCATGGCTGCACTGCAGATCAGGAGCTGAAGGCAAACACTGGGGGATTAGCATAAACCGAGCTCTCTTACATTGTCTATAGTTTGCAAGTAGTGTTCTTAGGGGGAGGACATCATAAAATGCTGTTACCAGATGTTCTTTTGTCAGCCTCTAATTATTCCCCTAACCGCTTCCTGTCTTTCTAATGACATGCATCAGAGACAGCTACTAATTCCTTCTCGTTGGCTCTCTCATCCACCGGAGGAGCACGTCCCTGGAACTGGGAGCTCACCATACCTGTCTCCTGTTTCCATAGACCTGAACAGTGAAGCCACGCCATCAGCAATTCGAGCAGTTTGCTGTGTCGGAAAGCAGACGTCGGTACAAACTTCACATGTGATAACCAAAGGTAAAGACCGTGCTGGTATCAGCTCTCAGAGAATCAACACAGAAGAAGAGGAGGAGGAGGAAGAAAAATTCAGTGACCCCCAAAGGGAACTGAGGACTTGCGAACTCCAAAGACCTCGGCTATCACACCAGATAGGAGAGGTTCTGGTGTTGTTTCACCAAAAAGGGGAAGATTATAGCTGACCACATCACCTTGCACAACCAGCTAGAATGTTCTCATGATAAAGAAGCTGAGTGTTTGAGATGGTGGACAACCTTGATGGACACGCGTTTTATAACTAACCACAGAGAAGCACTCTCATAACTTGTCAGTCATAAAGAAAAACATGGAAGATTCAGAACACCTCCCCCCTTGGAATTTGTTCTCCATATGGAAACTCAGGTCTTATTAATCACAGACCACATGATGGCATCCGCTAGAAACCTGGGACTACCACCTGTAAGCAAGTGCTAACGCAATGCAGATAGAATGCCGTCTGGTTTTGATCATGGCTTTTCCCTCAAAAGTGAGGCTGAAAATGTGTGCAAGGCTATCAATCGCTCCCTTAATTTGTAATCTGAGGAGCCATATTGGGGGTCTCACAGATGGAATGTTTGTGTGTCCACATTCCAGCCTTTCCTGTTGCTTTAAGTCCTCTGGTTTCATTAAGCTCATCCCAAAAGTTATTTCCAGGAGACTGGTCTTCTATAGTTTGTGGTGTGATACAAAGGAGCTAATGCCCCAGGAGAGTGGATGTGTCTTTTGGGGTTATGCTGAAAGCTAATTTTAGTCTCCAGATAGAATGGAAGAACTATTTAACCATTCATTATCAAAAAAATAGAAGGGAAAATTTTCTATTGAAGAACCATATTTTTTCTATATTCTCTAAACCATATATATATATATATATATATATATCTCCAAATATATATTATGTAATTATATATAACCCATTTTTGCAATATATTATACTATAAAATAATGTACTTTATCATAATATTTTTACATGTATATAATATCCTTGCATCATATAACCTACCTACATTACCATCTTTTGTTCCCCAGAACTGTGGTTTTGATTAAGAACACATGAGTGCTTCTCTGGAACTTGAGGCTGAATTTATTGACTAGAGTAAGTTAGTTGTTCCTTCCGAAGCATTGCTTCAATTCTTAAGTAATTAAGGTAACCTTCTCTTCCTGTCATTTCTGTGCATTGTAACTTCTTTTCTGGGTCCCTAACCTAAGACTGAACCGTCCTCTGATACTGGCCACCCCTGCATCTTTTAGTCTTACTGGGATAAGCTCTCAGAACTCAATGTAAACTCATTGATATGGTAAGAATTTAGTGTATGAACTTACTTCTGACACAATGACTTATCAAAAACAAGATACTTGGAGGCCAAGAGTGTTTTAGAAAACTAAACAAGATTCATGTACTTATTCTCTCTGTTTTTCAAGTTATAAAGGTCTGCAGGGGAGTAACATTTTAAATCGGAGGTCCTCCCGTGAGCACAGAAGGACACACAGGCAATGGCTATGTGGTGAATCGCCTTCCTGGGGCTGCGTCGGACTGGACAGTGTACTGGCGATTTATCCGGAGCTGTCCCTGCGCTGCCAGTGACCTCTTCGCGCAGTTTGGCCTTCCCTCTTCAGCATCCTTCACAGCACAGCAACAGGGAGGGCTGCTCGTCTGAGGGTTCAAGTGCAGCATTCTACGTGGGAGAGCCCCAGCAACCGAGAGGAGTTTCTTAATTGGAGACATCTACAGAGCTAAACCTGATGTCAATTTCTGTGTGTCTGTCCTGAGAATGAGTATAAAAACGTGACTGATCAAATTAACTGGAATATCTTGATTGATCTAAATATTTACCTTCTTTACACATAAATTCTATATTCTACAATATATCTTTTCTAGAATAAATAAAATTATTCAGTATATATAATTTAAGGACAAGATAATTCTCTCATGTTTTAGTGCACAGTTAAATTAGAAAATGGAAATAAAACTATTTTTAACAGCCCTTAGCAGTCATGTTAATGGAAACAATCAGATGCTTCATCCAGGAGGAAAATTTCAAAATCAATTAAAACTGTTAAGTCATGCTTAACACTAATCAAGGGAGAAAGCTTTTCAATCAATATATTTCAAGTACTAAGTAATATGAATTTCAAGGGGCAATTGGGCTCCTATTCACAGATATTAAAAAGGAATGCATAGATCAATGTGTCAGAAAGAATCACTAAAAGCCTGGATAAACACCAGGTGACATGTCAGCATGGGCAGAGGAAATGCCACATGGTGGCGCTCCAGACGGGAGCTCTAAGTGATTAATGACTACTGAGAGAGACCTCAGTTTCCCCCGGGGACAAGCTCCCGAGTAAGTTATCCAGGAGGTGAGACCAAGACACATCCGCATAAGACCAACATTAAATGATTCAGTAGGTTGTATACATGTGTGCGCATATGTGTGTGCATGTGTCCAACAACAATAATTAAAGAAGAGATCATGGATTTGGGAAGGTGGGGTAAGTGGGAGGAGTTTGATGGGGAGAGGGGGTGGGAATGATGTAGACACAGCTCATACATGAAGTTCTAAAAGCTTACTTTTTAAAAAATGAGAGTAACATCTTTAAAGACCTAGGAGAACTGATGTACTGATACTGAAAAGTCCACATAGCAACTTCAGACATTTTACATCTGCTGTCCCCTGAAAGCCTCACCAGTGCTAGAAGCAGGGCATGGGGCAGAAGACAAGGTCATGGGCTTAAGTAGCCACCATCCATGAAGCTAGAAAGACAGAAAGGGAGAGAGGAGTGGCTGGCTCCCCGTGAACCATGAGAGGCAGAGAATCGAGTGGGATCCTGGGTAGGTTTCATCCCCAAGAAACCGTATGTGGCTGTGACGGTGAGACTGAGCACCCAAACAGAACAGTATTTGAAAGCTTATGCGGATTTGCATTGGGATGGAACAGACAGGGAGAGAACATCCACAAACACTCAGGCTATCACTGGGACCAGTGAAGGCTGATACCTAGCCTCAGGGCTGCAGCAAGAGTGAGCAAAGGCTTGTGGGATCTCAACTCTGACCCAGTTCCTGCTTAACTCTCTGTCAGCAGTCCCCCCCGACAACAGTGCCTGCTGTGGACACTGACCCCTGCCTAGGAGAAGGCAGCAGCATGCTGGCTCTCTGATTCCCAGAGTACCCAGCAAAGAGGCACACGTGAGGTGGATGAGACCCCAAGTCTCGAACTTGAGAAGCAGATAAATAGATCATTAAAAAGGACTTCAAAATGGGCTTGGGTATACCAACCAGAAAAAGGAAAAGAAAACAGGGAAATTTATAAAATATAACTAAACTAGCAAAATAATTTGATTTTATAAGAAATCAATTCATCTCTTAGAACTGAAAAAAATATAACTAAAACTCAGAACATGATGCTTGGACTGAAGAACAGGCAAGGTACTTGGAGAGGGATTTGTAGGGTAGAAAATGCGGGGCTGAAGAAAGAGCTGGAGTCAAGCGCAAAGAAGAACAGGAATGGGAACGTTCAAGGAGAAAGTACTGGAGGCACAGCGATGCTGTGTAAGGCGTAAACACAAGAGGAGCGTTCATTCCAGGGAAAGAAGGCCAAGAGAAGGTGCGGAAGAAATATCTAAAGAGAGCTAGTTGAAGATTTGCCACTGCTTCCAAAAGACGTCACCTCACAGATCAAGGAGCTGCGCACCCACCAAGCAGAGGAAACAGAGAGAAAGCCGCACCTGGACAGAGCAGAGCCAAGCAGCCAAAAGAAGAAAGCAGAGATCCTGAAGCAGCCGGGCTGGGGGTGGAGTGGCATCCCTCCCCTCACCAGTTTCAAGGGAGCAGCAAAAAGTCTGACACTGGCCTTAAGTAGAAAAGTAGAAGACAGGAGACAGCGAGTTAGAGAATAGATGCTAGACT
This sequence comes from Peromyscus maniculatus bairdii, assembly GCF_049852395.1. Taxonomy (NCBI): domain Eukaryota; kingdom Metazoa; phylum Chordata; class Mammalia; order Rodentia; family Cricetidae; genus Peromyscus; species Peromyscus maniculatus. The sequence goes on along the minus strand of NC_134866.1, from coordinate 5,253,632 downwards.
AAAAGTCTATGTCTAGTAAAAGATTTAAAAGGACAGACAAAATAAATGTCTTCAGAGAGAGGGAGTGTGTGTGTGTGTGTGTGTGTGTGTGTGTGTGTGTGTGTGTGTGTGTGTGTGTGTGTGTACACATGTGTGCATGTGTTTATGGAAGTCAGAGTCAACCTCACATGAGCTCTCAGGTGCTAGCCACCTTTTTATTAAGGCATGGTCTCTCATCGGCCTGGAACTCTCCAAATAGGCTAGGCTGGCTGGCTGGCCAGAGAGTTCTTCCAGAGGGTTGCTGCCTGTGCCTCCCCAGAGCTGGGATTCTGAGCATGCCCCACCACACCAGGCTTCTTCGCATGGGTGCTGTGGATCAAGCTCACGTCCTCCTCCTGCACAGAAAGGAACAGTGAAGAGTGTCGTCAAAGGGGACGTGGTCCTAGATATGTGCACAGAACGGAGAGTGAGAGGAAACCCAACACAAGGGTGAGTGTGTGGGTAAGTCTGAGTGATATAAATCTGCAAAGCACCAGAGAGCAAACGCCTTCAGCTCCCAGGCAGTGTATCCTCTGCCACAGATACTCAGTTCCAACTGGGGTGCAAAAGGAGACAGGCTGTATGAAATACCAGACCTGGATGAGTTCTCACAAATTCTTATTGACAATACAGACATCAGGCTAGATTTCACTCAAGAACTGTTACTCACAGACTTGGGACACAAAACCCCATTAATGTGATGTGAGGACTAAATATGTATGGAGATGGATAGAAAGGCATCCATGTATCTCTATATATGTTTGACATTAATTATAAAGAGGTGCACGTATTTTTATATATCGTATTTTATGGATACTATACATCTATGCAAGAGCACATATATCCATGCATAAAATACATAATTCTATATATCTAATTACTACCAAATAACTGCAACCTAGGACACCAAAAACATCCAGGCGTGAGGGACTAATGAATTTAAAGCCCATGAGATCCCAACCTTGGAATCAATGGATGTACATCCTCCACAGTAGCTCACTTCACAAGCTTCTCCCATGTGCTCATTTCTGTCACTGGGAACAGGGAAGAGAGGTCTGTTCTGGAGAATGCTTATTTTCTTTACTTGGGATTCATGGTTACTTTCCTATACACAATGAGTTAATGCTATGCACACTTCTGCCTTTTTAACAAAAACACTGCCAGAATGATTAGTCACTAAAAATTATGACAGAAACACTTTTCTTCACTTGGCAAACAAATACCTAGATAAAAAAGATTATCTGAGTCACACACAAACACACACATGCACACACTCACACAAATACACATGCACACAATATACAACACAAGCGCATGCACACATATACACATAAACACCCATACACTCACATGTATATACATGTGCATGCACATCCACACACACTTATACACACTACACAAATATACACACAAACATACCACATGTGCGAACAAATATATACACATACACACCATAGACATATATGCACACAGACACACCATAGACAAATACATATGCATATACATACATAGACTAGACAAATGCATGCAGAAACATACCACAAACACAAACTACACAAATACATATACACCCTACTCACATGTATACACACATACACATACTGCACAAATACATACACACACACACACACACACACACACACACACACACACACACACACACACCACATGCACTCTGGAGAAGCTGCAGGCAAAGCCAGGTGATTTCCTTGCCCTAGGACCCTGTGGGACAGAATCCCAGCACTGTGTGCAGGTCTGCTGCAGAGACCGTCTGGGTGGTGGCTGACGCAGGAGACGCACACACCTGGCTGCAGACCGACATTTAACGCTGCTTGAATGTCAGCTTTCTCTACAGTCTAAATCCGGGGAAGCATCTGCTGCTCTTTTTCTTCCTCGCACGTCATCTGAAGAAATAAGAATCTCAGGATGCTCCCGTGGGCCAGCAGGGAAGAGGCCATCATTACCAGACGAAATGCCTACTTGGGGGTTACTCAGAGCATGGGCCCCCACAGGATCCAGGCTGCATTAAAAGCAAAATTGTCTGCTGGAATACGTTATGGCTGTAATAAGTTTTCTGGATTCTTCCATGATTGATCAATACTGGTGTAAATGTGATAAATGAGCTCTAGTAAGCAATGAGCATGAATTATTCCCCTTGCTATGGCTCAGTCCCTACTACAATGGACTCTTCAGTCAGACGGGTACCCAGCTTCAACTGCATCCTGTGGTATCACCAAATCTAAGCCCAACAAATTGTCAGATATCACATACAAAGTGACTAGACATAGGGAACGGTCTCTTTCTCCTAAGGGAAAATACACTTATAAACTGATCTTTCAAATGTGAGTAAAACAAAAATCAAAGCACGCATTCATTTCCTGGATAGAGTGGTGAGTCACTCAAATATGAGGTATTCTGCTATGAAATAGCATTTTACAAATGATAAAATTGGACTTTATGTTTTAAATGTGCTTGGCTCATTGTTTGAATGTTATAGAATTAATTTGAGTTGAGTGCCTAGGAAGGAATCAACGTGAACATTAACAATGTGGTGTTTTGTTTTTTTCGAAACAGGGTTTCTCTGTGTAGCTTTGAGCCTTTCCTGGAACTCACTTTGTAGCCCGGGCTAGCCTAAAACTCACAGAGATCCACCTGCCTCTGCCTCCCGAGTACTGGGATTAAAGGCATGCGCCGCCGCCACCACCACCCGTCTACAATGTGGTGTTTTGTGACCTATAATTAAACATCACTTGTTTATTTCTGCTCAAGCAGAGGGACATGGGTAGTTCTTCCTCTAGCCACTGTGGACACATCTTGGTCTCTCTACTCAACAATTCCCCATTAACCAATGAGAGGCCTACTTATCCAGGCTTTCCACATAGAACTGAGTGCTTTGACTCATTAAAAGAAAAAAAAATTTTATATATATATATATATATATATATATATATATATATATATATATATATATATATATATATTTCTACATTTCCAATGGCCTAATCTCTAACCAAAGCAACTTCCAATGAATACCCAAACTAGTCCTGCCTAATGTATCTCCCTTCCCATCCTGTGCTGAGGCACAGTGACTCACCATAACTCTGCTCCACTCCTCTCCCCTACTCTAGATCACCGTTTAGCTCAATAGTACTGACCACACATAATTGTTATGGTTGAATTCTCCCTGCAGAGCCCATGACCATCTCCTCCCTGAAGATCACATGACCATCTTCTCCCTGCAGGTCACATGACCATCTTTCCCTGCAGAGCCTATGGCCATCTCCTCCCTGAAGGTCACATGACCATCTTTCCCTGCAGAGCCCATGACCATTTTCTCTGCAGGGCCCTCTCCCTGAAGAGTGCATGGTCATTTTCTGTGTCCTTTCACCCCCCACCCTACTTGCCTTGGAGAGTTTCTTCTCTTGGTCCCTTAGGCTTTTTCTACTTTACCTGTTCTATGCCCCACGGTCACACAGGAAGTTTCCAGACGTTCGGTAGGCCCTGAGAGAGCTGCACTGAGAGCAGCTCCTGCCTCCTGTCCTTTCGCAGGCTCCCACCTTTCTTTTTCCACCCCCACACCGATCAAGCAACTGTTCACGCCTTTACTCTCCTCTCACTTGCACCCTCGTGAGCTGTGCCTTGAACTTACTCTTCCACGTCTCCTTGGTGAATCTGGCTTACACGTATCACCCGGCAAACCCACAACTTCCTGTGCTCCTGGGGATCACCTCTGCTGCCAATGTGAAAGTGGCCCACATGTCAGGACGACATAAGCCCATTCCACCCCCAGTGCTTCCTGAGGAAAACTCCCTTTTGTAACTTCTAATTACAGCTCTAATCTTCAGTGTCCCCCCAACTAATCAGCTTATGAATTTCAGCATTTTTGTGATCATCTGTCCCTTCATTTCACTATTCCCTCAGCCACTGAACTCAGAAGTGTTCACTGAGTCTCTGCAATGTGCTAGATAGCCTTATTGGTGAACAATACAAGCGCACAGCTTCCTGAGAGGAAGCTTTCGTGCAATAAGGGAAGTGAACGTAGAAAGGACTGCAGCCTCTGCTGTGGAAATTCTCTCTGCACATTAGGATTAGAACGGATTTTGGTTATACTTCCTACTTGTGTGTATTTATTGTCAGTTTTAAAGAATTATTAATCCTTCAGCAAGTGATGTGTATCAGTCATGGTTCTCCAAATAAATTAGCTGAGCTAATGTATATTAGACTGTGTATTAATCAAAGCATACAATTTTTAGAGAATTAACTCACACAGCTGAGGTTGGCAAGTCTAAACTCTGCAGAATAGCCCTGTAGGCTGAAGGTTCAGGGAGACTGTGTATTACAGACCTGAGGCAGGGTTCTTTCCTCTCCAGGAATCGTCAGTCTTACTCCAAGGCCTCGGTGGACCCAGAGAGGCCATTCACATTATCAAGGGCAGTATCTTTTTCTCAAACTCAAACGATTGTGTTACCTGCATCTATGAAAACCTTCCTACCTGCATCCAAATTAGAATTTGACTAAACAGTGGGGTGCGGTGACAGAGCCAAGTTGGCACTGAAGTTCAGCCATCACAGGACAATGTGACAGAAGGGAGACAGAGGGGAAGAGACGGAGAAGAGAGGGGCAGGAGAGGAAGAAGGGGAGGAGGGGAGGAAGGGGGAGGGAAGGAGGGGAGAAAAAGAGGGGAGAGGAGAGGGGAGGAAGGAAGGAGGTAAGAAGCAACCTGCTAACGGTAAAGTTTAGTAAACTACTGTCCTGGTTTGTCTTCTATTGCTGTGATAAACACCATGACCAAAAGCAACTTGTGATAGAGAGGTTTTATTTCAGCTTCAAGTTTACAGTGCATTATGCAGGGAAGCCAGGGAAGGAACTTAAGATGCGAAACTGGAGCAGAAGCCATGAAGGAACACTGGTTACATGCTTGGTCTCCGCAGCTTGCTCAGCCTGCTTTCTTATGCCACCAAAAACCTACCTGCCCAGGCAGCCACTCCCCACAGTAGGTGGGCCCCTGGAACACCTGCCCAGGCAGCCACTCCCCACAGTAGGCGGGCCTTCCTGCAGCAATCATTCATCAATCAAAGGCCACAAAGGCTTGCCTACTTGCCAGTCTGATGGAGGCATGTTCTCAACTCTCATCTCAGATGCCCCTAGCTTGAATGAGGTTGAGGAAACAAATCAACACAATACTAATGTTCAAATCTGGTTATATATCTGACTTTCTTCAGGAGCATTGACAAGCAGAGTTCCAAAGCACTGTGCAAGCCATTCTCACTCAGGATCTAGGGATGAGGGAGAGCTTCAAGGTCCAGAAAATTTTCTAACCCCACACCATCATCTCCAGAAATGACCTATAGACAAACCCTTAGCCTATGGGGATTGTGACATAGGCCAGAAAAATATCTTTTTTTAATCTTAGGTGTCAATTTCTGTGTTATAGATCTTCCTGTTTAAAAAGAGAGAAAGATTTGGGGCCTGAATAATATTTAGTCTGTTAAGTGGCACATGGGCCCCATACCAGCCTTTATTCAATGGTCACCTGTGACATGTAACAGACATAAGCATCAACCACAAAGACAAAATCAGGTCTCCGAGTTGATGAGTTAGCACATTCCTTTAGCTTCTTCCCTCGTCCTCAGCAAATGCTGCTGTGGAGGTCATCATGAAGGAGCAGCTTACACAGAGCCATGGGAAGCACAGCTATAACCGAGGCTCAAACAGCTTGCTTTGTAAAATACTCAGCCAGTGTTTGAAGAGTGCAAGACTCGTGGGGGTCAGTGGGGGAGAGGCAGGGCTTCTGAAGACTCTCCTCGGCTTTGGAGGAGGCAAGAACAACCATTGTGGACCTGTCAAGCAGTCAACTCAAATCATTAGAAGTCATTGGAACATGGTTAACAGTAAAGATTTATGTCCACCACATTAACAATGTTAATACTGCACACTAAAAAAAAATCATTTGAGGCTGATGATTAACAAGGGTGATGGAGATAGATTTGCATTTCTGGGGATCACAATGGGAAGATTTTTCACCACTACTGAGAAATAAAGAAACCAATTAAACAGGAAGAAAGATGGGAACTTTAACTGCCTACTCCAGTGGCCACATGGGAATTTCACAGACAAGTGGCTTAGAAACTGGTTAACATATCCCAGTGTGTAGGCTGCAAGCATGAGATGGGGTAGCCAGCACAGTGAGGCTCTGGTGAGAGCACTCACTCTGGCCTATAGATGGTCACTTTGTTACTCGGTCCTCACAGGGCAAGTGAGGGACAGTTCTCTGATGTTCTTCAAAGAACTCTAGACTCATTGGCTCAGTGACTTCTAGAAAGACCCTACCTCCAAATATAGACACACAGGTCAGGGACTTGAGAAAGGAAGGAAGGGTACAGTTCATTTTACAGCAGGAATTATTGAAATAAAGGCATACATTGATTATCTTAAAACATGCATCATGAGTCCACATCAAATTTGTCTGCAATAACAGCAACTAGATAAACAAGCAAATCTTAAGTATTTCTAAAGGACACCACTGACCTGCTGTGTCCACTCTAGTTATATGACTCTGAACTGAGAAATCGGGAGGAATCAACTTGGTCAAAGTTTATTAATTTATTTATGCCTTCATTTTCTTACTCAACACATCTTGATTGAACTCATCTTGTGAACTAGTCATTGTCTTGAGCTCTAAAAATGTAACAATAAGCAAATGGGCACTGCTTCTTATACATGTGGAGGTTTTATTTCAGTGTGAGAAGACAGCTGGGTAAAGAAGAGAACACAACCTCAAGGAAAGAATAACCATATCAGTGGTAAGGGGACACTGAAAGAGCTTCCTGCTTGATTGGAACTTATTGCCCTGCATCTGAGTGAAACTACAGAGAGAAGGTCAGGGTTGAGCAGCTCTCAATCCGTGCAGACTGTTAGAGAATCTACTGAAAAGCACTAGAATGAAAGGCCTGCAGGAAATGGAGAAAATCCAGCAGACACACAAGAAAAGGGTGTTTGCAAGTGTCTTCATTGGCTTCTTTGTTGCTGTGATAAAACAATATTGAATAGAAACTTGGAGAAAAAAGGACTTATTTATTTGGCTTGCAGGCTACAGTTCATCATCAAAGGAAACCAAGAAGTTAACTCCTGGCAGAAACCTGGAGGCAGGAACTTTAGCAGAAACCACAGGAGAATATATTTACTGTCTTGCTCATCATGGCTTGCCCAGCTTGCTTTCTTATAGCACCCAGGACTACTTGCCTAGGACTACCTACCCCACCCACAGTAGGCTGGGGTCTTCCACATCAATCATCAACCAAGAAAATGCCCCACAGACATATTCATAGGCCAGTCTGAAGGAGGAAACCACTCAGTTGATGTTCCTTGTTTTCAGTTGACTCTAGTTTGTGCACAGTTGACAAAAACTAGCCAGCACAGACCCAGAGAAATAAACAGTTCCTCCAATGCTGCTGGGAAGCAGATTGGACCATGGGACCTGAGAATTAAAGTTGGTGGTGGCCTTGATAAAGCCAATGCCAACAAGATTGCTGGTCAAAGTGGTGCTCGATATGTACCCAAAGAGAAGGAGAGGTGAGAATGTAAAGGCAGAAATAGTCCTTCTTTTTAGGAAATTGACTTTAAAGGGAGCTGTGAAATGGGGTAGCAGCTGGGGAGTGGTTCTGTTTTGGAGGGATATTTAAATGAGAGTGAACACAGCACTCTTATAGACTGATGCAAATGGGCCTAGAGAAATTTAACATTTGATTACGTAAGTTCAGGAGCAAAGCTTCAGAAGAAGAGAGCAGAAAGGGGGCCATCCAGTACATACATGGGTATTTAGAGCCCGGACTTTGCTAGGACAAGGAGAATTCAATTCCTGTCACTAGAAAGATGCCAGAGTTTCTGGGTTCAGAGCAAGTAATTGGAAGGTGGAGGGTGGAGGAGGAGATAATGTCCTCTGAAATCAGGAGCAAGACTGTCCTGGGGAAAACCTGCACATAACGACAGCAATGTGCCTAAGTCCTTCGGCAGGTGACCTTGAAAGGCTCCATGGCATGGATATTTCGTAAGAGCGTTTGGAATGCCAACAAATGTGAGAAGGAACACAGAAATGCCTCTGACCTCCTCAATTTCTAGAGAAGAGTTAAGGTAGATGGTGTTCCCATACCTCAGACATTTTTCTGAAGAAAATATCATTTTTGTGCTTTATATAACCTTGAACGTGCTTTTCTATGAGTCAGTCTTCTCTACTGAACTGTAAACTCATAACTTGGTTATCAAAAGAGCTGTAATAATAAAAACGAGCCTTGTGGAAATTGCACTCAAGTGCTCAGCTGCCTTGGGTTTCCCAGTTTCCCACTTTGTTTTTCCAACATTTATCACGAAAGACAATTTGGCCAACCTCTCATAACCCCCTTTAACCTTTCTCCCTTTATAACACTATATTTTCCCTCCTTGAGGGATTCCCTCTTCCCCTTAGGTCCCTTCTAGCTGTCTGTCTTGGTTAGTGTTTCTATCACTATGATGAAACACCATGACCAAAGCAACTTGTTGAGGGAAGAGTTTATTCAGCTTATTCTTACACAGCACTGTTCATCATCAAAGGAATCAGGACAGGAACTCAAGCAGGGCAGGAACCTGGAGGCAGGGGCTGATGCAGAGGCCATGGGAGGGTGCTACTTACTGACTTGCCCATCTGCTTTGGTATATAACCCAGGATCATCAGCCCAGAACAACATCACCCAAAGTGAGTTGGACCTTCCCCATCAATCACTAATTAAGAAAATGCCCTACATGCTTGCTTGCCCATAGGCAGATCTTACAGCATTTCCCAACTAAGGTTTCCTCCTCTCTGATGATTCCAGCTTGTATCAGTTGACATAAAACTGGCCATCATACCACCCAAGCCTTGTAGTTATTCTAAATGAAACATACATATCTAACTCTTAAAAGCTAGCATGCATGTATAAAAGACTAATGTTTATCTTTCGCAGTCTGGGTTATATAACTCAGGATGATTGTTTTTAGCCCAATCCATTTATCTGTAAATTTCATAATTTTGTTTTTCCTGACAGCTGAATAATATTCCATTGTATAAACGTATCATGTTTTCATTATCCATTCATCAGTTGATGAACATCTCAGCTATTTTGTTTCTGACTACTATGAACAGAGTAGAAATGAACATGGATAAATAAATGTCTCTAGGAGATGTGGAGTCCTTTGGGTGTATACCCAAGAGTGGTATACCTAGATCTTGGGGTAGATCAATTCTCAGCTTCCGGAGGAGCTCCCATTTGTTTTATCGATATTGGCCATTCTGACTGGGGTAAAATGAAATCTCAAAGCAGTTTTCATTTGCATTTCCCTGATGGCTAAGGATTTCTTTACATGTTTCTTAGCCGTTTCTGTTCATCTTTTAGGAACTCTATTTAGTTTTTAAATTGGGTTATTTGTTTTCTTAAGTTCAGTTTTTTGAGTTCCTTGTATATTGTTAACATTAACTTTCTGTCATGTGTATTGGTAAAGAGTTTTTCTCATTATGTAGGCTGCCTCTTTGCTCAAATAATGATGTCCTTTGTTGAATAGAAGCTTTTTAGAGTCAGGAAGCCCCATTTACTAGTGTCTGTCCTTAGAGCCTGCACTACCAGGATCCTATTCAGAAAGTCTTTTCCTGTGCCCATGAGTTCAAGCCTGTTCATACTTTTTTCTTTTATCAGATTTTGGGCATCTGGACTTACGTTGAGGTCTTTGGTTCATCTGGAACTGAGTTTTAGGCAGGGTGGTAAATATATCGATTTTTGTTTTTCTGCGTGCAACCATCCAAATTACCAGAACCAGTTGTTGAGGATGATGTCTTTCCTCCAGGTTTTTTTTTTTTTTGGCTTTTGTGGAAACACTCGGGTGTTCACGGATTTATGGACTTATGTCTTGGTCTCCAATTCAATTTCCTTGATCAATGTGTCTGTTTTTATGCCACTATCACATAGTTTTTTTATTGCTATAGTACAACTTGAAATATGGGATGGTGATACCCCCAGAAGCTCTTTTTGTTGTTGTTCAAAGTCATTTAACTGCCCTGCTTTTGTATGTTTCTATATGAAGTTTAATTTTTTTTCAGTGTCTGTGAAGACTTGTGTTGGAATTTCAGTGTAGATTGCATTGAATCTGTAGATCCCTTTTGGTAGGGTTCTTTTAACTCTCTTCACAAACACACTGAGTCACAAAAGTAAAAATGTGCATAGGAATAGAAAGACAGAATTGAATATTCATTTCTAACAGTGCTCTTAGATCATGCTAGAGATAATCATGGCAGAAAAAAGATCAAAGTTAGGTAACAGGTCTGCACAGTCTGGATTTTATTATTACCTCCTGGACTACACCTTCTGAGTAAAAGCTATATTTTAGAGGAATCATTTCTTAAAGAAAGGGCCTAACAAACTTCAGTAGAATAAGTACGCACAGCTTCACAAAGACTCATGAAAATAAATATGTCTATACAAAGTATCCCTTCCATACGTGAAAAGGAAGTAGAACCAAGACTTGGATAATGAAGAGGACTAGGGGAGGAGGGAGAGGGGAGGGTCAGAGGAGGAGTAAGGGAGGGGGAGGAGGGAGAAGGGAAGGGGAGGAGGAAGGGGAGGAAGAGAGAGGGAAAGGAAAGGAAGAAGGAGGGGGAAGAGGCAGAAAGGAGAGGGTAAATATGGACAGAGCACATGATCTCATACAGAAAAAAATGTCTTCATGAAACACACCATTATGCTCTATGAACATAGTCCAATAAAAATATCTGAAGTGGATAAACAAAAATTTTAAACTAGGCTAAGTTTGGTGGGCTTCATTTTGCTAAAAGTGGTTCTTGGTTGGGACCATAGTAATGTGACCCCTGGCATCACAATGTCACAAGATTTGTCTGCTCACTGCTGGCAGGATCCGAGCTTTCAGATGGAAATCACTGTGTTTAGGCTGAGTCTTCTGCACCTTCGGACTTCTAGACTTCTGTGATGGGAACACCACCTGAGCTGAATTAAAATCTGGCAACAATGCAAGCCAGTTGGTTATAGGCAAGGAAAAACTGGGTTTTTAAAAATAAAAGCACTTCTGTACTATTCTGGTTGGAATTTTTTCCTCTTTCGTACTTGAGTTTCCAGAGAGAAGTCTCTTGTGATTTTTAGTAGTGTGCCCCCCAAACTCACTAATTCTCTAACTTATAGGAATTGCTGGCTGAGTGACAGCATCAGTTTAGAGGAATGTGACATGTTTGCCGAGGAGGGCAGGTGGTTCCAGGTGACTACACAGCAGGGAAGATGTCAGCATTTCTACCCATCATGCAATGGGAGGTTTTACATTGGCCATGCAAACACCACTTCAAACCCAGTCCAGTGCAGCCTGCAAGGGAGAAACAGAGCTCCATGACAGAGTCCAGTCACCTCTTCAGGTGGCACCATGAAGAGGAGAGAACTTCGTGCAGAAGAAAAGAAACAGGGCCTTGGTCATTTAACCACATTTGTCCAGAATTAGTAAGGAAATTTAAAAAAAAAATCAATTGTTTAGTTTTCTTGTGGAAATGAGTTTACAGGATTAAACTGACCTACTAGAGTCAAGCTGTAATATCTGCCATTATTCTTGTACTTGGTCACATTCCAAAGAGATGTGTGTTTTAAGGAATAAATCAAATTTAGAACTAGCAGTATTAAACCTTCTCCACCTGATCCTATTAGTGATTTTATAGCTATATTTTAGATAAAGTGAAAATTTACTGGTTGTTTTATTGTCTGGTACGTTTGATTTGTTTGGTTCCGCTCAAAACTGTCAGTAAATTCTCGCTGGCTCATATATTTGATTTGCCCGAGGACAAGTACAGAAACATAAATCTTCACTCTGAGTCCGAGGGTTTAAAATCTAGTCCCAGCTTCCTTGGCAAAAAGAAATTTAGAATCAAACAGTTCATGCTGAACAGTGGAATAGAGGAGAAATGAAAAACTATCCCATGACAGGGGAGATAAGGGAATACGCATCCTGAGATGGAGGAGGAAGAGCCACAGAGGGCTTCAGAAGCTGGGAAGGATCCTCGGCGTGAGAGTCAGTGAAATTGTGTGACCTTTAAATGGTGAGAAGGAAATTCAACCAGAGGAAAATGTGAGAGGAAATTCATATTCGGCTGGGCAAAGAGGATCAACAGTCGAGAAGATTAGGGAAATCTGGTGCAGCGTTAGAGGGTGGAAAGGAAGGGAGAGGCGGAAGGCAGCATCGAGACTTGATGGTGAGAAAGGAGGAGGCAGGAGAGTCGAAAAGAACAAACTTTTAACCTGAAAAGACTAAGAAGGTGTTAGCAGCAGAGGGGCCTTTGAAAAGGACCTGCACTCGGATAGCGGTAACAGGTAAGACTAAAGTCAGCAGAATTGCTCTAAGTCCCCTGGATGAGCCAGAGCTAAGGATGGAGGTCGGCTGGCAGGTCACGCAAAGGTCACCTGTGCAGCATCAGCTGCTCCGGGGGAAGATGAAGGGAAGGAAATAAAGTCTGGGAGAGGTTCTGCCTTAGAGACAGAAGCAGAAGGTGTCAGGGAGAGCAGAAAGGAGTCACAGGGAGGACCTGGAACCATGATGAAGAAGAGGACGCTACAGTCACCACAGGGTGAAGTCTCCACAGACTGAGGGAGGCTGGGGCGAGCTTACTGGCTAGAGAATGAAGCCGGGCTGCAACATGAGGCTGACAGGGAAGCAAGACAAGGAGACAGACAGAGGGACAGCACTGGCCATGAAGAGACTGGAGGGCTGGAGGGCTGGGGTCCTGGAGCTGAGAGCCACAGGACAGGTCTCCCCGCTTCCCTCTGACGCTTAATGTTTCCATGTGGAGATGCGGGTGAGGGCACTGGACACCGGCAGAGCAAATTCCCTGCAGTCAATATTCTACCTATAGGTGCCAAAGACAAGACTATGTAACTTGTCACCTTCCAGAAGCCAGGCCAAGACAGAGCAAGAAGAGGAAGGCAGAAGAGGAAGAGAAAGAGAAAGAATATGGATGCCCTGGGAGAACACCACACTAGAGGATGCTGAGTGCAGAGGTAAGATGCAGGAAGAAGCCTTTGTTCAGGCTTGAGTCATTTCAGACTGGGTCATCCAGGGCTTCATGTTTTAGCCCTGCTTTGTGGTGGTAATCTAATTGTACTGAAATGTGATTTTGATTGTATGTTAATAAATAAAGTTGCCCGGGGGTCAGAGCTATTAGAGCCATAGACAGAGCGTGGCGGTGGTGGCACACGCCTTTAATCCCATAGATCTCTGTGTGTTCAGGGATACAGCCAGCATTGGAGACATATGCCTTTAAGACCTAGGGGGCTGTACATTCAGACAGTGACGAGGCAGTCATGTGTTTGGGTTTACAACCAATGAGAAGGCAGAACAACATACTATAAAAAAACGAACCGACAGGATATAGCTCTCTTTCAGGAAGCTGGGACACCGCAGGCGGAAGGGTGAGATTTTAGCTCCGAGCTCTGACCTCTCGGCTTTCTCTTTTACATTGTTTCTGTGTTTCTTATTTAATAAGACGGTTGGTTACATCAATACTGCTTTAGTAATATTTACTCACTGCTAAAAAGAGTACAGAGAATTGTTGAAATATATAAGTAAATAGATTATTGTAAAGAAACTTTGTTACCAGACTAAAACGATTGCACATACTTTCACCAATACTTTATTTTATGACAGATGGGCCAGAAACCTACAGCTGCTAAATAAATGCTAATTGGTTGAGTAGTCAGTTTAATAAATGTCCAGTATAGGATGGGTCAGTCCTTATGGTGCAGTCCCCAAACTTGAAGACGCCTCTTACAATTACTCATTTCCAAAAGACGTCCATCTTCGATGAAAGGGGGAAAGGCACCAGGCCTGAGGTACTGTACCGACAAAGGGCTGCTCCCTCTATGTGCGGGACCCAGGTCCAAGTTCATAGCTGCATGGAGAGCCGCCATCTCCAACACAAGGAGGAAACTGGGGGGCCGGGCTCAACCTCTGCTGTGCTCAGAGAAGATCATGAGTGATGGGCAGCTCCAGCCAAGAACGACCATAAGTGTATGCCTTCGCTTGCTGGATGCTAAAGGTTCTCAGCTTTGTTTCCCAGCTTGAAACCTCTGCTGTGGATAAGTAGAAGTGACAATCCTTCCAGTTTAAACGTCATGGCTAGAACTCACAGAACCTGTGGTTCCGCCTAGTCCTGCAAGGGAGACCTAGGTGACAAACAGCTGAATGAAAAGCAAATCAGAGCGAAGGTGGGAGACGCACCTAAATCAGGGTGGTGGACCTCTGACGTGCATGAGTTCTAACGGCACAGAGGGACAGTCTAAACACTGTGTGAAGTTAGGGAACTACCAAGGAGCCACCTGGGGACAGCAGTATGCAGTTTCAGGACACCAGGAGCCCTGTGGAGGAGCAGAGACACACCTGCCCACCCTCAGCAAGGCAGCCATTGTCTTTCTGGAGAGGTTGGATGAGGCATATTTGAATCTCAAGGCACTGGGCTCAGCCAAGGGCATGCTGCCTTCCTGAAAATGATGTAAAAGTCTGGACCAGTGCTTTTCCAATGAAGCTGCTGAGGTGATGGGAAGGCTCTAACTTGGCAGACTATTCAAGAGCCTGTTGTGAACCATGGGTGCTTGAAAGGCAGCTAATGCAACTGAGAAACTGATTGGTATTTCAGTCATTTCCACCACTTGAGCTGAAAATCAGTACACGTGGCTGAGGGTCCCAGCGCTGGAACACACAGGTCCACAAACTGCAAATCCATATCCTGGGCCCTGAACCCCACCCAGATCCCAGAGCAACACTACCACCTTAGAGTCAGGCAAGAGAACATGGTCATTTTCTCCTAGGAACACTGCAAAAGAGTGAGAGACACAGGGGGACAGTCCCTTGGAGCACAGCAGCACAGCCCTCCATCAGGACAGCTCTGGAATCTGCAGCAACCTCTCACCACCAGGCCCTGGGAGAAAGCCTCTAGCACTTCATAACAGCATCAAGTGGGAGCAAGGGTAAGAGGTAAGGAAGAAAGAGAAATACAAACAACAGGAACTCAGAAGCTAACTAAACAAAAGGGACATGTGACATAAAACCACTAGAAAAAGGAGCATGCTGCATCTAGATCTACAACCTGCCAGGTTTCCCAGAAGTTCCCAAGAACCTCATGAACAGCCAGGTCTATGAGGTACGGCATAACTGCTTGATATGGTAGACAATCCAGAAGAGTCAAAGCTGACTATAGGGTGAGACCTGTAGCTGGCACAGGAATTTCACTAAAGTGTGCAGCATGTTAGTTCAGGAGCCAGGCACTGCAAGCATCCACCAAGGCAGCCCTGAGGGTGATGGAAGACAGCACAGTGGACCCCAGGGGGATGTGTTCCGCACACGGCCTCAGGAAGCAGACATCTGACTAGAAAAACTATGCTATCTCGAGCAGTCCTGAACAAACATTGGTTTAGAACAAACAGATAATGAGCAATTATTGTCATTTCTAGGACGGATGTTCATTAGCGTGTGTCAAAGAGGAGCAATATCCTTTCATGTCTGTGAATCCATTTTTAAAAATTCTCAGGGGTTCATTTGAGCAGCACTAGAGGACTTCCTGGCGTGGTTCAGAAGTCTGTTGAGGCGTCAATGGGAAGATGTGGAGAGGGAGGAGGGAAGTTCTGCTTTTGTTCCCACAGAAAGCCAGAGGCTGTGGGTTTGTTCTAGATTAAGATACATCAGGTTTGACCAGCCAAGACCCCCTGAAAGGTCTGCGATGACACCCAGATGATCCAACATCCAAAATGGTTTCAAGGCAACTGGCTCAGACAATACAGCCTCACGGACTACTCCATGATCCTTAAATTTTCTTTGTGTTCCCATAAGATACAGCCCCCCCCTCCAACAAAAGTAGTAAGAAAAGCTACGCCCAAATTCCCAAATATACCAAGCTGGCTTTGGAGATGGAACTGGCTCACTCCCCCTCTAAACCTAGGCATATTGCTTAAAAAAAAAAAATGGTTAAGAAATTCTTGTGTCCCAAATCAGAAGAGCCCTCTGATGTGGGACAGAGAAAAACCAATATTTTTATTTAAAACAGGTTGATTATAAATGTGATCTCTTTCTAAAGAAGAAAAGGTGATATAGATATATAGTATATAGAGATGATAGGATAAAAGGGTAGATTAATGAACCTACTTTTAAAGAGCAACAACTTGTTAAAAATGTTTTACATTGGTATAGATTTTAGTCTATTGATACAAGTTTAAACTTAATTTTGTTATACTGTATATATATAGATAGATATAGATATACATATATATATTTCTATTCTCATTTGAGGTATTATGTTTATGTAACTCATTTAGATTATAAAGGATAATTAAGAAATACAGATTAATAATTAGTCTTCTATGATAGTCAAACTTGTAACATGTTAGTTAAGTTTTCTAGGTATACATAGATGTATTTCAGATAGATAGGTAATCTTCAAATACTTCAAAGACCTACAGAATATTGCATTTAAAATGTTTTAAAAATTTAGACTTTCTGGACAATGAGACATGTTTGCTCCTGGCAGCACCGATTTACTTCAGAGAGGAGAATGGGCATCGAAGACACTCCATATGGAGTTTATCTTCACCTTGACAAAAATAGCCATTTGGGCAAGAAACTGTTCTTGTCTAGACTGCTTGATTGAGTGGACATGCAGGACCCATAGAAAGATGACCACTGAACTTTGTTTGGCAAAATGGTCCTTCAGGTTCCTGCTTCGTAGAGGAAACTGCCAGATATTCTACAGGACACTGAGAAAAGTGACCAAGAGACTCTAGCCCTGTGGACTGAAAACAGATGCCCCAACTTTACAAAGGAATATTAGGTGACTGTCCAGGCTGCCAGCTGTCTCTGTCTACCCTGCAAGACTCCCGAAAGTTGCTTGCATCCTTTTCCCATTTCTCAGGTAGTATTATATCCTTCTGAGGTCTTTGATGTAGTTGAAGCTAGATACAATTTTCCTTAGTTATGATCAAAGATAAGTTAGATATGAAACCTTAGACTCACAAATATAAGATAGATAGGATATCTTCTTTAATTTTGCTAAATAGACTAGTTATTATAAATAGACTAGATATTATAACTGTAATTCTTGCTTGACAATTGTTTTGTTATCTGGAATTTTACTATGTATAAGTTAAAACCTTGATTTAAAAAAAAAAAAGAAAAGGGGAAGTGCTGTGGGATGTTCTGTATGGCAAATGTGTTAATAAATAAAACACTGATTGGCCAGTAGCCAGACAGGAAGTATAGGTGGGACTAACAGAGAAGAGAATTGAGGGAACGAGAAGGGAGGAGACTGCCTGCAGCTGCCGCCAGGACAAGCAAGATGTAAGGTACCAGTAAGCCACGAGCCATGTGGCAAAGTATAGATTAATAGAAATGGGCTAAATATAAGAGTAAGAGCTAGAGCCGGGTGTGGTGGCGCACACCTTTAATCCCAGCACTTGGGAGGCAGAGGCAGGCGGATCTCTGTGAGTTCGAGGCCAGCCTGGGCTACCAAGTGAGCTCCAGGAAAGGCGCAAAGCTACACAGAGAAACCCTGTCTCGAAAAAAAACAACAAAAAAAAACAAAACAAAAAAAAAAAAGAGTAAGAGCTAGACAATGATAGGCCTGAGCTAATGGCCAAGCAGTTTAAATAATATAAGTGTCTGTATGTTTATTTTATAAGTGGGCTAAGGGACTGTCGGGGCCTGGCGGGATCCGGAGAGAAAACTCCAGCTACACCTTTGCATGCTGGCTTAAGAACCACACCCCTTTCACCTATCCTTAAAGTCAATAGAATCCTTTTCATTGATTTTCCCCAGGGTTTGCACATTTTTGTAAAATGTGTCTCAAGTTGAGTAAAACACATTTAAAAACTTTTGAAACCTAATATCACTTGCATTCTAGAATTCAGGCCCACTGGTTAAGCAGTAGAGCCTAAGTTCAGAGGAGTCACTAATATTCCATTCCAGTGCCAGTGTAACAGGTGTGAGCTCCATCACCTTGAGTGAGCCCCCTACCCGGTCTGAGTTTTGGCCTCGTCATCGGCTATATAAAATACTTGCTCTAAACAAAAAGAAAATTATAAACATAAAGACATTGGTTCTTGAGGAAAGGCTAATACTCAGAAAATCATGTTTTTTGACAGAAAGTATCTGTAAATATTAATCAAGAATGAATTGCCTAAAGATAAATACATATGAGTTTCTTGTTTAATCCATCACATTACATTTACCACCACATGGTTAGTATCGCTCTAAAGAGCCATACAGTAGGTCTGAGAGAGGAACCTTCGTTTCCAAGAAGTCCTCTGATACTATCAAACTGCTGTAGCAGAGATGGTATACACCACAGCCAAAGCCTGGGGAGGGTGGTATTATCAAGAATCGTGGGTGCTTCTCAGTAAAGAAAAACAGAAACAGAGATGCTGGCTTCACTTACGGCAATTGTCAAGTAAGTGCTTGCTGAAGGACGGATGAGTAGTTGGTATCAGGTTAAAGAGACAAGGGATAAACAGCTCTTCAAATATAGAAACTACACTCAGTAAACAGGAAGCATGGTCATGTGATGCACAGCTGTAGTGAGCACAGGGAGAGACATTTAGGGTAGACTAGTGAAGCAGCGTTTGTCCCCAAAGAAGGAGTTCAAGCAAGCTGCATAGAAACAAAGGTGTGCGTGCATTTCGGCAGGAGTTGGCCTCAGCTTGTTGGTAGGGCTGTTGTTGCTGGGCTGCTGTCCTCTCATGAGAGTCTTCTCTGAGCTGCCACGGTTTGGAAGGCTTCCCAGGAGTGTGCCCGCTATGAGGCAAGTTAATGATGAGATGTGGTGAGGGCTTGGCAAGTCCTTGAGACACTTGGTCTCAGATAAGCAGAGTACAAATTCCCCTGGCCCAGGGCTTCTTAGGCCCAATTAGTCTGGCCCCGATGAGTGGTTTCACCTTGGTATCAGCAGGTTCATGGACGAATTGACAAACTAACAGCCATGTGGATGTCAGCCCCTCTTCTGTAAGTACAAGCAACTCTGACTCATAGGCGATGGCGGAAAAGTCATGAGGAGTTGTGTGCCCAGAGCTGCGGCTTCGCCCCAGGCCAGCTCTGCCTCTTCGCACTGTCCTCCCACACCTCCCTGCCACCCTCAGGCTTGCCTCAGGCTTCCAGCCAGGTCCCTGCTTTATGAAATATTTTACATAAAAGAGAACAAGGACGAATTTTAACAAAACACCAAAATGAAGCCATTCACCAGCCAACCATCTCTAAAATTATCTCCCATTTTCATAGTTTAAAACTGCAACCATTAGGTCAAACAAAGATGAACATTAACCTGTTAAGACAATGTGTGAGTCTCACAGAATGGCCAGGGTTGAAATGGCATGCACTACCAAGCAATGAGGCAGGTTACTGTGGATCCCACCATGGTCACCTGGCTAGCATGTGGGGATTCTGAAAGCAAATCAAAATGAACATCTAGGAGTCCCAGGAAAGGAGCCCAAACCCTGACACTTACTGTTGGTGATGACTAATCTGTCCACATTAACAGGGTCTAGAGTACTTTAGGAGACAAACTTCTGGGAACTGGGGCTCTCTGGGAGGGAGTTTCTAGACTGTGCTCATTGAGATGGGGAGATCCACCTACAGACTGGACCATTCTACAGGCTGAGGTCCTGGACTGGAGAAAAAGGAAGAACAAGTGAAGTCCCATCATGCATCTCTCTCTGATTCCTGAGCGAGAATGCAATGTCAGCAGCTGTATCAAGCTCCCAACACCGTGACCTCCTGATGTGACAAGCTGCAGCTTCGAACGGTGAGCCAAAATAAACCCTTCTTCCTTCCTTGAGTTGTTCTGGTCAAATATTTTCTCACAACAGTGCAAAAGGCACTAATGAGGTGAGTGAGCTGTCCACAAAGGGACTTGACCGCCTTGTCTGTGATTAGTATTTGGTTGGCAAGGCTGCTGGTGAAGAGCAGTGAGAAGAGGCGGCATGTGAGAGTCAGACTCTACTCGGCAGGTCTAGATGCTACCTCCGCCTTTGCCCTCCTTTGGGTGTGAGTCTCTGAGCATCATCAGAGTTCCGTTTCTTCATTTCTTTTGGACGGAAGTGGTAGTGATTCCTGGAAGTACGGGAGACCACACCACCAGATGTGGCATCCGAGGGCTTACTGTGCATTGTGCAGCTCCATTTACACTGGCTATAAAGAACACAGGCTTCAGAGAAAGCACACTTCACAAATATTCTGAAAGATTAAAAAAAAAAAAAAAAAAAAAAACCTTGCTCCTTCAATTGCCCTTCTTCAGAAAAGTGGTCCCAAGATGGAATGAAGTCTTGCTCTGCTCCAATCAAAGTAAACTTGCAAAGACAATGGGGAGGAACAAGCTGGGATATTTCTTTAATGGCTGCATTCACATTACAAGGCTGAGCTCATTCATATAACAACTTAAAGCAAGCAGAGAATGCATAAGTCATGAAAGAGGATATAGAGTTAACTTCTTTTCCGGCTCCAGCTCTATTTTTTGTCTTTATTGTGGTGTATGAAAACACCAACAGTTGACAGTGAAAGTGTCCATCAACCCTCAAGTGAGGCTCCATTTCCAGTGGCCGTTCTCACTGTGTAGCTGCTCACAGAGATGCATAGAGTTCAGGGTTGGGTGAGTGTTTCAGTAGCTACCCTAATCGAGTGCAATATTTGCATTTATGAGTTCATCACAATTAAGTGATGTTATTTTTTAATTAAAACATATTTCCAAAAATCTACATTACAGCTTTAAAAACTGATAATCTAAGGCTGAAAGGCCTGTTTTGCCTAAAGCTAAACATCAAGCAACCCTTTTTGTCTAATACAAACACCAAATTGCTAACACATTGACATAAGGCGGGAGTGGTAGGCATGTTTATAATCCGAGCTTTGAGGAAGCTGAGGCAAGAAGATGGATGTGACTAAAGCCAGCCTGAGCAACATCCTGAGTACTAGGCTAGCCAGGACTACTTAACATGGCATCATCCCAAAGATAATTTAATTAATCAATTAAATAAATAAAAATTATATAAATGATTTATCTTCTTAAGCTTGCAAACAAAATAATCATGTGTTTTTGTGTACCATATAGAACTCAATATTTGAAGCTATCTAGCTTTGTGAAAATGGCTTTTTTCTATTTCATTAACAAGAGAGAAACTTGAACTAAAATATAGACCCAGAGGGTTTGCAGTTCTTCAAGAACAAATGTTCCGCTTTGGAGGCATCTGTCCCACGGGCCGTCAACTTGCCAGCGCACAGCAGCGTTCCATCATCACACAGCAGATGGGGGGGACAACAGTGCCTGGGCTGGTTCTGAAGGGCCAAATGAGTGATTTATGGCCTAAAACACGGGACCTAGATGCCCATCACCTCCTCCTCTGCAAAGTCTGTCTCTCACTACTGTCCCACAAGTGAGGATGGAGGCATGCAATTATGTGGTGATATATTGTGTCCCCCAATATATTGTGTACCCTAATAAAGCTTATTAGGATCAGAGGAAAAAGCCAACCACTATATTAAACCTACAAGTCAGGCAATGGTAGCACATGCCTTTAATCCTAGCATTTGGGAGGCAGAGATCCACGTGGATCTCTGTGAGTTCAAGGCCATACTGGGGAACAGAAACAGGCATGGTGATACATGCCTTTAATCCCAGCACTAACCATAGAGGTCTGAAGGTCTGTACAGACAGACAGGAAGTGATGTAGCTGGGCAGGGAGAGGAAGTGAGTTGCAGAACAGAAAGGCAGATAGATGTGGGTATACAGGAAGTAGATCTCTTTGGCTGAGGATTTCGAAGTGGTAAGAATGTAGCTGGCTTTTTTCTGCTTTTCTGATCTCTCAGTTTTTATCCTAATATCTGGCCCCCACTATTAATAAGACTGTTTAGCAATTTGTCTTGCACAGTTTTCCAAGGCTGTATTGTGGTTGGATCTAATCCCTAGTCCAGGCCCAGGTCCCAGGCCCCATTGCTCTACCCAGTACCCTGACCAGAATCATGTTTCAGGAGCTGGCCTTGAATCAGACCTCAACATTCTGAAACATGCAGAGCAAATCCACCATAGCCGACTAGGAAATCCTCTGACTTTATAGTTTAATGTTTGGTGGTGCTTTGGGACATGAGAGGTCTGGAATTATTCACTAGGAAATAAGAAAGTAAATGCTTTTTCAAACTCCTTGTGATTTGTTTTGTTTGGGGTGAGTCTCTGTCAGGGATTTCATTCTTCGCAAGTGGCTGTGGGAAGACGTCATATGTGCTAAGCACCATGCTTGCCTTCATAAACCACACACCCACGAGGGCAGCAATGGCAAGATTGGCACCACCACCACAACGGCAGAAAAGGACCTGGATCAGAGCTGGAAAGAGCTGAAGGTTTGTGTATAACAAATCTCTCCCAGAACTGCACTGCATTTGTTGTATGTTATTCTTTCCAGTGTGGAAATATCTACTCTCACACTGGAAAAGGACAAGAAGAAAGCTACAGCTGGCCTCATTCGCTCTCTTCACACATCAGGATATGTTCTTCAGAAACAAGTTGTTAAAAGGAATGTTTGCCAAAAGCATGCATGAGCTCTGCCACAAAGGAAGTAAGGGCAATCATAGTCCGCAGAGCAGTAAATTCAAAATCTACACAATAAGTGCCTGAGAAATTAATCTGAGGAAGAGTCAAGGAGGCATGTGGACCATGGTTTTGACTAAATGCAAGTGAAGTAAGGACATTCGAGCTATGCCAAAGCAGTTGCCCACTTTTATGTTATATGAAGCACAGCCGCAGACCCAAAGCATGGAGCATCACGTCAATCATCAGTAAGACAACATTCATCTTAGGCAAATATTAGGGGAATTACACAAATGAATGCTTAGTTCAAAATTTGGGTTGCTTTCAGGAGGTGAGTGAGTGATCCTTTGAGGAAACTCCCCTGACATCTCCTGAGCTACTGTTGGTGGTTAACAACTCCATCCTTGTAAGACAAATTGCTAAACAGTCTTATTAATTAAAAAAAAAAACCCAGAGCCAGATATCAGAGTTAAAACCCAAGAGATCAGAGAAATAGGAAAAGCCACAGCTAACCTCACCTCACCAACTCTGCAGCTTCCAGAGAGACCTACTTCCTGTGTACCCATGCCTATATGCCTTTCTGTTCTGCCAGCTCATTTCCTCTCTCCACCCAGCTACATCACTTCCTCTTCCAGCCCAGCTCTGTCACTTTCTGTCTTCTGTACAGACCTCCAGAACTTTATGGTTAACTAGTGTTGGAATTTAAGGCATGTGCCACCACATCTGGCGCTGTTTCCAGTGTGGCCTTGAATTCACAGAGATCCAGATGGATCCCTGTCTCTCAAGTGATAGGATTAAAGAAAGGCATGTGCTACCGTTGCCTGACTTCTATGTTTAATACAGTGGCTGGCTTTTTCCTCTGATCCTCAGATAAACTTCGCTGGGGGACACAGGTAAAATATCACCATATATCTTGATATTCAGCAAAGTGAAAACATTCCACGATAACAAAGATCTCGAAGACTAACTTAGCAAGTGATGTGGAAAATCTTTGTAGGGGAAAGAAAAATCAGGAAAAGGAAAATAAAAATAGCAAAGTATGAAGCCTGCCAACAGACAGATGATGGCTGTGAAGTTGTTTATAGATGTCTTCATCCCATCCACAATCCCAACAATATGTTTTATAGCACTGTGGAATGGGCTTAGAGTTCTTCTGAAAGATACATAAACATAAATAATTAAGAAGACACTATAAGATTAATGAAGAGTATTTCCCCTACTCCATATTAAAACTGAATGTGGAACTGTACTAAAGAAAACAGAATGGAACCAGTAAATTATTAAAATTAAAATTTCATGAGTGATTAATTCCTGCTATTTTGGGATTTATTGTTTTCTGCTTTTCTGTGATTTCTATAACAATCAGGAATTTCTGTTCCAGACATGAAACACTTTAGGAAGTGGCCCCGCCTCTTCTCTCACTCACGTTCACATCACTGTTCAGGGCAGGTTACCTCACTCAATGGTGTAGAGTGTCACTTCCTTTGCTCTGTTGTTTCTGTCATTAGCATCCCTCTACATTACATATGCCCTTCGCTGGGCCCGCCCCAGCCTCCTTTCTCTCACTGCACACTTGGAGCATTTCATCCTCTTCACCTCTCGCTCATTTCCACAGCTCTCCTCTGCCCATCACTTGGCTGCACTGTACTGACATGCAACATCACCAATGAGCCTCATGTCACACAGGCCACCTGTCACACCTCTGTCTTCTCTCACTTGGTCTCTTGGCAGAATTTTCTACAGCTGACCCATTCACCTTTCCTTCTTGACTTCTATAATTACATAAACCCTTATCTTATCGTTCAATGAACTCTATATCTCATTACACAAATTTCTCTTCTTTATACTGTGTTTTCTATGACCCAGCAAGTTCTAGAACAGAGAACAAGTTAATCACATGTATCAATTTAAAGATAAAGATACCATAATAAGTCAGTGTTCACTGTATTATACATCTGGCATTAAGGTGATGGAAAGACAGTGTACAGATGATGCTGATCAGCATAGTAGATGGAAGACAGCATTAAAATAAATGGAATGTTTAGCGAGTATGTGTTCCATGGTACACAATCAGGGTCTAAGTTGTCAGGGAGATTATATACTCCAGAAGGAGGTCTTGTTTTTGGTTAAAACATCTTTTATAAGGTTGGTAAGGTGGTTCAGCTACAAAAGTGCTTGTCATTGTAGGCATAAAGAACTGAGTTCTAATCCCCAACACCCATGTAAAAATCCGTGTTCAGAGGTGTGGCCTGCAATTCTAGCCTGGAAGCAGCAGAGATGGGAAGATCCTTTTGGCTTACTGGACACTCAGTATAGCAGAATCAGCAAGCTCCAGGTTCAGGGAAGGAGACCTTGTCTCAAAAGATAAGGTGGAAAGTAATTGAGAAACACACAGAGAGAGAAAAACAGACAGACAGACAGAGAGACAGACATATGCACATACATAGGGAGTAAGAGAGATGGACAGACTGTCATGCATGTGTGCACACAGAGACAGAGACAGAGACAGAGACAGAGAGACAAAGAGACATACACACAGACACACACATAGGGAGCAAGAGAGATGGACAGACTGACACAGAGGGAGACACACTACATAACTTAAGATAAAGTCATAGAGATCTGGGTGGAAAGAGGTACTACACACCACTAAGAACTATTGAATCTTGTTGGCTCTACTGAGTGCATCACACAGAATTTATGATTCATGTGTTGATTTTTGGTCTTGAAGGACTTCCTGGACACATGGCATCCTTGCTCTCAGCCGGTTCTCTTCCCAGTCTTGGTACCAAGTACTGCATCTCACTGTGTTACAGGTTACAGTTCACCACACACCTCCCTTTGTGTTCATTGTGACTTGATGTTCTAGCTGAGGACAGACAGAGGTTCTGCATCTCTAAGGAGAAGGGACAAATAGTCTACTACGTGTTAAGGAGAGCTCTATGAGAGACTTGACTTGGAGATTCTTTGCACATGCAAACACAGACTCCCAGAAAAATCCCATCTTATCTCTATGTCATCCTAGAGAACAGCAAGCACAGAGGAAAGGACCAGATCCTGCAGAAGCAACTTCCTGCAGTCATGACCCGCTAAGGGATGCTCTATGGCGAATGAGAATCTACATAGTAAAGAATAAAAGAAGGATTCTCAGTCTGCCTCTCAAATTCAGAGCAAGTTATGAGCCATTTCACTTTTGTCAGATCTGTAAATAAAGCACATGGATGAGATAAGAATTATATAAATAATGTTAAAGAGTACTCAAGGGAGAAAAATGACATATTATTATCACTGAAAATTGTTTGGAGTCAGGTAAACATCCAGGTTACTAGTTCTCTGTAAGACTAGTAACAGCTGACACAAGAGGAAACTACAAGTCCCTGCACCCCCATCTCCTCTCTCTTGTCTGTCCTGTGACCTGAGGAGAGCTGAGCCCACAGTAATGAGATCCCGACCATGTTTAACTGATACAATTTTGTTACATAATTCACATGTCATATAACTGGTGACTGATCCATATCTTATCTTATTGAAATATTTCTTTAAAGTATTGAGAAATTTCATTAATATGCACATGACTTAAGAATTCACAAAATAACATGCATGACAAAGACAGTCTGGGCTAGCTCTTCTCACAGCACAAGTGATACAATGAGAATCATGTTAAATACCAACAGATGAATCATTAAAGAGGTATCGAAAAGCTCATGAACCAAAACCTCTGAGCTCTGTTTGTTATGATGAGAATCCTAGAAGGCATTTGGTAAGAAATATTCTGGCGCATAATCCATGTGACCCAAAGGACCCCTCTTTCTCAGCTATGTGACAGCCATCACAGAAACTCACTCATGAGTGTAAAGAGTCCTCAACTCACTTACAGCGTAGTTGAGAGGCACCCAATGCCTGGTGGGAGACATGTACACCAACCTGGTCTTAACTGTCAGCAGGGAATCAACTACTAAGAACCACAGATTCTTTTTCAGACATACCAAATCAAGGAACAGATTACCACTATAAACCACATCACTGAGAGTTCCAACGCCTGTGCCCAGATGTCAATAGACAAGTAAACGACAAGCACAGGACAAAACATTTACTCTACATTTTATCCATTTATGTTGAATGAGATGCTACTTGTAGCCAGAAAAAAAAAATGTTTACCATCTTGTTGATATACTCACCTGGAGGCTTCAACCCTAATGGCCAGCTTTCACGGTCTGAAAGATGCTGTCTTGCTATATACATGCTATCAGATGAGGAATCATCCATCTTATGCAGCTATGCGCACTGCGAGCTACAACAATGATCGGACTATAAAGACAGGCCCACCAGCACAACAGTGGCATGAATGTCACATGAACAACCAACCAATCACTTTCTGGTTAGAGTTAAGTCCCGCTCCACAAGGTGAAACTCACACCTGGCACCATAATCAAACCAAAAATCTGAGGCTATAAATGTGAGGCCCTAAGGGAGAACCTACTACTGTTATTTTACTGAGTGGACATAGTATTAAACTGTTTCTTAATAATGTATCATTATACCCATAGATCAATATATCTCAAAGTCCTTATCAGAGAAACTTTCTATTTGTAGTAGAGGGCGATTAATGCTGAGACCCACAACCGGTCAAGATGCAGAGGATAAAACTGCAGAATGCTCAGCGCTAAATGGGGCATCTACATCATGCCCCTTCCTCACACGCTCAAGGGTCATTGCAGAAGAGGGGGGCACAGAGTTTGTAAGAGCAGCAGCAGTATATGGCCACAAAAAAAAAAAACAGTGTTTTCTAGACCCAGGATGGCAATTGCACATATAAGCTCACAGTAGTTATGATAGCATTCACAAAACCTGTATAAACTCAAAGGCTGCAAAATTCCATCATGGAGAAGGAAAGCAGGTACCAAGTCCCACCCTTAAGTGAGAAGCTAATGTCTATTGATAACCACTGGAGAGGGACAGCAGTTTTTTCTAAGAGTGTAGTCCCCAGAAGATCAACCGTACTCTAGTGGATGGCCAAACACTCAAGAATATATGGGCAGCAGAAATTGAACTTGATGGATTAAAAACAAAAAGGACACACAGTAGTGCTGGTGGACAAGTGAAGTGAATTTAGGAGGAGCTGGAAGAATGGGGGTGAAAGTGACCAAAATACACTGTGTGAAATTCTCAAAGAACTAAAAAAAAAATTAAAAGGAGGGAAAATGCCACATACATACACACACCAACAAGCAATGCCATTGGAGTGCTTGCCGTGACTTGTAAAGATCCTGGAGGAGATCAAAGTTATATTAGTCTCAAATACA